>NC_138863.1:58765250-59210250 GCF_965194805.1 Balaenoptera borealis | reverse complement strand
ACTAATTGCATTTAAGATGACTGATTGAAAGCGTAGAGTTTCTTTTCTCTGATCTGCTGTTGGGCTCAACTTAAACTTAGTTTAATATCAGTTAAGATGTCAGATATACAATTAGAACATTTTCAACACTGGGCACTATCTGTGCAGCAGATTTAGCACAGACAGATCAGTAGATATTAAAGAAGCGTAGCTTTGTTTTTCCTAATAGTCATCCACAGATTTATCGATTTAGATGCAGTGGTCTGGTTTCAGCGTAGGTTTCATTTCGATTTTCTATTCTTCACAGCGGAAAAAAGTAAGGATTTTAAATAGCTTTCAAGTTGAATTATCAAAGGTTTCAAAAAGATAAAAAGCCTTGAAGATTTCAGCTCATCTAAAGAACATATAAAAATCAATATATAAAGGGATATTTTTAAGACATTTCCAACAAATCATACAATATATGTTCAGCAAATAATTTTAAAATCCTCATAAAATTTTAATAGAATTTTGAACACTTTACATAATACACCCTGCCTCTAACCATCATAAAGGAAAATTCAAGTTGATATAGGAAGAGAAATGCCTTATAATTATCCCATATGTTAAATTACAAGGACATACATTCCAGACACACACAACCATGGAAAGAAATTTGAGAAATAATGGTGACCTAAAGGCTGCTTAATAAAGCATGTTAAAGTGGTAAGGAGTCTGACACTATAAAGCACAGTTTTTACAATAAAAGATGTATTGGGTTAATATGGCTACTCACTGATGCTTACCTGACTAAATATCTTAGCACATTAAATCACGGATACTTACAATCAGTCTTAAGATAAACCAGCTTTCATATTTTCAAGCCCAGAATATGTTATCTTTCCTGCTGTACATACTTAAGTTTGGAAGTTTTAAGGCTTTAAAATATATAGTAAAAATAAACCCTGGCAATTTGTTTACCAACTTGGATTTGCTTTGACATTATTTTGTAAGTCTATATAAAAGGACCTTAGTTATAAGTCAATCAAACATTTTTTTACAAAGGAAAGAGGAGATCAAAGAAAAGTGAATCTCACATTCACAAAACGCATTTAACATTATGTTCAACTGACTCCATGTTCCTATCCATCTTAAATCAAAATAGATGTAACAATAAATTAAGGTAGTCAGTGAAAACAGAAATCAAAGCAGCCCTAAAATTTATCATGTAGCATACATTTAAAAAGCATAATAAAAGAATGAATAAGACACTGAGTATTTCTAAAAGTTCTGACATTATTTTTATATTCTGTAACACTATTTCGGATTACATATATTTCAAAATATTTTTCAACAGTAACTACCATATTACAATATATTTTCATTTAAAAGCAAGCCATTACAGTTCAGTTTCTATTGTCCTCTGGGAATAAATTAGTCATTCTTTCTGGTGGTAATCAGTTATACATCAATATTTAAAATACATATCACATTATTAAAGAAGATTGAATATAAAACACTGCAAAAATAAACACTACTTTTATGAATTCAAATTTAAAAAGCCATGAATTATTACACATTGAGTTTAGCTCTTTGAGCCCAATTGTGTATCTATGAAGAGCATAATGATGTCATATTGCTTTTATTGCTGAAAATGTAATCCGAGCAAAGCAAAGGAGGAAAGAACCACCCGCAACCCAAACAAACTTAGCGAATACAAAATGAAAAGCAACATCAATTTCACTGCAGACAAACCCAGTCACACAGATTAAGCAAGCACAATACTGGTGCGTCTTATCTCTGACCACAGGAGGAGGGTAGACAGATTCTACAGGATGAAGAAATTCAGACTATGTAATAGGCAGAATCAATTGTTACCTGCCTCAATCAATGCCGCTCCACTTTCACTGTTCAGCAGCTCACAAATAATTAAAGTTATCCTGGACAAAAACCTCATCTGTAATGACTAGCTAACCGCCACCATGACAAACTTCAAAGTCAGTGATATCAATCTGAATTCAATAGTGTGGAACTGGATATAGCTGATGAATAAGTATGAATCTTACCCTGATGGTCCATGCACGCACTTCATCTGGGCCTGCAGTGAAAAAGTATTCTAGTTGGAGTGCTGCAAACCCAGCCTTAATGATCTTTGGCAAAGCGCTGAAATAAAATGTAACAAATTCACTCAACATATAAGTTGATTGTGCCAGAGATCAGTACAAAGCTAAAATTATTCATTTCAAGCAGAAAATGTTAGAGATATTAGTAAATGACCATTCATCTTTTATAATGCACTTGAAGAAGTCAGAAAGCACATAACTATTCGTAAAAAATCCCTTCTAAAATTGGGTTTAATTGTACTAGTCTGAACATATCATTTTGAATTGTTTATTATAAAAAAAAAGAAAAATTTGATCTACCCATTCTATGATTATTTTCCTCCAATATCAATTATTTCCAGGACGTGGGTCATGAAAGCAAAATTATTTGACTGAAATACAATGTTTAAACAATATATTACTGTTACTCAGAAAAAATTAAGGCAACTGATTCACCCTTTCCCCTCCCCCACTGAACATGACGAAAGAGTTTTGGCGATCATTCCTTCTCAAAAATATACATAACTAATACCTATGTTATAATTAAAACACTGTACGGAGATGACAGATGACAGTTAAAAACTTAATTTAAAATAAATCTTTTCACTCTGTCTCATGGTAAAGAAAGGAGAAGATTCCCTCTTTATAATGGTAATTACTCTGTCATTTATTATTCTATCAGCGCAAGCAATTAAATTACTGCAAGGAAATAGTTGATAATAAAGTGTAGGGAAAATGAATGCTAATTAACCTTTGTGTCATGTTCGCTTCCAGATACTTCTGTCTCTCCTCAGCACTCAATTCTTGCAACTTGAGTTCCAAGGCCCCACTAAAAGGGATGACCAAGGCACCTGGGTCATACTTGTCCACCCACTCTTTAATTTTTATCAACCTGTAGACAAAAAAGGGCACAACATTATCTTGTAGTGCATGCATGACTGTACCACATTCATTATTATCAAGTAGCACATACATATTCATAAGAATTGCACGGTTTTATGATGCCATCTTTTTGTGTATAGCTTTCCAAGGTCAAGGCATTAACAGGCAGCAATTGCTTCAGGTATACGCCATAATATTTTACTGTAATCTAGTTTTACTTTAACACATTATCTATAGGAACTAATACAAATATTTTAAAACTTTTTACAGTTACACTAAATTTGTTCAGCATTAACAACTGTGACCTTGAAAACCTCAATGTTATGATTTATTATTTTCCTTACTTTACAAAGTATACTTTTAAAAAGCAAAAACACAAAGTTCTATATTTATAGGAATACATCTAAAAGCGTCAGCTAATTTCGAAGAGCTCTGACAAATAAATAATTTGTTCCACCCAGATATCTATATGCCTGGTTAAGTTCCTTCTTGGACTAACAAGACTTTACAGTTGTCACTGGTTTTGAGGGAGATTTTTGTTAATTAAAAAAAAAAAAAAGTCCGGAAATATAGATTTACAAAAACTTAGTTGATTGTGTACACATTGTTCTTATGAATCTCACTTTTGTAGGATCATGAATAATAGAACTACAGAGGAAATAAAGTAGTTTAATAGCAAAAGGGTTTGGAAAGCCTAATCAGTTAGGAAATTGATATCTTGTGTTACCTGAAAAGACATGATTGAGTGATTTGTTTCAAAACGTGGAGTATTTTAGCCAAGTGGTAGTTAGAACATAAATGAGATAAGTGTAGTGAGTATATTAACAAGGTTCTGATCCTACCACTTTGCTAGCTTTTTATTCCTGGGCAGGTTACTAAACCTTTCTAAGCCTCAGTTTCCTCACCTATGGAGATAATAATAGTACATATTATAATGTAGGTAAAGAACCTAGAAAAGTAAAGCGTGGCATATAGTAAACAAATATTAACAGCAGTTAGTATTGTTAATTTTTATTCTCAGATAATCATAGCATATGTGCCTAGATTCTGGAATAGAGCTTAGTATAGAATTGGATATAGATTTCATAGTTCAATATATATCATAGTCTCACATAGTTCCACTTGTCTCCCATATTTAGACCAAGGTTTTAATAACTATCATGGTAAAAAAGTGAGGAAGTTATACTTAAATAAACAATGCAAATGTCACTACAGTGGATAAGAAACACAAGAACTAAACCACAAATTCATCAACACTCACCCATCAAAGAAAATGGCAGGGATGAGAGTTATTAGAAAATTAAGAATATGGTCTACTGAGTAGAATGGGATAAAGGAATGAAAAATTCACACAATAGTTCATACATGTTTGTTATACAAGGCTAACCTATAATTTACTTATTTAATATTTATCAGGGTTTTTGATCTTCATAACATTTTTTTTCCTCTTTTGGTCACATCCTAAAAATAACGAACCAATCCCTAAAATGTATTTTGGAATAAAGTATGTATCCTTTAAAATAGGGAATCCAAACCAGCTATTTTCTTATCTAAAATTATGAAGGAAAGGTTAAAGAAAAAAGTAAAAATTTAAATTGATACTTCTGCCTATAATAACATTATGAGATTCTAACTTATTTTATAGACTTACAGTATTCAAACAAAACTGTATATTAAAATTTACCATCAATGGTTTAGTAACATACATTTATTATACAAGTCAAAATCAAATATGTAATTTAAAAAAAAGGAAAATCACATACCAAATATTGATTCAATGAAAGTAAAATAAAACAAGCCCATGTAAAAGGATAACATATATATAAAATACATTTTGTTTCATAAATATGGTCAACATAACTAATAAAACTAGAACTGTTATGAGACAACAAGATAAGAAATAATTACTTTGGCTGAAACATCAATTCAGAATAACAACAGTTTTACCCTGTCATTTTAACAGCCTTTCCTGCAGATTCCTCAGAGGGATTATTTGCATTCCTCAGGTGTTCTATTGTACAATTCAGATGAATAAAGACTTACAAATCATTCCTCTACCGCCAATGTGAGACTTTGATCTGGTGAATACACCATTGTACCTTAACTATAATTGGCAAAAAACCTGACAGTGTAGAGCATCACAAGCTTAATAACAAAGGAGAATATCTCAAAGTGTTGACAGATGATCTTCATAATGCAGAAGCAGAGCTGGTACATTTTAGCAATAAATGAGCACTGAGGTCTAAAGGTCTCTAAAGTGACTGACATCAGACCTGCTATAGCCTCACTAAAAGAAAAAGGTACCGTAGCACTCTCCGTAAAGTGAGTTAGGTCTTTGCCTGCAAGCTTCACTTTTGTGACTTTCACTGTCATAGAAAACACAGGGAAGATGAAAAGTGAGTTAGGTTCTTTGGCTGTCTGCTTTACTTTTGTTACTTTTACTATCAAACAAAAGCGAGAAATGTCCCAAAGTGATTTTTAATTACATATTTGAAATAAGCCTTGAGTAATTAAAAATATGACTTGATTTCAAGATTATAGACTGAAATACATATAATATATCTGTTAGGTCTTATGGTTACAAAAGTGTGATAATGAGGCCAAGATCACAAGTTTGAACCCCATTGGGACCAGTTACCTTTTGCAGAAAGATGTCTATTCTATTGCTACAAACCATACCCCAAACTATAGTTAGTCATCTAAAAAATGTGAGCTATTGGCACATGAGGGATATGGAAAATCAAAGTTGAGCTCAGTACCACTACTAGAAAAACAATTTCAAGTACATTCTGTCAAAGTGACTGGACAGTAATCTCCATACACAAATGTTAGCAAATGTCTAAAGAAAACTATCTAATTGTTAGTAACCAAAATAATAATGATATTGTCATAGAATATCAAATTATATGAGGGGAGAAGAAACAGTAAAGACAGTACACTTCTAAAGAGTTAAACTGTAAAGACTTTCAGAGCATTCATTTTATAAATTTATATAAATAGATTATTGCACAAAGCCAGAGATTACCAATAAGGAGCCGGAGCCACACTGATTTCCCCAAAGTCTCATGAGGGACAAATGGAAAGAGGAACTGCCATTAGTTGTATTTTTCTTCCTAGTAATGATTCCACAGCAAGGAGACTAAGCAGGGACAATCAGTTTTCAGGCTAAAGGGTTATGCTTTGAGATACACTGGCAGGTTATGATCTGTTAGTGTCTTCGGACAAATGAGATCTTTAATATTAACCTAGCATTAGATTTCTAAAAGATTATGTCTCAAATTTACCTTTCGTCTTATAACCTGACCTTCTTATCCAATCTTGAAATTCCAGATTCCATAATTTGATTTTCCTACGGTTAATTTACATGGTTTATATTTCTCTTCCCAGATACAAATTTTATCTAAAAATTATATTTGTTTCTCTTTCAATTCTACCTGTTCTTTTTGGGCAACATGTTACTCTTGTTTAATGAATTCTTATTCTCTTTCAAAATTTTTAAAAGATTAACTTAAAAGTTCCTTTCAGACTGCTCTAATTATTTCTAATTTCTTGTGTATAACTCTGTCCCCACCCCCCCCCCCCATCATATGCCATCTGCTAATGACCTCTCAAAACCATTGGCTCCTGTGTATGTGTTGTGTTGTTCTTGGATGTGTGGTCATTTGGCAGGAGCCATTTTGTTCCAAGAGAATCTGTGGTCAGCTGCTGGGTTGTTGACATAGTTTTGTGGTTGTTTCTTCTAGGGAAAGACCTATGGAAGGTCTTGGGCTCCAGATCACTTTGACGCTTAGAGTTTCTGCACTAGGTTATTGGTAATGCAAATTGACCTGCTTCTTCTTATAGTACAGTCCCAGTCTCTAGTTTCCTGAGAATAACAGTTTCTTCCCTTTTCCAGAAGGGGTGGGAGCTAGGGGGTGCAATTTTCTAGTACCTGATCCTGGAAAGGACAGCTCTTTCTACGCTTTATGAGTGAGCCTTGTTCCAGCACCTGTAGCCTGGGGCCTGTGCTCTGAGTCTTATTCCTATATGGAAACTAAGGCCTCTAAGCCATATGAGCTCAGTTTTCCCTGAGGGCCATACACTATTGAGTTCACTTTCGACTGTCACTGAGTTTCCTCTTTGTTTTTGGCACCTAGAGAATCCTTTTTCTTGCTTTCAAGTCCTGCCGCGTTCTAAAAATATCACATCATCATCAATACTATCTTTCCTGGTTATTTCCTCTGGTGTTTCTACATATTAGAAACAGGAAGGGAGCCTCCTATATTGGTTCAGTCTACCCTCTTAACTGGAAGCTCTCCATACTAGAGTTAAATCCTCCATTTTATTGTGTCCTAATACAACAGCTTTCAAACTTTTTTTGACCATCACCCACAAGAAGAAATAGATTTTATACCTGATTCAAACATATGGTGCACACACACATTATTTTCATATACATATCCAAACTGAGACTGGTTTCACAAAACAATACTTACCTTTATAATGGGAATCTCAATGGTATGATATTCTGCATAAAACTAAATTATTGAAACATAAACTCCTGAAATAGTTTTCTCTAATATACTTTAATAAGAATTTTAATTTATTCTTTTCTACACTTCATGCTCATCCAGCCATTCAACTATCCCCAGCTACTCAAATTCTGATTTTCTAAAAATCCTTTAAAGATGGCTTAACTTAGCTCTAAAGCCAAGTTATATTACCATTTATGATATCTTTGTTGAACATCAGAACTCTCTCAAATCTGCTTATTCCACTTTCCAGCATCAAAGTAGATTTAAAATCTTTAAAATTGTTACATATGGTAATTTTAGGTCATTATACACACCTTGTATGGTTTCCTGTGTGAATCTAGGTCTTAACTTTAAAAAAAATTATCACTGATATCTTGCTTTTGACTGAATATAAATGCTGGCAAGAGCCATATGTCAGTACTCAGAAAATGAGGCAACTTATATGTCAGAGGATCCAGGGCTGGTTCGTGCAGTAACTTAACATGATTCAGTCAATGTTATTAAGGACATGATCTTTACTAAGCTAGTTCCACTCATGTTGTTCAAGGTACAGATATACCAAAAATCCAGAGGGCACTGATAATCACTAGTCTCCTCCCTTGCAGATTTACTCCCATTTCTATTAAAACCGCTCAAAGTCCCAAATAATGACTTTAAGATATCACATTTTTCTTTTCCATTTTCCAAACATGATCACTGCAAATTAATGTCGATTTGCAGTGTTCTAAAAGAAAAAAAAAGAGTAAGGCTTGTGGAAGGTAAGGCTATCTTCTTAAAGATGACATAAACATTATTAATCCAGTTATTTTACAAATACCAACAAATAATACTAGAAACCTGCACTAAAATTAATACCACAGGGCTTCCCTGGTGGCACAGTAGTTAAGAATCCACCTGTCAATGCAGGGGACACGGGTTCGAGCCCTGGTCTGGGAAGATCCCACATGCCGCAGAGCAACTAAGCCCGTGCGCCACAACTACTGAGCCTGTGCTCTAGAGCCCTTGAGCCACAACTACTGAGCCTGTGTGCTGCAACTACTGAATCCTGCGTGCCTAGAGCCTGTACTCTGCAACAAGAGAAGCCACCGCAATGAGAAGCCCACGCAAGCAACGAAGGGTAGCCCCCTCTCACCGCAACTAGAGAAAGTCCACGCGCAGGAACGAAGACCCAAAACAGCCCAAAAAAAAATCAATAAAATAAATAAATTCTAAAAAATAATAATAAATAAATAAATTTATATAAAAAACTATCTTGCAATGAATAAACAGGAGAAAACATCAGGGTGAATCCTAATTACTTTGTGTAAATAACAGAAATCCCATTCACCAGCTGGCAACTTGTCTGAGAGTGGGCATGTGAACTAGTTCTGGTCAATAGGGAATGAGAGGAAGCCTGCTAGAGGCTTCAGGAGGATTCTGAAAGGCTCCTTTGGCTCTTAAAAAGGGAAAAGAAGAGTGTCTCTGCTGGACACTATGTCTGGATCTTACCGCTAGAATTCCAGCAGCCATACTTTGACCAAAAGAATGGATGTAGGGAAAGATGAGAAAAACCCTTGTTCTTGAAACTGTCACAGGAACACTGAATTAACCAAACCTGAAGACAAACTACCTTGGGTTTAACTATTACATGTTGGGATTGTCTTTGTTATTTGTAGCTGAAAGCATCTTGATACTGATAATGACCACATTTGGGGGTTATCTTTATTTGAGTATATGATAGCAGCTCCTCTTAACTGGTCTAACTTCAATGTATTCTTTAAGAAACCAGCTCCTGTAGAGCTTTCCCTGAGCTTCCACACAGATAGATGTTATTACCACACTCCACCCTACACTATAAATTGCCTATTTTTTGGTTATCTCCTCCCACTATAATAAAAACTTCTTGAGGTCAGGGACTTGTCTTTGTTCCCTGATATATCTACAGAACTCTCCTAGCACAGCGCTGGCATATAATGGATGCAAAGTGGAAAGTGCTCTGACTAATAACTAGCTGAGGGACTACGGGCAGTATTTAAGTTCTCTTAGCTTTAGTTTACCCACCTGCAAACTGTTGAGTAGTTTTCAAACTGTTCCGGGTTCCCTATAGGAGCTCCCAAGGTGCTAGGAGGAGAAACGGTGGAGAGAGCAAGAGAGGAAGAATAGGGAGGTTCTGGACCCTCCACTTTTGCATTTTAACCAGAGCTGCGTCATTCTTATATGCTGGATTTTTGCATCAGATTTCATCAGAAGAAAGAGTTCTGTTGTTTTTAACAACTCTGAAGTTCAATGATTAAATGATCCTTTTAAGATGGAAAATTCTACCATTTTATGGCATATGCCAGAAATTGAACAAATACAAGTGCTGAAATCTTTAGGCACTTCAGATTTCTGCTTAAATGTTACTTTCCACCATCTTAAAAAAGAAGCCTTTCCTTTTCCATTTCCTGTCACTCTCTATTCCCGCACCCTGACTTATTTTTCTTCATCACACATGATATATTATGTTCTTTTTTTTACAAATTAATTAATTAATTTGGCCATACCTTGCAGCATGCAGGATCTTAACTTCCCGACCAGGAATCGAACCCACGCCCCCTGCAGTGGAAATGCGGAATCTTAACCACTGGACCGCCAGGGAAGTCCCATATGTTCTTAATGTTTATTATCTTCCACCCATTATTGGTAAACCCACTTACTCAGTTATTAGGGAAAGGAACTTTTTGAATATTTTGTTCACTGCAATATTTCCAGAACCACTTATGACAGTGCCTGGCACAAGCATATGCTCAATAAATGTTGGGTGGATCAATAAATAGGAAAGCTGAAAGTTAATCTAAAAGATTAGGTAATGAACACTCAGAAGTAAGTATGTACTTCCTAGCTACCTGTCTCTTCTGCCAGAGTCAACCTTTAGAAATTAGTAAGCAAACAGTAATCAAGACAGTTTGGTGCTGGCACAAAAACAGAAATATAGATCAATGGAACAGGATAGAAAGCCCAAAGATAAACCCACGCACATATGGTCACCTTATCTTTGATAAAGGAGGCAAGCATATACAGTGGAGAAAAGACAGTCTCTTCAATAAGTGGTGCTGGGAAAATTGGACAGGTACATGTAAAAGTATGAAATTAGAACACTCCCTGACACCATACACAAAAATAAACTCAGACAGGTACATGTAAAAGTATGAAATTAGAACACTCCCTGACACCATACACAAAAATAAACTCAAAATGGATTAAAGACCTAAGTGTCAGGCCAGACACTATCAAACTCTTAGAGGAAAACATAGGCAGAACACTCTATGACATAAATCACAGCAAGATCCTTTTTGACCCACCTCCTAGAGAAATGGAAATAAAAACACAAATAAACAAATGGGACCTAATGAAACTTAAAAGCTTTTGCACAGCAAAGGAAACCATAAACAAGACCAAAAGACAACCCTCAGAATGGGAGAAAATATTTGCAAATGAAGCAACTGACAAAGGATTAATCTCCAAGATTTACAAGCAGCTCATGCAGCTCAATAACAAAAAAACAAACAACCCAATCCAAAAATGGGCAGAAGACCTAAATAGACATTTCTCCAAAGAAGATATACAGATTGCCAACAGACACATGAAAGAATGCTCTACATCATTAATCATTAGAGAAATGCAAATCAAAACTACAATGAGGTATCATCTCACACCGGTCAGAATGGCCATCATCAAAAAATCTAGAAACAATAAATGCTGGAGAGGGTGTGGAGAAAAGGGAACACTCTTGCACTGTTGGTGGGAATGTAAATTGATACAGCCACTATGGAGAACAGTATGGAGGTTCCTTAAAAAACTAAAAATAGAACTACCATACGACCCAGCAATCCCACTACTGGGCATATATCCTGAGAAAACCATAATTCAAAAAGAGTCATGTACCAAAATGTTCATTGCAGCTCTATTTACAATAGCCAGGACATGGAAGCAACCTAAGTGTCCATCATCGGATGAATGGATAAAGAAGATGTGGCACATATATATAATGGAATATTACTCAGCCATAAATGAAAAAGAAATGAAATGGAGGTATTTGTAATGAGGTGGATGGAGTTAAGAGTCTGTCATACAGAGTGAAGTAAGTCAGAAAGAGAAAAACAAATACAGTATGCTAATACATATATATGGAATCTAAGGAAAAAAAAAAAAAAGGTCATGAAGAACCTAGTGGCAAGATGGCAATAAAGACACAGACCTACTAGAGAATGGACTTGAGGATATGGGGAGGGGGAGGGGTAAGATGTGACAGGGTGAGAGAGTGGCATGGACATATATACACTACCAAATGTAAAATAGATAGCTAGTGGGAAGCAGCCGCATAGCACAGGGAGATCAGCTCGGTGCTTTGTGACCACCTAGAGGGGTGGGATAGGGAGGGTGGGAGGGAGGGAGATGCAAGAGGGAAGAGATATGGGAACATATGTATATGTATAACTGATTCACTTTGTTATAAAGCAGAAACTAACACACCATTGTAAAGCAATTATACTTCAATAAAGATGTTAAAAAAAAAAAAAAAGAAATTAGTAAGCTATAGTTGACTTGACCATTGGAGGTATGCACATTTACTAGAATGGTGAAGTGAAAAATTATACCAACATTAGGTGAAGTACACCTAATTCAGGTAAGGCTCTACAAAGAAAAACTCATAGTATGGTGGGATTATTTTCATTCCCAAGGTAAAATCTGTGGCTTGATCTACTGTAATTCAAGTCAGAACCATCAAGGCTCTCTGAGAATGTACCAAAACGAGCACCTTAAACTTCAAAATGTTCCCTGCATCTCAGGCTTCTTACCTCTTGCAAGGCTACCAGGTTAGGATTTGCATTCATACTAAGTGGTCCCAAGCAGGGTACATTTTTTGATACTTTAGAGCAGTGTTTCTCAAAATATAGTTTCTAGACCACCTGTGAATCTAAGGACTCTACCAAAAAACCTAGATTTATGATCGCTAGAAGTGGGATTTGCACCTAACCCTTACAACACTCTGCACTTCGATGTCTGAGAGCCATTATTTGTGAATCTCTGCCATTTCTTTGCAATTTGATATTCTAATCTTAAATGTTACACATAGAAATATTCTGTAACAATAGTTGTCATGAGGTATAAATCAATATTTGTAGCTTGAGACTATGAAACTCTGTTAGCTACAAGAAAACTTCCCAACTATATTATGATCCTATAGATGAGATTTAATTACTTCTGGCCATAGTGCCCCAGGATAAACTATCTTTTCTTCCACTTTTGTACAAAGGTTGATTCAATCTATAATCAAAACATAAATTTATAGAGAGAGCCGCAAATCTTGATTTAACTATCACAGATACAAATTTTTTAATGTAGATGGTATCAGAAATGGGACTACCATACCCAGACTATTTATGAAGATGAAGAAAGTCAAAAAGACTATCTTTGACAGATTGGGAAAGATAGAGGAGAAGATCCTTGGAATAAGAGAACATGTGTATATGTAGGGAGAGAGAGAGAGAGCATGTGTGACAACACATGTCATCGCGGTAGTGTGCCAAAGAAATACAGTATCATAAAGATGATGAAAACTTCAGAATCCAGTCTTTTTTGAGACTGGGCTAAATTTATGAAGGGCTTATAGATGATAAATAAAACTAAACTGAGATAGGAATATATTTAACAAAAGAAGTATACTTGTAACAAAAACTACAAAGCATCATTGATAGAAATTAAATACCAAAGTAAATGGAAAGACATCCGTGTTCATGGATTAGAAGACCTAACATTGTTAATAATTCATCTACAGAGTCAATGCAATCTATCAAAATTCCAGCTGCCTTTTGTGCATTAATTGACATGCCCATCGTAAAATTCATATGAAAAATGAAAGAACCCACAATAGCCAAAACAATCTTGGAAAAGAACAAAATTAAAGGTCTCACCCTTCCATATTTCAAAACTTACTATAAAACTAGAGTAATCAAGACTATGTGGCACTGGCAAAAGACTAGACATATAGACTAATGCAATTGACTTGAGAGTTCAGAAATACACCCATACGGCTAGATCAACTGATTTTTTTAAAAATTTTGTAATTGTGGTTAAAAATAACATAAAATTTACCATCTTAACCATTTTAAAATGTACCACTCAGTAGTGTTGACTATATTCGCTGTTCTATAACGGATCTCCAGAACTTTTTTATCTTACAAAACAGAAATTTTATATCCACTGAATTTTATATCCACTGTTTTCTACAACCCCACCCACTCCACCCCACCTCCAGCCCCTGTAACCCATCATTGTGCTTTGTTTTTATGAGTGTGCCTACTTTAGACACCTCTTATAAGTAGAATCATACAGTTTTTGTCTTTTTTTGTGATTGGCTTATTTTACTTCACAATGTCCTCAAGTTTCATCCATGTTATAGCAGATGACAGGATTTCCTTCTTTTTTTAAAGGCCAAATAATGTTCCATTGGATGTACACACCACATTTTGTTTATCCATTCATTCACTGATGGACATTTCTTTGGAGAAATGTTTATTCAAGTTCTTTGTCTATTTTTTAATTGTGTTATTTGGGTTTTTTGTTGTTGAGTTTATGATATGGTCAATTGATTTTTTTTAATTAATTAATTAATTTTTATTTTTGGCTGTGTTGGCTCTTCGTTTCTGTGCGTGTGCTTTCTCTAATTGTGGCAAGCGGGGGCCACTCTTCATCGCGGTGTGCGGGCCTCTCACTATCGCGGCCTCTCTTGTTGCGGAGCACAGGCTCCAGACACGCAGGCTCAGTAGTTGTGGCTCACGGGCCTAGTTGCTCCGCGGCATGTGGGATCTTCCCAGACCAGGGCTCGAACCCGTGTCCCCTGCATTGGCAGGCAGATTCTCAACCACTGCGCCACCAGGGAAGCCCATGGTCAATTGATTTTTGACAAGGGTACCAAAACAATTCAATGGGGAAATAAATAACAGTTAACAAATGGGGCTTAGGCAAGTGAATATCCACAAACAAAAGTTAAAATGGACCAAAGACCTAAATGTAAGAGTTAAAACTATAAAACTCTTAGAAGAAAGCAGGTGGAAATCTTCACGACCTTGGATTAGGCAATAGTCTGTTAGATATGACACTCAAAGCACAAACAACCAAAGAAAACACAAACTTTATCAAAATTAAAAATTTTGTGCACTAAAAGAGATTATCAAGACAGTGAAATGACAATCCATAGAATGGGGGGGAAAAAACGTTTGGAAATCATACATCTGATAAGGGCCAAGTAGAGAGACTACATAAAAAAATTCAATAACAAGACATGTGACAAGGATTTACTGTATAGTATAGGGAACTATATTAAATATTTTATAATAACCTACAATGGAAAATAATCTGAAAAAATATATATGTAACTAAATTACTTTGCTGTATACCTAAAACTAACACAAGATTGTAAATCAACTACACTTCAATAAAAAACATCACACAATAATAATTAAAACTTACAACTCAATAATAAAAAGGCAGAAACCCAATTTTAAATGGGCAAAGGATTTGAACAGACATTTTTCCCAAGGAGATACACAAATGGCCAACACTTAAGATGTTCAGTATCACTAATCATCAGAGAAATGCGAATCAAAACCACAATGAAATAGCATTCTACACCCACTAGGATGGGTAAAATTAAAAAGATGGACAGTAAGTGGTATATCCATACAATGGAAAGTAATTCAGTCATAAAAAGAAATCAAGTACTGATACATGCTACAATACAGATGAACTTTGAAAAACATTATACTAGGTAAAAGAAGCCACACACAAAAGGCTACATATTGTATGATTCAATTTATATGAAATATCCTCAATGGGCAAATCCAAAGAGACAGAAAGTAGATTAGTGGTTGCCAGGGGCTAGGCGGGGGAGGCAATGGAGAGTGACTGCTAGTGGACAAAGGGTTTCTTTCTGGGGTGATGAAAATGTTTTAGATCTAGTGGTGATGGTGGCACATTGTGGATATACTAAAACCTACTTTAAAAGGGAGAATTTTGTGTATATTAATTATCTGAAAAATAAAAAACCCAAAGCTGAACTGAGAATATAAAGATAAAAAACAAAAGTGCGAATATTCTGCACACTATGATCCTATAATGTCTAACCTTCCTGCAGAGATAGAAAGGATCAACAGAAAAGCAGAGATTTTGGAGTAAAGCAAGTACTAATTCAAATGCCAGCTTAATCACATACCAGCTATAAGATTCTGGGAAAGCCATTTAAGCTTCCTGAACCTCAGTTTAATCATCAATAACACAAATAATATATCCTCACAGGTTGATGTATTAAAGTGCCTAGAAAAAAGGAGGCCTTCAAAGGCTAGCCCCCAAACTTAGCTGTTTCCTATCAGTGAGTGGGGTCATTCTCAACAGTTACTGTAGAATTAAAGTAACTGGAAAGAATGCAAGCACAATGATTGCAAATATATGTAGTAAATAACTATGTGTACAGATAAGCATTATATTAAACCTTGGGCAAGCAACTTTGAAAAAGGGGGTGTAAGGGATGGGGGAGGAAAAACAGACAAATGCATAGTTTAAAAAGAGCATGATAAGCATTGTGATAGGGGAAGTAATGTGCCACAGGCATGACAAAGAGGAGGGGATGCATAATCTCAATAAAGGAAGAATTTGGCCTCATTAAAATCAAGAATTTTTAGAAAAAGAAACCAATACATTTAATGGTCTTTTCAGTTATATAACTTTTTTTAAAAAATAGGAAAAGCAGAAAAGGAAAGGGGCTTTTGTTCATGACAGAGCTGGGATTTTGTGGGCCAGTAAGAAAGTAAGAAACACCCAAGGGAAAGATAAGTATGGGTATGTATGTCAGAATCAATCTGCACAGACCTCCTTTCCCATATGGATTCTTCTTCCTGAAGTTGTTCTTAATTCAGCCTCTGGAGGGTGCTTCCATATTCTAACAAAGAAGTCCATTCCCTCGTGATCCCGTTTATCCAAATCCTCTATTTACCATGTGGGATACATGTGTATTTCATAAAGGAGCAACCCAGAAGGATACAAACCCAAGGCAAATAGTCACTGTAAAAAAAGGAAAGTCACTCTTTCTGTATCTTTGGAGAACAATGATTTGGGGACAGTAAAGCAAGAAGCACTAAAAAAGAGAAGAGCTCTTAATGCAAACTTCAGTAGTTGCAAATAGATACATGGAACTATTCTTATTAACAGACATTTTCACAGATGCTAAATGGAACCATGTTAGATGAGAAATGAAATGTCTTTTCCCTGTCAGTGGTAAGTAATCTGTAGCAAAACTTCCAGCTGCTTCTGAAAGAAGACTTACTCTCTGTTATAGGAATATTTATTTTGACATAATTTGGTATGCATAGTCTTATACAAAGTGCCAATTGGCTTAGTGGAATATTTTTATACAAGAAAAGGGATAACTAGGAAATGAGGGAGTAGAATCACAGCTAGCAAAATTTGTAGTTGGTTTCATAGCTTGTAGTTTGTCCTAGCAAGTAATAATACGTCAGAGTCCATTATTTTACTGAAAAGACATTGTATGCAAAATGAACTTTTGTAAATAAAATACAAAAGTTAATTTATTTTAATGAAAGGAATCCTATAATTAAAGGATTCCCACACATAATCCCTTTGCAAAGGGAGGCAGTATAGAATATGATTACAGAGTACTGCAGCCAGAGAGAGGAAGTATCCTAGCCGTGTCATGGAACCTTTCTAAGGTCTCAGTTTTCTCATCAATAAATGGAGATAATAATAGCATCTACATCAGAGCGTTGCTGTAAAGATTAAATAAGAAAGTTCATGTAATATACTTAGCATAGTATCTGACACAAGGTAAGTGCTCAACATTTATTATTTATAAAGTGAAGAATGGCTTTGCCTTTTTTGAATACCTCAATGTTCAGAACAAAATTTCTTAAACAGAAGTGTGTTGTATATTTATCTGTGATCTGGCTATTAATCAAATTTATCTGAGAAGGCAGGTCTAAACACTAACCACTTCAAACTTTATTTATTTAAAGGGATGTCTTTTCTTTCTTACTTTCTCCTTAAATTGCCCTGTCTGCTGTATAGGAAAACGGCAAGTTTTGCTACTCATTAAAATCACTGCTGAGTGATATTCTGGCAGTTTCTAAGAAGGGCAAAAAATTACCTAGGGATGCAAATATATAAAAAATAGATTTGAAGTGAACCAGTAGGAAGTATATTTGACTTTGCTATAATTTCTAAACCAATATGAATCAAAGGAGTCAGTCTAGGAACCACTTGTTACTTGCCTCTGAGTACGAAAAGCAGCTTCTCACTTCCTGTTCCCTGGCCATATTGGGAGACACAAAATTAATAAAACCTTTATTCCTTTGTTCCCATTCTTAGTTCAAAGGTTTCTCTCTACTGCCTTTACTCATTGCCTGCTACACTTATCTACTGTTTTAAATAAATTCACTTGAAAAGAAATTGCCAAAAGTAATTTTATTAATGACATATTACAGTTAAAGTATATTCTTGAGTGGTTTCTCTTACTTTACAATAAAATTTCTGCTCTTAGAATATATCAAAATAATAATTATAAGTGAGAAGTCAAATGCTATGCAACTGACTTAAGCCCATGTTTAATTCTGTTCCTAGTGGAGATACATCTTTTCTCTAATAATTAGTCTAACAGTTATTAAAGGTACCCTATCTTTACACTGTAATCAAAGAAATAAAAATTAAAATAATATACCACTTTTTATCTGTCAAATTAGTAAAGATTAAAGCAAGAATAACACCCAGTGTTGGCTGGGGTTAAGGAAAAATGTACTTTCTTGGATGGCTACAAGGATGTTCATTGTAGTTTACTCACCAGAAGAGAAAAAAAAAAAAAAGTCAAATAACCTCAATAGAAAACACTGGGGGATCTGGATAATCGAAAAGGGTTAATATCCAAATTATATAAAGGAATCATACAACTCAATATCAAAAACCAAACAATCTGATTTTAAAATGGGCAGATAACCTGAATAGACACTTCTCCAAAGAAAAAATACAAAAGGCTAATAGACACTTGAAATGACGTCCAATATCACTAATCATCAGGGAAATGCAAATCAAAACCACAATGACGTATCACCTCATATCTACCAGAATGGTTATCATCAGAAAGACAACAAATAACAAGTGTTGGTGAGGATGTAGAGAAAAGGGAATACTTGTGCACTGTTGGTGGGAATGTAGATTGGTGCAGCCACTACGGAAAAAGTATGAAGGTTTCTCAAAAAATTAAAAATAGAACTACCCTATGATCCAGTAATTCTGCTTCTAGGTATTTACCTGAAGAAAACAAAAACACTAATTAGAAAAGATATATGCACCCCTATGTTCACTGTAGCATTATTTACAATAGCCAAGATATGGAAGTAACCTGTGTCCATTGATAGATGAATGGATAAAGAACACACACGTGTGCGTGTGTGCACACGCACGCACACACACACACGCGCACACACACACAATGGAATACTACTCAGTCATTAAAAATGAAATTTTGCCATTTGTGACAAGGTGGATGGACCTAGAAGGTATTATTATTCTAAGTGAAATAAGTCAGTCAGAGAAAGACAAATTCCTATGATCTCACTTATATGTGGAATCTAAAAAACAAAACAAAATGAAAACAGACTCACAGAGAACAAACTGGTGGTTACTGGAGGTTGGGTAAAATAGGTCAAAGGGATTAAGAGGTACAAACTTCCAGTTATAAAATACATAAGTCATGGGCCTGTAATATACAGCATAGGGAATATTTAATAATACTATAATAATTTTATACGGTGACAAACGGTTACTAGACTTACGGTGACCATCTCATAATGTATTTGACTGCCAAGTCACTATGCTGTACAATGAAACTAACATAATATTGTATGTCACTATAGTTTGCTTTAAGAAATAAAATATAGCACATCGATACAATAGCGTATCACACAATAATTAGAAAAACTATTATAAAATATGTGCAAAAACATTCATGGTGTGTTAAAACTATTTACTCACACAAGAGGTATTTATTAAATATTTACTAGGTGCTAGCAAAGTGCTGGGTTGGTAGGAATAAATGAGATAAACATTGTCATAGTCTTCACAGAGCTTATCATGTCAGCGTGTTATCTCTTTAGGTATTTTAATGTATATTTGGATACACCTGATAGGGAACAAGAAGCTATTGGTGGCTTTTTTAAAAATTATTTTTTTGTTGCAGTATAATTAACAAAAAATAAAACGTACAGATCTTGGGACTTCCCTGGTGGTCCAGTGGTAAAGAATCTGCCTTCCAGTGCAGGGGGCACATGTTTGATCCCTGGTCAGGGAACTAAGATCCCACATGCCATGGGGCAACTAAGCCTCCACGCCACAACTACTGAGCTTGCACGCCTCAACTAAGAGAGCCTGCGTGCTGCAAACTACAGAGCCCATGCGCCCTGGAGCCTGCGTGCCACAACTAGAGAGAAGCCCATGTGCTGCAACAAAGAGCCCACACACCACAACTAAGACCAGACACAGCCAAAAATAAATAAATAAAATAATAAATCTTTAAAAAAGGTATAGATCTTGTACGTTTCAATGAATTTTGAGAATTTTATATACACATGTAACCACCACCCCAAAACAGAGAACATTTCCATGTCCCCAGAAAGTTCCCTCATGACCTTTCCCAGTCAATCCACACTGCCTCTCCATGTTGCTGTGTATTTTATTGGTGAGGTATATGATTTCCATCACATAAATATGCCACAATTTATTTATCCATTTTTCTACTAATGTGAGTTGCTCCTAGTTTTGGGCCATTATGAATAAAGCTGCTATTATTACTTTGTGTAAGAAAACATTTATAAGCTATGAACATATGTTTTCATTTCTTTTAGATAAATTCTAAAAGTTGGAATTACTGGGTCAGAGGATAAATGTATACTTGAAATAAACTGCCAATTTTCCAAGGTGATACAACAATTCCTGCTCCCCTTTCCTTGTCCACTTTTGGTGCTGTTAGTTATTTTGATTTTAGCCGTTTTAGTGATTGTGAAATCATCTCACTGTGGTTTTAAACTGTCTTTCCCTGATGACTTAAAGATGCTGAGTACCTTTTCGTGTTTATTCATGTATCTTCTTTTGTGAAATGCATGTCTAAGTCTTTTGCCCATTCTTAGAATTGGGTTATTAGTCTTTATATTATTTATTTGTAGAAATTTAAAAATATATTCTGGATATAAGTCCTTGGTCAGATATATGTATAGTGAATATATTTTTCCAGTCTGTGGCTAATCTGTTCATTTTCTTAACAGTATTTTTTGGTGAACAGAAGCTATTCATTATAATGAAATCCAATTTTTTCTTTTATATTAGTATTTTTTCTATTTCATCCGAGGGATCTTTGCCTATCCCAAGTTGTAAAGATATTCTCCTACGTTTCAATGAAGGATCATGGATTGAGAAAATGTCAGCGTGAATATGTTTAAAGCAAATTAGAATGCCATGCATAGGAAAACAACCTACAAAGTCAAGGATGATAAGCTGGGAGGCTGTTACCCAACTTAAAAATGAAGTGATAAAGTTTTGGTCTGGGTTGATAAGCAGTGTCATGGAAGAGGAAGGAATGAGTAAGGGCCAGATTTAGAAGAAAAAAGATGGAACTTAGTGATTAACTGAATAAGATGTATGAAAGGATATGTTAAAATGATTTGAAGAGATGAGCTTAAAAGATTCAAAGAGTACCAGTGCTACTAACAAGGATAAAAAAGTTTGAAAGTAGTTCCTACTGTGGATGTATTGTAGGAAAAAATAAGGAGTTTAGTTTTGTACATATTAAGCTTCATAATGATAATGGAATAGCCAAATGGAGATTTCTTGTTGATGTTCTGGAATAATGAAACTTGAAAAGGGCTAAGAGGAAAAAGTAAGGCTATGGATTTGCAAATCATTAGCAGAGGGCAGCGCAACTCAAAGTGACATCCGTGCACCAGCAGCACCCAGGAACTTGTTGGACTTGACAATTCTCAGGCCGCATCCCAGACCTAATGAATCAGAAACTCTGGCAGTAAAGGCAGCAATCTGTGTTTTAATAAACCCTCCAGTGGATTCTGGTGCACACTAAACTTTGAGAACCACTAGCATATATCTAGGTTAGAGTTGAAGGCATGAGCATAGAGGCCAAGTGAAAAACGTTAACAAGAATCACTCAATTACTAATTGCTAGGGAAGAGCCATGACAGGCAGAGAGAAAATCAGTAAAGGAAAGATATTAGAAGTGGAAGGCTGTCTGTCACCCAAAAGCCAAGCAAGAGAATGTCATGAAGTTTCTAAGCACAGTTTATTCAGAAAGAGACAGAGACAGAAAGAAAAAATGGAGCCTTCTTCCATCTATTATATACCTCTTCTTCCCCACCCTGCCTCCCAATGGGGTCATGTTGTCTAGTTTTCCTTTAAATAAGGAAAATCTGCAAACAATGTAACGCAGAAAATACAACTGTACAACTCCATTTCTTTTAAAAGGAAAGGAGAAAATGACAGGCATCTTATATATGTAATTTCATTTAATACTTATATAACTCTTTCCAGAGGAAGGAGAGAATGGGCTGTAGTGTGTAAGGCAAGTGGGGTCAAAATAAGCTGTTGTTCTAAAGATTGGAGAAATGACAGCATGCCTATATGCTGATGCGAAACATCCACTCGGAAAGGAAAAACTGATGATGCAGGAGACAGAGGAGGAACTACTTCAGTAGGTGAGTGGGGATATATAATCACGTGCACAATTGAAAGGTTGTCTTTGGCTAAGTGCATAGAACAGGGGTCAGCAAATCATTGCACATTTTTGTATGGCCCACAAGCTGAGAAGGGTTTTTACATTTAAAAATGATTTCTCTTAAAAACAACAACAAAAAAGGAAGATTATTTTGTGACAGTAAAATTATATGAAATTCAAATGTAAGTGTCCATAAATGAAATTTTATTGGCACATGCCATGCCCATTTGTTTACATACTGTCTACAGCTGCCTTTGCAGTACAACAGCAAAGGTGAGTAGATGTAACAGAGACTGTGTGGTCCTCAAAGCCAAAAATATTTACTTTCTGACCCATTATGGAAATCATCCGCTGCCACCTGGCATAGACATCCATCTACCTGTGCTCTAAATCTTTGATGTATCTAACCAGAATAGACAGACTTCAAGTGATCTACATATTTCTATTAATGAAGGCTAAAAGTCACAGTTGAAACATAAAGGAATAAAGCCAACTGATTTCATCCAGCCAGCCATTCAACCAATCACAAAGTTTACTGAGTCTGGTGCCAAGCACTGGAGATATAAAATGAACAAAACAGGCATGATCCTCATTTTCATGGAATGTAAATTCTTATGGGACAGAAAGAGAAACAAATAAGTGAGATATATAACTTATGCTAAGTGCTCAGAAGCAAATACACACGATGCTTTGAACAAAAGGGAGTCTGGGGATTACTTTAGACAGGGTAGTCAGGGAAGGGGTTTCTGAGGAGGACAGAGGAGCCAACCACGGTGGGGAAAAGGGGTGTGGTGAACAGGAGGAGCAGACAGTTAAATGTTCTTAGATTTCCAGACACAGAAACATGCCAGGATGGAGAAATTTATACATTATGAGTAGCACATGCATGGAACACTTTCCCTGATAAATTTTCCAATGGTATTTTTACTACAAAGTACACACAGAGTAATTATATAATGGGTTCAAATGGTTTGGGAACAAAATACAGATTAAAAAAAAGAAAAAACAACAACAACAACAACACTGTATAATTACTTAATTACCCGAGAGATAGGAATGGGTCCAGAAAGCCATTTCTGCTTATCAGGTATATAGAGTAACAGTCTTTTTTTTTTAAATGGGGAGAAACATTCCACTCAATGTAAGTTTTATAGGATACTGGCAAATGCAAACGTACCAAAGAAAGTATAAATGGTAGGCAATTCTTAATTGCTTAAAATAAAATTAAACTTTTCCTACTACATCACAACAAATATCAAAAATGATCATAAAAGGACAAACAATACTAGAAACCACAGAACGTGCTTCAGCTGTAATTTATACATAGCTAATGCAGTATAACATACCAGTTGAAGCTTGACAAATGATAAGCTATGGACTTTGGGAAAGAGTTAGTGTCATTTGGTGCTTAATTCTAAATTTCTTATTTGGCATATACCAAGTTAACTATTTAAAATACAACCTGTCCATTTTGTGGGTTGGTTATGTAGTTTGTTCCATGTTAAAATAATCAATTCTTTCATTTTCTTGTTTTTCAGGCACAAATAACTTTCTACTTAAAATTTAAGCAGGTTGAGTGAGTACAAAATAAAATGTTCAGTAATCTTTTAGATATTTATAAAATTATGAAATTCTAGCTTATTTCTCCTCATGAAAAATGATAAAACATGACTTTCAACTATTTGAAAAGCCAGACACACAGATCTATCGAAACGTAAAGTACATTCAATGTAATGATTCATAGTGTCTCTAATAGAAAGATTCAGCAGTTCTCAATCGAGACCTTTATTCCTTCTCTGAATAAATGATGCCTGAAATTTTTATTCTTGTTCTAATGGAATTTCAATGGCCTTCACTGCAAATCTACTGGAAATTTTTGCATATTAAGTGGAAAAAATTAAATGATGTTAACCACATTTTAATGTGATTAAGGCTGACAGGGTCATTATTTCTGCTAATCACTCAGTTTAAAAAGCTCAAACAAAACTTTATAACAGACAAGGTTTTTAATTTTCTGTATATCTTGTTGAATTTATTTTTTTTTAAACTACAGAAGAAAAAGAAGGGGAAAAAAACCATACTATAGTCCTTGACAAAAACCCATGAGTATTTCCTACAATTTGCAGATGGGTTTCATTATACTTAATCTGGTGATGTAAAAACAAAAATGCAAAACAATCTTATACTGCACATGCTTCCCTGGTTTCTTTCCCTTTAAACATGAAGATGGTAAGAAAATACACTTTGTAGAATTCTGAGTTCTGTGTTTCCTATTTACTGCTAAATGGAAACAAATATAGTTTCTTCTTTAGATCTTATAGCAAACTAAAAACAGAATTAATGTATAATACTGCCTCAAGCAATTCTTCAATGTCCTGTTTTTTAGATTAATCTATGCCATGCAACATAGAATATTTCAAATATATCAAAAGAGTGATGCTAATTGCTGCAAGAATAATAGGACTTCTCCTTACAGATAATTTGTTTTTTCTGTTTTCTGATAAGAAATTTACTTTGTTCATGGTCATTCTATACTAGAAACATAATATTAAATTAACTACTTAAGATGGCAGGTATATTTGCTGTAATTTTGGTGCTCTACTTGCAAAGAATTGTTTTTTAAAGTATAATATTTTTGAAGTGAAAATGACTTGGAATCTAGCCTAAAAGACTTAGCCAGGGGGCTTCCCTGGTGGCGCAGTGGTTAAGAATCTGCCTGCCAATGCAGGCGACACGGGTTCGATCCCTGGTCTGGGAAGATCCCACATGCCGCTGAGCAACTAAGCCCGTGAGCCACAACTACTGAGCCTACGCGTCTGGAGCCTGTGTTCCGCAACGGGAGAGGCCACGACAGTGAGAGGCCCGTGCACCGCGATGAAGAGTGGCCCCCGCTCGCCACAGCTGGAGAAAGCCCTCGCACAGAAACGAAGACCCAACACAGCCAAAAATAAAT
This sequence comes from Balaenoptera borealis, assembly GCF_965194805.1. Taxonomy (NCBI): domain Eukaryota; kingdom Metazoa; phylum Chordata; class Mammalia; order Artiodactyla; family Balaenopteridae; genus Balaenoptera; species Balaenoptera borealis. The sequence continues at coordinate 59,185,041 of NC_138863.1, read as the reverse complement.
AAATAAATAAATAAATTTATTAAAAAAAAAAAAAAAAAAAGACTTAGCCAGTATCTTCTTTAATTTTCTGGGCATTTCAATATTTTCTGAAAAGAATAAGCTAGGTACATAACCCATATAACTATATAATGAATGAGTCAAGTATCTCACTACTCCTTTTGTTGGCTGTCAGCTGCTTAACCAACAAGAGTTGCTGAAAATCATCTTTATCTTTCAGCTATTAAAATGGTAATTTCTAAAAATGATTTGAGGACTGTAATTCATTTTGACATATGAAGGAAATATGTCTATTCCTAACCCAGGAGTTACAGTTTTTACAGGAACAAAATTAATTAGCTTTTAGAAAAATATGACGAGCAAACAATTTTTGAAAAGAAATACACACCTGAAGTTCAGACAGTCTAATTCATATTGATTCACCCCAACCTAGTAAACTTAAACCAAATTAAATGACTAAAAACAAAACACTTCATACATAAAAAAAGATTAAGTAAATATTTTTTGCATTGTAGTTTTTCTAAAGCTGTATGAAACTATGATTACTGCAAATAATAGTTAAACCAACAATTATAAAACTTAAGCTACAGGTGCAGTACCTTTGTCAAAAAAAAAAAACCCGAAAACCAAAACAAAACAAACAAAAAATAAACGATCATCCTTTTCATGGTAAATTACTCAATTGCATGCAAATGGATAAATGAGTTTACCTCACTGATCACAATCTAAGCAGCTAACAAAAGCAGAGCACCTGGCCACAAACAAGTCCTTTGAAATACAATTTACTATAAAGTTTGAGAAATTGCCATTCTGCTTTCATATTAAAAATCATAACCAAACTACTTTTCAGCAGGAAGCTCAGCCTTTTGTGAAGAGAAAGAGATTAGGGTCTGTAGTAGATTATTTAAATATCAAGAAGTCCAAATTAATGCTGCATTGTAGTCATAATCTTTGGTGTTTCTCGAAAGAATTAATATTGTTGAAATTCAAAAAAATTTTGGTGTGATGCTATGCAATGGTGCATCAACTAATAACCCTCCAGAATTTCTGTGCTCATCTAAAAAGAGTCCCTGCTGAATGTTCTAATGCATCTTATTGTGAATCTTCAGCAAATAAAACTTCATGTATGAGCTCATGATGTGCTTTGCTGCCGGAAAGTCACAGACTCTGTGGGAAGCTCTTTATCTTCCCAGCAGTCAGTTCTCTGAGAACATCAGCGCAGCTACTGTAGTTACCTGTAGATTACTTGTATTTTCTCACATCTGTGTCCAGCAATCTAAACCATGATGATAAAGGGTCATTAGGTTTTGAGTGAGGAAGGGGATGGACTAGACAATTTGCTCTGATAAGCTCCTTGTTGGGAGCTCCAGTTTAGAATGTGAAATGTTGGTATGTACAGTTTTACACTAAAAAGAAAAAAGAATTTCACTTTTCTGCACTAACAATTAAAAATGACACAGTTTAACATCTCACTATAGTCTACTGATTCACATTTTACTTGGGGGATTTATAATTAAAAGTATTTAAGAGAAATTTTTCTGCTTGTAAAATGGACGTCTACGCTCTATTAGCCACAAAGAATTCAGGTACAATTACTAAGATAACTGCTGTTTGGAGCACAGCAAAGCAATTTCCCACAGTGGGACTTACAGTTCAATTTACCAGTTGGGCAAATATTTTGTGCTCTGTAGTGGCCAGAGAGTTAAAAGCTATAGGTAACAGTTGAGCCGTGTTATACCTGGAGAGAAGTTTCTTCAATTCAAATGGATGGTTTAGATTTCAAAGTAAAGAGAGTACCCCCAAAAACATTCCCCCAAATTAAAACTGTATAATTTTAAAACTAACACAAAATACAGTTGTCACAGAAACCCTGACTGACCTCTTGTCCTCCCCAAAAATAGAGTTCATAATTTGGAACTCAACACTGTATTTTATTTTCATACTTGTGTTGCATCCTAAATCATTCTGATACTTAATCACATTCTCCTAGTAATCAGCTGATAGAATATGGTATATTCTTGATTAGATTATAGAATGGGAATACTAATTACTTAATTTCAAATGGCTTAGAATAACTGTGTCAGGTTACAGAAATATAAAGAAAAAATTTTTTTCTGGCATCCTTCAGTTACGATGTGACACACCATATAGACAGGATAAAAAGAAGTGTTTTAGGTTAGCGAGAGAAAGAAGAGTTTAAAAAATGCTTGCTAAATTTGCATTCATAATTTATTTCTTTATTTATGTATGTTTATTTTTGTACAATATTATATCTTCTACACATCTTCCTCCAAAAGGAAATTTTAAGAGATAATAGTGACTGGAATAAATAAAACACTACCCTGCCTTAAAGAACTATATTAAAATTACAAAAGTATGTGAATAAAAGCAATATTTAAAAATAAAACACCAAGTAGTGATTTGGCTTTTTGGAAATAACTTTAAAATAGTATTCATTTGGACCATCTGAAGGCTTTCCAATGCTGCTAGAGAAGAAAAATAAAAATATTTATTTTGAAAGTTGTTTGCTAGCACTAAACACAAGCAAGCAATATTTTCCAACAGATTAAAGATAAACTAAGCATTTAAAAATTCCCGTTCTTCCTTTCAAATATATGAATTGTCTAAAATCCTTTTAAGAAAAATCACAAGATGGAAGATACGTCACTAACACCAATGCGGAGACATATCTTAAAATAAAAATTACCGTATGGGCTTCCCTGGTGGTGCAGTGGTTACGAATCTGCCTGCCAATGCAGGGGACACGGGTTCGAGCCCTGGTCCGGGAAGATGCCACATGCCACGGAGCAACTAAGCCTGTGCGCCACAACTACCGAGCCTGCGCTCTAGAGCCCAAGAGCCACCACTACTGAAGCCTGCGCTCCGCAACAAGAGAAGCCACCGCAATGAGAAGCCCACGCACCACAACGAAGAGTAGCCCCCACTCGCCGCAACTAGAGAAAGCCTGCACAGCAATGAAGACCCAATGCAGCCAAAAATAAATAAGTAAAAATAATAAAGTTCCCTTAAAAAAAAATTACTGTAAAATATAACATTTGGGTAACTAACATTAACATCCTAAGGCAATATGGGAACACAAATCCATAATAATTATTCATACACCAAGCCACTGTAAACCTAAATCATTTCTGAAGACCTGAATGTGTCAAGAACTTTGACAATTATGACTGGAGCCAGGAAACTGTAGCAGTGCAGAATTTCTTATGAATTTCTCCAGTTACTTTTTATAAATGCTGTCTTGGATGACAGCTTAATGTGTACCACATGCAATATTTATTCTTCTTCAGTGTCAGACTGTCTAGCCATCCAAGGGAATACAAAGAATGTCACTTATTAGGATAAAAGCACAGGGAAGGTAATCAAGGACATATGTAACATCAGCCAATCATGCCCTATTTCAACATCCTATTCCATTCATAACAGTTCAACAATTATTTGCTTACTGATAACTTGCTTTCAGGCTGTTTGTGTTCACCGTAATGGTGGTTTGCATTTATTTTGCTCTTTAGAATTGGACACTTGCTGTGCCATACGTGTTTGTCAAAACTTTGTATCTTCTGTCAGAAATGGCTTAGCATATCAAATAATTTCTATTTGTCAGGAACTACTAATACAACAATCAGTAACCCTTGATGTCAATAGGGCACTGAAATAACCATAAGACAGCAAATATATAACTATTAAATATTTTACAAAAAAAAACCTATAAAGTGATACATAATAAGAAAGTCGTTATTATTAGCTAAGTCACACTCACATACATTCCCATGCATATAGCTAAGAATACTTAATAGGCATTGCTTTTTCTTTTGTTTTGGTTCTCCAAGATGGTAAAATTGTTAAGAATTTCACAAAGTAATTTGGTGGTCTTTAAACTATACAGCCAAAATGTCTAAGTAAAACCAAGTCACATTAAAACATATACTTGGCCACCAATACAAATTTCATTTAATAATAGATTTAAAATAATGTCCCATCATATATCATAATCACGAAATGGGTAACTGTAGAAACATAATTACTTAATCATATTTAGTCATTAAACTTTAACCAGATACGACTTCAACTATTTATTCTAGAAACAATTAAAAGCTTTTAAAAGTACTAATTTCAAGAGATCTAGACAACTAAGATGTTTACCTCTGAACATAGGAAAGGAAACAAACTGTTGGTATTCTCTCTTGGTCCCTTTTTCTCTTTTGTCTCAGATTTGGCCTGAAGTAAAGTTCTACAATGCAAGAAATATCCCATGCAAACTATTCCATACAATATTTTTTTAAAAGACTCACAAAAAAAACACTTTTAAATAATAAAAACATTATTACAAATTGTTCTTTTTCAGTCTACATCTACCTGAACTGTCTGGTAAACCACTAATTTTCTTAGCTACATAGTATGTGTTACAACATACCTGCTGACAAGACTAAGGAAAAATCCATTTGGGTAGAGATGGAAAGGTATAGGGATTAGTCTTGATTAATGACAGGAGAAACACAGCAAGATTTTCTAACTGCTACTGTTCCATTTAAAAGCGTTCATGAAACAGTAAAATCTCTCCAAATATGAAATCTGGTACTTATATTTCTAAATAGACTTCTAACTGGATCACAAACTTTAAAAAAATTTTTTTTTGGTAGGGGAAGCAGAGAGGAAACAAAAATACAGTGAAAGGAAGAGAAATGCAAGTGACCTTATCCTTGTAAATTTCAGAAGGCAGAACATTATATTATAAAAAATAAAAATATGTATAATTAGGAGAAACAGAAGAAAATGGGAAGTTGCTATCCTTTATTTCTTGAGAATTAACAGGTTAACAAAATGTTTTAAAGACTTGTTTTAACTTGAGCTCATGAGAGAAAAGTATAAAACATTTTACTGCATTTATAGCATGTTTTTCATGCAACCAAAAGTGCAAAAAAAGAGCTATGTTGGTTGTATACCAGTGAAAATTACAGAAAAGCGTGCTTGCTGGAAAGCAAACATAATTGCAGTGGTTTATGTAAGCAGGACTCAAATTAGTTAAGAGAATTTATTGTGCAATTACAATTGCCAGACACTAACTATAGATCTATCATATATATGTTTTCATCAAATTATGAGAATTAAACTCCAAGACAAATGGACCTATCTACCACAGAATAATTTCACTTAATATATGTAAAATATTTTATTTAACCCTCATTATTCTGTAAGAAAGTTATTATTCTTCTATTTCACAGGTGAGGAAACAGGGCTATAAGGAAACCAACCAAACAATCTTGAGTCCTGCTTATATAAAAACACTGCATAAATGTTTGCTCTCTAGCTGGTAGGGGTTTCTGTGTAATGTTTACCAGGATACAACCAACACAGACAACTCTTTTTTGCACTTTTTGTTTCATGAAAAGCATGCTATAAATGCAATAAGATGTTTTATACTTTCACGAGCTTGAGAGAAAGATAGATATTTGGGTAGATATTTGCCTTGTTGTGAGGATTAAACCAAATGAGACAACATATGTAAGTGCCCCAAAGTCCGGCATATAATAGGTGTTCAACAAATGGTAGTCATTATTCTGCCCAAGACTTGGATCTATGTGTACATATACATACATACATATGAATATGCATATATAATGTTCTTTCAATTATATTGCTATGTGTTAGTAAAGCATCTGAACAGAACATTATACAAATTATCTGCATGCACTTCAGCTAATAAAAGAGATACATACACATGCACATACATGCGCAATTCCCTACTCCCAGGAAGGTCTCAAAAACACATCCAAGTAACTGAAAATGCAAGAAAACAGAACAAATCACTATGTGGTTAAAAACAAACACACAAACAAAACAACCAGGTGGTGGAAGAATGTACTTATCTTAAAAAAGAACTGATAACATGTATTTTCCATGTAAAAATATATAAACTATTTTAATTATTGACCCGACAAAGGGTTATTAAATTGGTACAGAGATAAGTCCATGATAATAAAGATACGGTTTCAGGTAAAATTTTTATATTACCTTCAGTTAGCATTCTCTAATCAGGTTATAGTGAAATTTTAGTCTCAAATTTTATAGTGCATGAACTATGCCTAAATGAAATGTACAGTGATAGGGAATGTGGCAAGTATGTGACCTATTTCTCAGGCCTTGTCTACCTTTCCAACATCACCAGTGCACCAATACTGAGACATCATGGTGCAGTAGTAAAGAACGAGAACTCTGGACATAAACTGCTCAGGTTTGAAGCTTGGCACCATTCTTGGCTAAGTTCCTCAGTCTCTCTATACTTGCTTTGCCTTCCTTAAAATACTAACAGTACTTACTACTCTATAAGGTTGGTGGGAGTCTTAAATGTAATGCATATAGTTAAGTGTTCAGTACATGTTGACTGATGCTGACTACTACTAACATAACAACAACACTTTAGGCGCGTGAATTATCCGTTGTTGTTCTATTTCATGATATTCTCTCATTTCCCTGTTCATTTACACACCAACTTCCTTACCCCAGCAGTGAAGAATTGTTCTTAACAAACTGTATGGTATGCTAGAAGAAAGAAAAAAGGAAAATTTTGCTTATCATATTAATATATAAAAACTGGTCTGTAGTTATAGCTGTTTTCTGGGGTCTATTCTGCAGTATTATTTTAGACTTGGCAATTTGATGCAATTTTTATATAGGCTTCAATGAGAACAGTTGTATTTTCTCCACCCAAATTTTCATATATGGTATTAATATGTTTAAAAATGGATGCTAAAGCAGGTACTAAAATATTCTGCTGTAACAGTATCATATAGTTAACAAAACTACAAGGCAAGAGAAAAACGGCAGCAGCAAAAAACTTATTATCCTAAGAAGAGCACATAGTTGTCATGTTGAGAATTGTTTCCTTTTATTAACTAAAACCCTAAACAATTTGGTGGAGATGATATTTCCTGAGATAAAACATAGCAGAACACAAAGTTAGTTAAAGCAATATTTTCAAAGATTTCTGAAGATTCACAAATATATCTTGCAGTGTCGTGTGGAACTGGCACAAACATTCAAGTCAAATGGGTCTGTTTCTTCTACTACTACAAGAACTTGGGCATGTTCTGAATCTCTCCAATTGTCTTATCTGTAAAATGGGCATGATAATATCTATGTTTCATAAATATCCTTAAATTTTTCATGTTTCATCTATTCTTCTATTAACATCTCACCAATTTCTAACCTCTAAAGGATGCCTGGCACACAGCAGGAACTCAATAATAAATGATGGTTTACTATGTATGTCTTTTGGTTTGGTACATGAAAAGCTAAGTCACTGTCACTTAATGGGAGGGTGGGGGCAGGACAGAGAAAAGAAAAATGGCACAATTTAAAAGGTAACAATTTTAAGTATAAATTATGTATGAAAACTACCAGTGACCTTCATGTTTCCAACATCCAGATATGCTCTTTGGGAAAAAATGAAACATCACTCAAAAAAAAAAAAGCTAAAAAACAATTACCAACAGACAGATGTTATTCGATCTTTTCCTTTTACATTTCAAAATGGACTAAACCCAAAGATGATTTCCACAGACTGTTCTTTTTAGAGAATTTCTAAGGAAAATGTTGACAATCACCTAGGAATATTGATGAGTACTCCCTTGATATTAATGACAAATACTTAAAGTACTAAAAAGGCACCTTTGTATCTGTATTAATGGAAACACAATCTTATTTATCTCTCTGCTAGCTGAACCCATTCCTAAACTAAAATGCAGATCTCTTAATTCAATTATGAAAATGCTTCATTTTAGTAAAATTCAATTCGAGGCCAAATAATAGTGTCATGAGGGCCATCTTGAGATTTGTCTGAGGATCCAGTGAAGTAACATAAGTTGAAACACTGTGAAGTTTTGATAAATGTTGGTTGTTATTATTCTTAGTAAAGTTCAATCTACTTCTTTGAGGTCATACATCAAGGGACTTTTAAAAGAAGTGATTTACAAGCAGTAGTGTGGGACAGCAAGTTGCTAGACAAGCATGAAAAAGAAAAGATAAAATTCAAAATAAATCTATATAATTGCAAATTTTACTTGAACACATTTAGGATGTTTTAATATGCTTTTTAATTGCAATGTATTTGAATAAAAATTTATTAGCTCTTTTCAAGTGCTTGTCTTCACATTTTATATTCTTTTTCGATGTTCCATCACATTTGCCTTTGCATTTGCTGTTCCCTCTCCCTGGACTAAGTTTTCCTCAGATCCTCCCTCTCTCATGGTGCACTCCCTTGCTTCTTAAAGGCCTTTCCTGACCACCCTAACTAAAATAGCACCCTCCTACCCTGCTTTATTTATTTATTTTATTCATGCATTTATTCTTTCATTCATTTGTAAAAATCAAAAATGTTTTTTGGGAATTTACTATGTACCAATAACTACCCTAAGGATCAAGTGTATCAATTCATATAACAGTCATACCAACTTGATGAGGAAGATAGTTATTATTTTTATTTTTAAAATGAGAAAGGTAAAAAAAAAAAAAAAAATGAGAAAGGTAAAATTTCCAAAAGATAGACTTTAAAAGCCAGATATAAAATTCTAGCAGCCTAATTTTCTGCCAGAATTTTATATCTGGCTTTTAAACTTCACCAGCACGTTATTCATTCAACAAATATCCTCTGGCTGCTAATTAAATGCTAATTATGCATTATGCTATATGCTAGGTTTATTTGAAAAAAAAAGATAGGGTGATAGTCTTACAGCAATAAAATTATACACGATAAAGAGGGCTGTGGCAAAGGAAATGGAAAAAAATACATTAAAATGTGAGAAATATTATGAAAAAAGTTTACCAAGAGTTAATAATTAATTTTGAAGAAAAAGAAGTATAAATCTTAAATATTAATGCTGAGATTTCAAAGATGTAGACTAGTAAAATGATGGTATCATAAAAATAGATGAGGAAATAAAAATGATCAAGTGAAATAGTGATATAAGTTAAGCCACTGAGGTAATCTATTTCTTTTTTTCTCTTGTTTTTTAAAAATTTTTATTTTATATTGGAGCATAGTTGATTAACAACGTTGTGTTAGTTTCAGATGTACAGCAAAGTGATCTCAATCATTTCCTGACATTATATTAAATATTTGTTTGTTGGTTGTCTATTATTCCATGAGACTATAACCCTTATGGGGGCAAAGGCTTTTTTTAATCAGTCTCAATGTTTATTTGCTTAGAAAAGGAAAAAGGAAGCATAGTACCTATCTCTTCAATGAGCTCACAGTCTTCATAAGAACACATAAACTTGAAATTTATATTCATACTGACAGTTTTTATGAAGTTAATTGTCTTCTTGATAATAAGCATTAAAAAGACTGAACCAGGTACCAATGTGCAGCCTCAAATTTACAGACAGGGGTGTACTCAGAGTTCCTAAGTCAGTTATTTTGAAACATATTTTTTAGCAGAATTTTAAAATTGGTAATAAAAATGGTCACAGATACAAAATATGTCTCACCCAAACTGTACTATTTTTACTACATGGCGGATTAAGTAAGCTTTTAGGGGGGTTTTATAATCAAACGTTTTTGATGGGGAAATGTTTTCTAGGTCAATTTAGAATAAGGAAATGCAGTATTTTGAGTAATGTAACTACCTTCAAATATAGATATGCCAATTCTACAAATAAGTTTTGTTTCCACTTTGTTCTCATTCTAGACAGAGCAATAGCTACTATGAGGAAGATAAGAGCATGGTAAGATCCAGAAAAGACTTATTTTCAAGGGGTAGAGATATGGGAGTAGGAATGAGAGGAGGGGGAAAGACCAGGTCTTATCTTCAAGTCAGTTCAGAAAAGTTGCTCATGAATTGTGTATCTGCCAACCTCAGGAATGCTCTGGATTGTCCCACAGTTACAAAAAATCCTACCATGACAAACCTACATATGAGGGTTGAGAAGGTACTAGACATTTGCATGGGCATCTTTTCATTGTGAATTTGCTATAATTCACTAAAATCATAAAATTCTAGCACTAGAAGGGAACCTCAGAGATGATCTCCTTTAATTCTTTACTAACCTTCACTGCCTCATTCCCAACACACATATATACATTCAGAAACAGAGAATCTGGGATACAGTGGAACTGTTTTAAAAGGCTTTAAAGAATAAACACCAATTTTTTTAAAAAAATTATGCTATCATAACAATTAAAGAATGATTTACTCTAATGGAAGCCCAGGAGTGACAATAAAATCCTCTAAGCTTCAAATGACGAAGTCACAGGGCCTAACCTGAGAGAGAGATGAGGGCAGAGTCCTATGGAAGATGGTGATATCATGGGAGTTTTATTGCTACCGCCACTGTGCAATAGAGATGGTTCTCAGTTTGTTTTTGTTTTGGATGACAACTGTTTCAAAGCATAGAATTATAGCTGTAAACATATACATGATACATTGTTCCTTTATCGATATAATGGAAAGAAAAACCAAGGGAATGTATCCCAAAGATACATTTAGAAGACTTAACAAGTCCTTTTTCTATAACTGTATTCTTTTTGAGTTATGTTAATTAAATTTTGGAAATATTGTTTATACAAGACACATTTTATGTGAACATTCTGATGAACTGTCTTCAATACATGAATGGGTATATAATTTGCCTGACATTGAAGAACTAGCTAGCAGCAAATAAGGACCACAAAACTAGCATTTCAAATTCTAAAGTAGCTGTATTCTCAATACATCAAACTTCCTGATAACATACACTACCTAATTTACAAATAGACTATATGCTCTAAGCTTCTTAGAATTCACTTTCCTTACAGAACCAATGTTATCAATGGTATCCAGCATTTTGGTCTAGCCTTCAGAAGTCTATTTAACTTATAATGTAGTTGAACTACAATAGTATCTCCAAAGGTAGTTCTAGTGACTGGGGAACACAGGAGAGACCACAGAAGACAGGGGCACAGAAAATAATACTCCTCTCCTATCCTGCATAACCAGGAGATATTAGGCAAAACATTGAAATTGCCCCAAATGGCACTTTCTCCTTTCCTTTTCTACAGCCTTCTCCCAGGAAAACACTGTTATTGAGATCACATATACTACTGTTAGACTCCATTCTTCAGCCTTCACAAGGCCCTGACCTCTCTTATCACCAACAGTCCTAAGATTTCTGGGCTTCAACAGTCGCCTCTACCTCCACCAACTACTACTCAAAACTCCCATTTTATGAGTGTAGTTCATCTCAACTCATAGTTTTAGAAACAAAATCTGACTCAACAGTCCTTAACCTCTGGGACACAGATTTTTAAGAATATTAATAGACCTTGAAGTATTCACCAAAGTGAGTCGGGTAGAGAGGAGAGAAACTCTCTGTGTACATGAATTACTCGTGATTTGAGGAACATTATATAGCTGTATGCCAAAGTTTGCCTTTCATTTCCTAGGTTATATATGTGTGTGCATGTATGGGGAATATATGTTTTAATTTCATGAGAGAATCCTAGAGAACACTTGTTTTTTGTGAAAGAGCTTTAGTCTCTTAAAGCTAGAAGAAAATTTGTAAAACTTCTCCCTATTATATGCAGTGAAATTCTTCAGCCACTTTAAAAAAGATGAAAGTCCTGACACATTTGATAAATTATATTGCTCATAAATTAGTAAGTCAACAGATGGTGCTAATGAAGATAACAACTGACTCCTAAAAGTACAGTATCACTTTCTCAAAATCAGTGAACGATCTTGCAAAGAGAAATTATTGCCTATAAACTGTATTGGGCAAAAAGGCAAATAGGCCAGGGGAAATTCCTAACATGCCTAATATGGTGGGTCAATAGCATTATATCCATATAAAAAGATGTGCTTTCTTCCATAATTATCTTTTTTAAAAAAATTTTTATTTATTTACTTATTTTTATTTTTGGCTGCATTGGGTCTTCGTTGCTGCACACGGGCTTTCTCTAATTGCGGCGAGCGGGGGATATTCTTCCTTGTGGTGCGCGGGCTTCTCATTGCAGTGGCTTCTCTTGTTGCGGAGCACGGGCTCTAGGCACATGGGCTTTAGTAGCTGCAGCACGTGGGCTCAGTAGTTGTGGCTCGTGGGCTTTAGAGCTCAGGCTCAGTAGTTGTGGCGCACAGGCTTAGTTGCTCCGCGGCATGTGGGATCTTCCTGGACCAGGGCTCGAACCTGTGTCCCCTGCATTAGCAGGCAGATTCTTAACCACTGTGCCACCAGGGGAGCCCTGTAATTATCTTTTTCAAACATGGAATCAGAGGTGTGATTTGGTTTCATTATGACTACGTGCTCTAGGGCACTAACATCTCTTGACAGGAATTATGAAATTGCTGAAAGAGTAACCAAAAACCACTTAATGAAACCAGAAAAGTACACAAGTATTATTACATGTACACACATATACAAATGCCAAAGGACATTCAAATAAAGATTCCTGAATGGCCAAAGGTCTTTTCCCTCCCACTTCTTTCAGCCTTCCATCTTTTGTAATAAAAAGACTGTCTTGCTTTAGTATATTTTTTTTCACTCTCAAGATTTTGGTCAGAGAAACTAAGAAATAGTCAACTCCACAAAATCCATTCACCAGAAATTACTGAAATCCTAATTCATAGTGCATATGGTACCGTTTCAAAGCTTTACCATAACACAAATTAAAAAGTAAATAATCGATAATTGTCCAATAGCAAAAACAAGAAACTATAAAACAGAGAAGGGGTCTTAAGAAAATTTTTTCTTTTTGAATTCATTTACAACTTACTTCAGTAAAATTAAGAATATTTTGTATAGGATTTACCAATTTAATCAATCTCATACTAAAAAAAAGAATCGCTCAGTTTAGGCTTCCAGAATATCCTTAACCTGTTCTATCATCCTTTTATATCTGGCAAAGAAGCAAATAAACACTAGTCCTCATAAAGCAATCTCCACTAAAAGTTACAAATTATAGCTATTAAAATTTAATTCAGCTAAAAAACTCCTCACATGTTAAAACAAACTTACCAACATTACGTTGTGATTTCAAGAAGGTAGGAACACACTTACAATAAAAAAATGTTTTCTCACAGCCTTCATAATGTTAGGTACTTCAAGATGAAGCTCACACAACATTCCCCCCAAATCATATGAACCACAAGTGATTTTTTAAAAAAACAGAAATTATAATCCCAAAGAAACACTGCATGGATATTTCAGGGCTTTTACTTTGCCAGATTAGTGGACGATAAAGTGAAACATTTAAAAAAACCTTATACATGTGAATCTTGCTTTATATACTAGTGTATGTTCCTGAAAACTTTATATGAATTGAACCTAATTTCAAATCTACTTGAGAAGCTTTCTGAACTAAAATGAATAATTTATTTAAGAATAATTAATCATTCCCATTTTATTTGTTTCGAGTAAATCGAATGTATAACAACGTGATTTTTTTCAAAGCAGCATTATCTGTGTTAAATTTCTAGCTTCAATGAATAATCTTGTCAGAAATTGATGACTTCTTATAGTAGTTTTACAGAATACATCATGGCATTCCTGAAAGGCCAAGAAAATGCTGTGGGAAGAAGGTTATATTAACCTTCTACAAATATAATTGTGAAGTGGACTTTTCCTCACGTTGAGTTAAGTGTATAGCCTGAAAATAATGGAAATCAGTGAATGATGGAAATCGGTGAAATCACCTATAATAGTGAATACTCCTCCTATTGATAAGACGTAATGGAAATGTGCTACTACATAACATGTGTTGTGGAGAACAATGTCCAAGGATGAGTTAGGTAGAACAATTTCTGTCAGACCTCCGACTGTAAACAGGAAAATAAAACCTAAGGCTCACAGTATGGCAGATCATTCAACATTACCTCTGTGGAGGGCTGCCAATCAACTAAATACTTCTACTCCTATAGGAATAGCAATAATTATTGTAGATGTGTAAAGTATGCTTATGTGACAACATCTATACTTATTGTGAATATATCATGAGCTTGCACAAGAAAGCCTAAGAACCAATCGATATTATAGCTCAAGCTATCCCTATATACCTGAAAGGTACTTTTTTCCTGGATAGTATGTAACATATATAAATATAGTTTTATATTTACACATACATTAAAAATTATATGCAAAAAATGTTCACACTTCCCTCTTTGTAAATAGTTGCTGAGATACAGTATCTGTAATTCTTATATACAGTTCAAGATATCAAGAATATATTGGGCTTATTCCATGATTTTCCCCCTAGCCAGGTACACAATGTACAGTATCACCAAACTACATTTAGTTGTTATGTACAAATTATGTGGAAAACTAACAAAAACAGAAAAGTTGGGGTAGGGGAGACAGAATCATAGTAAAATATGAATTAATAAAACATTTTTCTATTTAAAATTCATTTAGTGAACCTGACACATTACCCTTGATTACACAACAGCTTAAAAGACTTTGCAACTACTTGTCTACCTATCTTGAATCAATTTCAACACTCAGATTAATTGACTCTTATATAATATTAGTCAGAGAATAATGTTCAGTGACCACAAGCCCACCACGGCATATGCAAATACACGTTTTACACACACACACACACACACACACACACACGCATACAAGAAGTCTGAATGTCTTAAATTTTAGTTATACTTTTCAGTTGAATATGAATATGTAGTATAATAAACAACAAAATAAAATTATCCTTTATCAACAGTTTTAAGAAGGATGGGGACAAGAGAACACAAAAAAGAAACATAATTGGAAGCTATGTAGGTGTACAAAATTAGTCTGTTCTACCAATTTCACAATTGGATAGCATATACTACTAACAGAGCAGCAAAGGTGCAAAGATTGAAATTTACACCCCTAATTAAGCAACGGTTTGGCAGGTCTAATGTCCTATACCTGCTTGACTCCATGACTCACTAGGCGATCTCAAACGAAAATTAATACTGCATGTAACAGGATCTTAGTTATAAGTAACTGATCATGTTTAAAATATGAAATCCTCAAGTGTTCAAAAATCATTGACATCTGCCAGAGACGACGACGACGATGACAACACAACAACAACTTCTGCATAGTTTTATTCATTCAAAGAACAGCAATATATAATAATAAAAAAATTTTCTGTGGATTCCCCTTACAACATCTTGATTACTGCCATCTAATCACAACACAACTGTAACTAACCCGGCTGCCATGTTATTAGCTTCTCTTCAGGGGCTAGGTCTTAATCATAAATCAATGAAATGACTAATTCAACACTGTTAAAACCAGTGAGTAGATGCTTGGAGCCATTCCGGTTTTTACATCTTTCAAAAAGGTCAATACACCTACTCAGTAACACAATAGACTTGTCTTTCAAAATGCTTCCTTATTTTCTAGGACTTAAAAATTAACATGTTACCATTTAAATTTAACGTGAACTTTAACTAGTAATTAAAACGTTCATTACTTCTGAAATGGTGACCCCCTAAAATATAGTTTGTCTTCCTCTTGTGGCCAGAATCACAAACTCCTCCTCCTCTTTCCTGACCATTTAAAATAGCTTTCTAGATCTAAAAGACCCATGAAAATATTTATTACTACTTCCTGCATCAGTCTTAATTTGCTACAGTAACATTACATAATAACCTTAAAAAACAAAACCTTTTTCTTTTGCTAAAGGAGCAACTAATGCAAATGGAGCTGAGATATAAACATTACCAAAAAACAAGATGCTAACACAAATTTAAAGGATTTAGTAATTAAAATATATTTTAACTATTTACATCTGCTTGCAATGTTATAAGTGATGAAAACCTAGTGTTCATATCCTTCATAATAAAAATTTATTCTGCACTTTAATACAAAGGCTATGTTGCATAAACAGATTTAAAGCTGTAGCAGAGTGGCTGAATGAAAGGAGAATGGCAATCTTTCTGGCTCCAGTAGATGCCATTCCCTATCACACAATGTTTCCCACTCATAAATACATGACAAATACTTCCTCAATCATTTTTTACGAGCAGGGATGCACAGGGGGTAGTCAATGGCTAGCTTGAGGGAAAATAGGAACAGCAGGCGGCAGAAACTGTACAGAAAATGGCTATGTGGTAAATTCTCTTCTGGAACATCACTCAGTTACCCAGTCTTTGATCTTTCAGCTACAATTACACTAACTTCCACAAGATCTGACTCCCCCCACCCTCACCAAACATACACACTACCCCAAACCAGATCATCAGTCATACATAAAATCTAAAATTTGGTTTTATAAATAGGATCATCCATACCTCTACATTTTTATAAATTAAAATTTGCTATTTAGACAAGAGTTTACTTCCAATTGGCTATAACCATATCATCATCACAACTGGTCTCACAAAAAACATGGGGTGTCTGGCGACAGCTAAATCACAGACTGGCGCCTCCCAAGCAGTCTGTCTGCCATTAGGGTCTGGGAAATGGTATTTACTGTACAATTTACTGTACAATTAGAGCCAGGGAGTTCTACCTGTAATCATCCAAATACAGGTGTGAGAAGCTCCTTTGGGCAAGGAAAGTGACTCATCCCTTTTCATGTAAACTTTGATGTCTGTATTGTTTCACAGAGCCTCGGGAAACCTTACCATTCATACTACAATGAGATTTACTAACTGAAGTCAAATAATATATTTAAAATTCCTTCCCAAAGGTAATAATTTTTAACATATCAATCACAAAATTTATAAGAATTTTATATAAGAAACAAGACAGAACTGTTTATTTTAAAGTTAATTATCGATTGGAAGTCATTGACCAGTCAGAACTGAATTTTCATGTCAGGTTTATGCTTTCTAGAACATTACAAATTAAGAGGCCAAATTCAGTTTCCTATCAGGAACACAAAATGTCTTATAGTAATATCAACAGGGCATTTTTAGTTGCAGTAATTTCACAGAATTTATTCTAATGATTTATTGGAGTTAACCATCTGACATTAATTATTGTTTTGGCTTCCAGTCTATGAATGTTTATTTTTCAGTTTAAAGCTTCTCACTCTTTGATATCATATGGAAATGAGAATTTTTAATGGAAAATTGAAACCATGTGCATCTAAGTACTTAATGAAGTACAGGGGAAAACAAATGAAAATATATTTTAGGAGAATTCAAATATTTTACTTTGGATGGTTTTGGTTTGTTTGTATGACTTAACAGTATAAAATACTGAGGGTCCAGTGAGTACCATGCCAAATGTGAACATGCTCTTATGTTACATAACATATGATTTTTTGAAGTTACTAGTGAACTAAAGGAAACCTTGTACATTTTGGTTACATGTGAAAAATGACAATACATGAATGCATAGTTTTTACCTTTGTGTATTTTAAAGTATTTTGAAACAAATACCTGGTCTTTCCCTCCACCATACCGTTTTTTTTTTAATAAAAAAATGTTTTTTAAGTATTCAATCTGAATTTTAAAACTTATGCCCAGCTACAATTCCAAGTAGATATTTTAAAGTCACATATAAAATCAACAAAGCTAGACTTTCCTAGTTTAAAAAGCTTTATTGCTCTAACTACATTTATTCTCATTTTTCAAAGGAAATATTAATGTCTATTCAATAAATTTGATAATTAAATATGTATAATTCAATATTGCCTAATGTAATTCCTTTTTTTTTTTCTCTTAAGTTCTCTCAGTGTAAATCATTAGGAGACTCATCTTGGAATGTTAACACTAGGCAAAGCTCTCTCATCCATTTTAAACTTTTTAATAATAAGGAGAAAAATTTTAAATCAAACATAGCAGTAACTACATATGTATGTGTGTTTGTGTGTGTTCAGATATGATATGTCGGGGTACATCTGGGGAGAAAAAAAACTTACCATTTGTTTTTCTTTCTAATGTAGTCTTTTTCAGAAAGATTAACCAAGTAGACCATTGGTTTTGAAGTCAGAAATAAGTGTTTATTCAACACTTCAATCTAAAGTGGGAGATAGAAAAAGAGTCCTTTTTAAAAGTTGAGTAAATATTAAGTCACTGAAGAACTTGAAAGAAAACTCTATTTAAACAAGAAGCCATTTTTATAATTCTTGTTTCTAAAAAATTAGTTGTCAGAAAATATCAGGAGTAGGGGAAAAGAAAAAATAACAAGCCTGGGAATAAGAAATCATTGAGAGAAATAAAGTTTAACTAGATATAATAATAAGTGTAAAATAATGACAACTTTAATTTGTTCTCTAAGAAATCAAAGCAAAGGTAATAATAGATGGCATCATATTTATAATTTACCTCTTTGTCATTCCAATCATGACAGAAGCGAACAGGTTTCTTTTGATCTATAACCCAGGATTTGACTTTGCACATTATGTCCTATACACAATTGAGAAAAAAAGTAAATACAAGGTGAATACTAAGCATTTAGATACTAAATATTAAAATTAAAAGTTTTCAAACCCTCAATTAAAGGTTGACTATAAAAATAAAGTCAACTTTTTTATGAAAGAACTAAGTCGCACAGATAATTATTTTCAATATCTCATTAAAATACGAAATGAAACATTAATGTGGCATTAAAATTTTACCATATGAAATGTGGAATACTAGCAAAATTAGTAACAATCTTAAAAATTTCAAGACAATTAAAACATACCAAAGACTTCAAAGAGTTAATATCTCAACATTATCTAGTGATGTAATCTGCAAGATAAACATGCTGTTAGGAAATGGGGGGGAATACTGGAGAAAGATTGAATTATAATTTTTTCCTTAAAAAGAAAAACAAAATAGATGAAATTGAGCCTATTATTGATGATCTACCCTCCAAAATATTAAATCAATTGACCAAAACCCTTTTTATTCTGAATTAATTTTTTGCTGACACCTTCTCCCTGCCCACTTCTCCTGTCCCTGCTCCAACCCACCCCCCCAACCTGCCAAAGCCTCCATTACACAATGGCAAGAGCCCTGCACTGGTGACCTCCAACCAGCTGCATTCACTTTCAGAACATCTCTCTCTGCTGGAAATCTAAAGGCCTTTTAGTTAGCAAGCTAGTGTGCATTCAGAAGGAGTAACTGCAGGAAGAGCCCAATGTGCTTTGTTTCTCTGGCCTTTCTTCACAGAAAGATTAATCATCTGTGAAATGGAAACGGCAAACAGCAAGTGACACAAACTGAACCCTTCAAGCCTTTCCTCATCAGTTTTGTGGTTCTGAATCTAAAAGCTGCGTGTGGCAAGGTTCTCCTTACAGGCAGGTGTTAATAAAAGGCTCTTGGGTCTGAAAGGTCAAACTTAGCTCTTCCAGAAGAAGTGCGTTTGAGAGTCATCTGTTTTTTGTTGTTGTTGTTGTTAAAGATAACTTATGGGTATGTTTTAAATATGCATTTCTCAAAATTTATTGTAATACACAATAATTAGTAATAGATTTCTTAGATTTTCATTGATGTATTTTACTTTATCATAAATCATTAGTCTTCTATAAATATCCACTTGTTAAATTACGTCAGTATTTAGTATACCTTCCTTCCAAATCTTGCTGTTACCAACAGGAAAAATAAGGAAAAAGCCCTATATCCTTAGATCCTGATTTGAAACCCTCCAGGAAAAGGACTTCCCACAGACTTCAACAAGGAAGGGGCAAGCCGAAAACTTTTAATGAAACCTAACATGGTCTGCTTAAGAATAATCACTTTTACTCTTCTATTTCACTCATAAATGTTTAAAAGTGGCTAATGTAACACCATTTCCTACAAGGAGAAGATCAAAGTGCTATATTACAAATGCATTATGATTAAAAAAGCCCTGTGCAGCCTTGCTATTAACTGTTCTTTAAACCCTAAAAGGCTTCCCATAGATCTCACTTGGCACTGCATATACAACCTTTGACAAGTAATGTAGACCATTTTTATTCATTGCCTAAAATTGTAGGCAATTATGTGCGTCACACTGGCCACCTGCAAATTCTGAATGCCTGCTCCAGTTGTCAGTGCAAAAAACTAATGTCGGAGGGGATTAATCTAGGGGGAGAGAGTCCTCTTTAATGGCTCCAGCAGGTGAAATGGCCCAGCTGGTTACTATGATGAGAGGCCAGAACAGCTTATGTGGAGACACGCAACAAGATTATACAAAAGAAGGAGAAAACAGTGGTACCATCTTACATTTGGTTCCATTAGTTTTTTTCAATTAAAAAAATCAAAGAAAATAGACAAAGGAAAGCCAAACCAAAAATAAGGAAGGAAATTAAATCTTAATCATATAAAAAGTGTAAAATACTTCTGTTAACTATAAACATTTTCACAAAACCAAAGGGCCTCAATAAATGCTGATTGCTAGTGAAGGAATTTCAGTATTTCAGTTTCATTTTAAATTAACTAAAGCATCACTTCAGAAATAGAGATCCTATCACAAAATCTTTTTGGCATTAGTTTCTTTCCCCCTTCATACCACCATATTATATTACACATTAGGAGCACTCAAATTTTAGATAAAGAGAATTAATTCATAATTAAAGTTCTAAAGAAGTATATTCACTAAAGCCACATTCAAATCCTTTTAGAAAAATTTAAAGATTATAACCAAGTTTTTAAACAGTTGGAAGTCAAAATATTTTAAAACTTAAAATATTTTATTTTATACTCAGTACTCTCTTAATTATCCCTACAAAAGATTTAAAAGCCAAGAAAAGACACCTTAGATTATTAAGATGCCAGTTTTACTTAAGACAAATCAAAAACAGATTGCTCTCAGATAAGATTATCTTATGTAAATGATCATTATATGGTATAGCTGCAAAGTGCTGTCTTTCTTACATAAAGTAAAAATTTTTAGTTTTAGCAAAATTAAAGATGCTACGTTCCTTATCTGAAAAACTGCTGATCAAATGAAAGAAAACATTTGGACTTATCTGTATAAAATACTTAATGGATTGACTGAATTTTTCCTATGCTTGTATATATAAACACATATATTAATAATTATAGTTAGAACAATATTCCATTTAATTGAATTTGGTTAACTGAAAAAACAACCTAATACATAACTTAACTTACTTTTAACGAATTAGAATACAATAAAAGCATAAAATAGAAACATTAATGCTTGATGCATCAGAAGTTACTTTAGAATTTTGTATGTCTTTAGTAACATCATTATGCAGAAATACAGATGTAGGAGGAGGACTGTTCTGATAACTTTAACAAATTCCTCATTTTCAAAATAAATTCTGTACATGATGAAGATTATGCAAAACTTCCTGGTCATCTGAACTTTTTTGGTTATATTGCAACAACATGAGTATCTAACTTGAGGTAACCACTTTATGTTTAAATGTGGGAATAAATCCTAGATCCACCACTTACCAAGTCTATGACCTATTCATTAATAAAATGCAGATAATGATGCTATCTACCTTCTGGGGGTTGTTGTAAAGATCAAAAGAGATAATGCATATAAGGTGTTTAGCATAGTTCTTGGCACAGAGTAAGTTCTCGATAAATATGAGTTTTGTCATTGTTTTTATGATTGTTGAAAGATTAAATACCAGTGATCTACAAAATGCCAATATAGTCTCTTGAGTACTCCTTTAAAGCACACATCTTCTCCAACTGGAAAAACTGTTCATTAGTCCTTTTCTTCAAATTTCTGATGGTTACCAACAATACTGGCTCTCTTAGTGAAATCTCAATTCAGGCTTCTAGCCTTAACATTCTATAAGGACTAGCTTTTGCTGAACAACTACCTTTTAACAGCAAAAAAACTTAATCCAAACTCACCTTGAATACTTTGCTCTTCTGCCGTGACTCTTCTTATTGATGATAGCCTCACATTTAACTTTAGAAATGCTCTATGTTCTTGATATATTTTATTACTGTTGCTGTTAACAGCAGCTATAATGTATTTAGACTCAGAGAGGATGTATGATTTGCCTAAATTCCTATTGCCAGTAAGGGGCAGAGCTGAGATTCAAATTCAGGTCTAAGTGACTTGAAAATTCACGTTCTGTCCAATCACCCTGGCCTGTCTTCCTTACTGCCTTTCTAATTACTCCTGTTTGGCCTAGGCATTCCCAAGGCTGTTATTCAAAGTCCTCATTCTCATTCCAAGGTCATCAGGAAAATTCTATATTCTTTCTATGTGGCTAAAATATCTGATTGTCAATCCATGAACCACAAAAATAATATTTTCTTTGCAAACACTAACATAACCTCATTATGTTATATAACCCATATAGACTTTCTAAGACTACTTGACTTCTCTATTTTGGTATTCTCTAGTTCCCATAGCAGAAATTATTAATCCATGATCCATAAATGGATTTCAGGAGTTTCCTAATACCCTGAAATTGTATGTAAAGTTCTATGTTTATGTGCATTTGAGGGATAATGGCACATATCTTCCAAATGCTTTTAAAAAGGGTTCACGATCCAAAAATCCAAGAACCATGGTTATGAGTGACTCCATGGCAATACTCAAATGCTCCAACGACAGCCAATTTAAGTATATGTTCTAGGTTCATGGACTCCCATACTTGAGGTCCAGAGACACTGACCTAAAACCTGCTTCAGCCAGACTCTGCACTCAAAATTCATCTATCCTTATCAAAACCATGCTGATAAAAATTCTAGCCACTATAATGTTTATCTAACACAATTACAGTTAAAATCATAACAGGGTTGTTGGAAAACATTACAAATTAAATATATGATTATTCTAAAAGAATGAATTGCTTGAGAGTCAAATATGTTTAGAGAGAAAAATATGTAGCTTGCTTTACTATATACTTAAATAAATCATAAAGCTACAGTAATTGGAACAGTGTGATACTAGCACAAAAAGAGAGGTATAGATTAGAAGCAACCTAAAAACCCATAAATTGGAGATTCGTTAATAAATTATGGGACATCCATACAACAGAACAGTTTTTATCCATTAAGACAAGACATATCTGTATATATATTTGCATGGGAAAATGTTCAAAATACACTGCTAAGTAAAAAAAGCAGGTTCAAAACAATGGAAAAAAGTTAAGAATATGGATTTTGTTGTCAAACAGATTTGGGCTCAAGTCCTGGCTCTGCCACTTTCTAGCTGTGTAACTTTGGGGCAGCTACTTAACCTAAGTTTGTTTCTGTAAAATTGGGATAGTAACTCCAATTCAATACACGGTGATTGTGAGGATTAAATGAGAAAATACATGTAAAGTAACTGCCACAGTTCCAGGTACATAGTAAATATTCCATAGATATTAAGTATTATTATTTATGGCAGAATGCACAATGTGATTCCATTTGTGGTTCTGAAACTATATATAATACATATAAATAAATGTACTCATAAAATGAAACTGGATAGATGCCTTAACAAATTGGTAGCAATAGAAATCAGGAAGATTGGATTCCAGAGAGACTTTCCCTTTCTGCCTTCTTTTTAAAAAATATAATGCTGTTTTATTTATTTTTAACCAATAAATATCATCTTTAAGATAGGAAAAAAAAATAAAGATATATTCACAGGGTGAGGGGGAAAGGAGGATTTCATCTATCCTCTGCCCACCACCTGTAATCCTAAAATTTGGTGGCTAACTGGATAGGCTTGGCAGTTTATCAAGGTGACTCTGCAATAATGATAGCTTCCAAGCCTGGTACTTCTCTCTAGCCAAACCCACTACCCTAATACCTGAAGTTAACACCCAAATGAGCTGACCTATGCTGGTTGGGTGGCTTTAACACACACAGCCAACAAAGCACTCAGACCAAAAGAATGGGGGGCAAGGCCTCCAGCTCAAAATAGTCTGGTTAGAAGTCCACTAATACAGCCTCCTCCTGCTCCAACCAAATATCCCCTTTAAACATCCCAAATAGAGGCAAGTCCTATCTACACTTTCACTCATGAAACAGACCTCCACTGTATTCTAAGTTGAAATTAAATATCTGCCTGAATCAGAATATTAAGCATTTGTTTCTCTACTAGATGAATGCTGCTGTTTATGGAGAGCAGAGTAGTGATCACTGACTACCATCTTTCTACATACTTCAGTGACTAAAACTTCCAGAAAAGAGTCAGGCAACACAGAAGCAAACTGAGACACCTGGCAGCAATGCTCTGACGGCTGAGCGAGTGTGTGTGGGAGGGTGGGGGGGAAATGTCCTCTAAGAATTAAAATGATCGGTTAATTCTAGCAATAATCTGTTAGAATGTATGTTGGCAGTTGTTGGTTTTCAGTTATGTGATTCACTGAAATAAACAGTGGAAACTTAAAACAGCAATGTTCCTGGCCCATCGGCTATAAAGTGGCAACTGGAATGGACACCCATTCATTTCTGAGGTATACATCTCAGCGGAGGATTTGACCATTACTAAGAAGAAGGCAACTGTCCCTATCATTTCTGTAAATAAGTCTGAATGGATTTCACCATGTTCAAGGAAGGACAAAGGGAAGAGGAAAAGCCCACAAATCTGATTTTAATAAAAAGGCTACTGAATAAGGAGAGTCATAAAGGAAAGGGAAAATGATCACACACACACACACACACACACACACACACACACACACACCACTCTCTCAATGAATTATTTGGCATACTTGGCAGAATGCAAAAAGAGCGCCTGTGAAACAAGAGCATGAGGCCATAAACAGAGAGCAGAGTGAGGTTAGAAAAAAATGGATGAGATGTCAAGAGAGTAGATGAACTAAGACAGATTTTTAAGGAAGCCAAAATCAAAGCCGGAAAATAAAAATCCAAGTTGGAGATTCACCTGATATGGCAGAATATAATCAGTGGTTTGAAGGCTAAACTTGAAAAGGGGTTATAGTGAAGTATAACATATACTCAGTGTAACATACATAAGTGTACAGCTTGATAAAGTATCACAGAATGAACATATGCAAGTAACTACCACCTGATCAACACAAAGAATATTACCAGTAATGCAGTCACAATGTTCCACCCCTCACCAGAGATAAGCACTATCCTGGCTTTTTTACACCACAAATTAGCCCGTTATTGAAATTTATGGAAATAGATTCATAAAATACGTATTGTTGTGTCCAGCTTCTTTCGTTCAACATTGTTTGTGAAATTCATCCACGTTGTTAGATATAGTCGTAGTGTGTTCTTTCTTTGCCATGTAATATTCCACTGTAGGAATATACCTCAATTTGCCTATTCTACTACTGATATACACTGAGGTTGTTTATACTTTAAAACTATTACACATAAAGCTTCTATAAACAGTCTTGTACATGTACTTCAGTAAATTTATGTATGCATTTCTCTTGAGCATATACCTAAGACTGGAATTGCTCCAGTCTCAGGTCACACATTTACTCAAACTTCATATACATTGCTGATCAGTTTTCAAAAGCAGATGTACTAATTTACACTCCCATCAACACTGTCTGAGAATTCCATTTGCTTCACATTTCCTCCAACGCTCGGTACTATCAGCTTTCTTAATTTATGGTAAGTGTGTAGCATCTCATAGTCTGAATTTGCATTTCCCTAATGATTACTGGGGCATTTCATCTCTTATGAAGTACTTGTTCAAGTCCTTTGCCTATTTTTCTATTGGGCTGCCTTTTTCTTATTTATAGTTCTTTGCATATTCTGTAGACAAGTTCTTTATTAGATAATGCAAATATGTTCTTTCACTCTGTAGCTTACCTTTTCAAATTTTGTTTAGCAAAAGTCCTAATTTTAATGTAGCCCAATTTTAAAATCTTTTCCTTTACTGTTCTTTGTGTCGTGTTTAAAAAAATATTTGTCTATTCCAAGGTCATGAAAATATTCTATGTTATATTATAGATGTTTTATTCTATAAGAGTTTCACTTTTTACTCTTTGTAAACTTCACTTTTTGTGTATAGTGTGAGGTGGGTGAGAATTTGTTTTCTCTCCCACAAGGATATCCAACTGACCCAACACCTTTTCTTTCTTTTTTTTTTTGGCTGTGTCGGGTCTCAGTTGCAGCACGTGGGATCTTCGTTGAGGTGTGCGGGATCCTTTGCTGTGGCGCACGGGCTTCTCTCTAGTTGTGGCATGAAGGTTTTTCTTTCTCTACTTGTGGTGCTCGGGCTCCAGGGTGCACGGGCTCCGTAGTTGTGGCGCGCGGGCTCCAGAGCACATGGGCTTTGTAGTTTGTGGCACGTGGGCTCTCTCGTTGAGGCACACGAGCTTAGTTGCCCTGTGGCATGTGGCATCTTAGTTCCCCGACCAGGGATCGAACCCGCATCCTCTGCATTGGAAGGCGGATTCTTTACCACTGGACCACCAGGGAAGTCCCCCAGCATCATTTCTTGATAAAAGTATTCCTTTCTCCATTACTATGCAGTGCCATCTCTACCACAAATCAAAGTGTATTTGTGCCTGTATACCCATTCTGTTCCATTGGACAATTTGTCTATCCTTGCCTGTCTTAATCACTGCAGATTTATAATAGTCTTGATATAAGGTTCATGATTACCAAGTCCTCCATCTTTGTTCTTTGAGACTGTCTTGCTTATTTTGGGACCTCTGCATTTCCATGTAAAACTTAAGTTTGTCAATCTCTACAAAAAAAAAAAAATGATGGGGGCTTCCCTGGTGGCGCAGTGGTTGAGAATCTGCCTGCCAATGCAGGGGACACGGGTTCGAGCCCTGGTCTGGGAAGATCCCACGTGCCGCGGAGCGACTAAGCCCGTGAGCCACAATTGCTGAGCCTGTGCGTCTGGAGCCTGTGCTCCGCAACGGGAGAGGCCACGATAGTGAGAGGCCCGCGCACCGCGATGAAGAGTGGCCCCCACTTGCCGCAACTAGAGAAAGCTCTCACACAGAAACGAAGACCCAACACAGCCATAAATAAATAAATAAATAAATAAAATTTAAAAAAAAAAAAAAAATGATGGGATTTTGGGATCTCGCTGAATCTATAGATCAATTTTAGAGAGATATGACATCTTTAAAATATCGAGTCTTCCAATCAAAACATGGTATAACCTTCCATTTATTTATTTATTAATTTCTCTAAATAAATGTTTTATCGTTTTCTGCATAGAAATTTTAATATAACTTTCAATAGATTTACTCCTAGGTATCTGAATTTTTAAAATGCCACTACAACTGGCATCTTTTTAAAAAAATTTCCTTTAAGTTCTAGATTATGAAATACAAATCATTTTTTATGTTGACCTTGTATCCAACAACCCAGATGACTTCATACACTAATTCCAATGGTCTATATCCCAAATTCCGTCATGTTTTCTAAATACACAGCATGCTGTCTGTGAATAATGTCACTTTTATTTTATCTTATCTAATGTAAGAATTATATAAGACTGAATAGAAGCAGTGATAGTAAGCATGACTGGTTCTGTTCCCGATATGAGGAGGAAAGCTTTCAGTATTTCATCATTAAGTATAATTGCTTATGTAGGTTTTTTTGTAGATACCCTTTCTCAGATTAAGATTACCCTCTGTTCCTAGAGGTCTTTTTTTTTTAAATCATGAGTAATCAAATATTATCAAATCCTTTTCCCAACGTTTAAAGATGTATGATTTTTCTCCTTTATTCTGTACATTAATTTTTAATATCAACCTACTTTGCATTCCTAGAATTTTAGTCATATCATATTATCATTAATATTTATTACTGGATTCAGTTTGTTAATATTTTATTTAAGATTGTGCATTTATGTTCATGAAAGAGATTTGTCTTTAACTCTTCTTCCTTATATTGCATGGTTTGGGTATCAGGACTCTTCTGACCTCGTAAAACCAGTTGGCAAGTTTTCCCCCTTTTTCTATTCTCTGGAAGAATGTGTGTAAGACTTTAAATTGTATAGTGAAGTCACCTAGGCCAGGAGTTTTCTTCATAATAGGGTTTTAAATTATGAGTTCAGTTTCTTCAGTAGATACAGGACTAATGAGGTTTTTTAATTTCTCTTTACATTAGCTTTGTTAAGTAGTCTTTAAAGGTATTTGTTCATTTCAGATTTTTCAAATTACTGTCATAAGTTGTTTATAATATCCCCCTATTAGCATATTAATGTCTGTTGGATCTGTACTCCTCTTTCATTCCTGGTGCTAGTTTTGGGCTTCCTTTTTGCTCTTTCACCAGTCTTGCTAAGAATTTACCAGTCTTATTAGTGTTTTCAAAGAAGTGACTGTTGGCCTTTTTTGAGCCTCTTTATTACATGTTTCTTTCTTTTCTATTTTATTAATGTCTGCTCTCATCTTTATTGTTTTTTCCATTACTTTCTCTGGGTTCTTTTTCCAACTCCTTCAGATGGATACTTTGAGAACACTGATTCTACCCTTTCTTATTTTGCATATATACATTTGAGACTATAAATTTATAGAATTTGATTGTATACATCAGAAAAGAATAAAACAAATTTTGAAATATTGTATTTTCATTATCATAGGGTTAAAACATTTTATTTCCATTATGACTTCTTCCTTAAAACATAATATCTTTTAGAAGTGTACTGTTTAATTTCCAAACAGAAATTTTCTAGTAATCTTTTCATTATTGATTGCTGATTTTAATTCCATAGTGGTCAGATACATATTCTTTATGATTTCAATCATTTGAAATTTGTTCATTTGCTATATGGCTAATAGTACGGAAAATTTTGGTAAACGTTAAATTGGTACTTGATAAGAATGTACATTTGTGGTTGTTAGGTGCAGTATTCTATATGTCAACTGGGTCACACTCCTTAATCACATTGTTTAAATCTTCTATATTCTTACTAAAATTTTGTCGGCTTGTTCTATCAATTACTAAAAGAAGAATTAAAATATTCTATCATGACTGTAGATTTGGGTCTTTTTTAAAGAACTTTTTAGTTCTACCCGTTTTTGCTTTATATATTTTGAAGTTATGTTATTAGGCATATACAAACTTAAAATTATTTTATCTTCCTGGTAGATTGAACATTTAGCATTATGAAATGCTTCCTTATAACTCCTTTAAAGTCTACTCTGATATTACTATAATACAGTGGCTTTTTTTTTTGAGAGGGGTGGTATATATTTCTCCATCCTTTACTTCCAATTTTTCCATGTCTTCATATTTAAGATGTATCTTACAAGCAGCACAGAGGTGGGTTTTAAAAATCCAATCTGACATTCTCTGTCTTAACTAATTTTTAAAAAATTTATTGAGATGAAATTCACATAACCATAAAATTAACCATTTTAAAGTAACTTAGTACTAAGCCTTCATAATGTGATGTGACCACCACCTCTATCGACTTCTAAAACATTTCAGTCACTTTAAAGTAAAACCGTGTACTCATTAAGCAGTTTGTCCCCATTCTCCCCTCCCACTAGCTCCTGGCAACCACCAATCTTCAGTTCTGTCTCTATGAATTTACCTACTCTGCATATTTTACACATATGGAATCATACAATATATGTGACCTTTATGTCTGTGTTATTTCACTTAGCATAATATTTTCAAGGTTGATCCACATCTGGCATCTGCATTCATTCACTGTTTTAAGGCTGAATAATATTCATTGTATGTATATACCACAATTTGTTTATCTACTCAACCCCTGATGGACATTTGGGCTGCTTCTATCTTCTGGCTATTGTGAATAGCGCTGCTATAAACATGCATGTACACGTATTTGTTTGAGCACCAGTTTTCAATTCTTCTGGAAATATCAATCTGGGAGTGGAACTGCTGGGTCACATGGTAATTCTATGTTTAACTCTTTGAGAAACTGCCAAACTCTTTGCCTTTTAACTGGAGTATTATATAATTTTTAATTACGTCATTATCACCCCCATTGTGCTATTTTGTCATGTATTTTAACTGTACCTCTATACATTAAAGTCGTAAGACATTTTAATTTTGCTATGTTTTTACCTTTTATTTTGAAATAATTTCAAACTTAAAGAAAAACTACAATAATAGAGAATGTCTGTACACATAGATTCATTAAAGTATCATTTTGCCGTATTTGTTTTATCTTTTCTTTATATGTATGCATATACACAAGAAAATATAGGCATATTATTACATCTGTATATTGCCATACGTATTGCCAGAATTCAGTGATAGACTAGATATGAGAAATGATGGAAAGAGAATGTGTCAAAAACGATTAAGTTTTTGGTTTGCATAATCTAACAGACAGTGGTACAATTCACTGAGCTAAGAAACCCTCAAGAGAATCAGGTTTGAGGGAAGGAGTTTGATTTCAGATGTGCTAACTTTTGAGCTGTCTTTGAGAAACACATGAGATGTCAAGTCAGGAATTAAATATACTAGCCTGGAGTTCAGAGGACAGATGGGGTTAGAGATACAAATCTGGAAGCTATTTGTATTCAAATAGTAATTGTATCAATGGATACGGATGGCATCACATAGAAAGAGAATTGAGAGAAGAGATGAGAGCCTAAGACTCAACTTTAAGTAATGCCAATATTTAATAGCAAAGGTATAAGAAGATGAGCCTGCAAAAGAAACTGAGAAGTTGCTAGAGAAGTAGGAGGGAAATCAGGAGAATGTGGTCATGGAATCCAAGGGAAGAGTAGTTCAGGCAATGACCCAACAGTGTCCAATACTACTGACAAATCAAGATGACTGAAAATGTTCCTTGGATTTAACAATGCAAAAGCCACTAATGACCCTGGTGGAAACTGTTTGAGTTTAATGAGCAGATAAACCAGATAGATAGAACTGAGTTATTAGGAGGTAGAAAAAATAACTCTTTCAAGAGGTTTTAAAGAAGGAGAATAGGGAAAATATGGTAATTGAAGGATGAGAAGTGTGGTATTCAGGAAGAAGTGTTTTTTAAGATTAGAAAAGACATCTTTAAATAGTTGATGCAAACGGTCTAGTTTGAGAGGGACGAGTTGTATATACAAGAAAGAAGGAACTACTTGGTGACTGAAATACAACTTTGTGAATACATTAAAAACCACTGAATTATATATATTAAAAGGGTGAACTTAATGATATGTTAATTTACCTCAATAAAATCACTTAAAAGCAACAAAGGGAAAAAAAAAAACAAAGGATGACTAATAGTGTAAGATTTCTAGAAAGTTAGTAAGTGATAAGATTCAAAGAATTGGAATAACTAGCCATAGATAAGAGGAATGAACAGTAGGCTTTAGTTTTGGCTAGTGGAACATTAGAGAGAAAATGAGGGAATTCCTATGTCTGATGGTTTTTATTTTGATCTTTGAAATAGGAGGCAAGGTTGTCTGCTACGGGTAGGGATGGATGAAAGCAGGGAATGGACATAAATAAGAGGTTTGAGGAGAGTAGGGAAGCAGTTGCAGCAGAGAGCAGGAGAGCAACTAGGAAAGCTGGATATAGCTGAGGACCCACTTGAGGTTGCTAATAATGAGTTTATGGGGATACTAACATGTCCTATTTTTAATTTTCTCCATCTGTGTTCCATTGGCGACAGGCAAGGAGAAAGTGGACAGATAGAAATATCCAGGAAAGTATGCCTATAGCATATGCACCAAAACATCAGTTGTTATATGAGTTTATTCCCCTCAGGGTATATATAAATTGATGATTCTAAAGTAGTTTGGTCTCAAATGAGTCTAATCCTTGTGAGCCTTGCCCCAAACACAATACATTCTTTGTGTTATCATGCTAGTCTTAAACAGCTTTGCACTTCCTAATTGCTGTCTTCAAATAAATAATAGTGAGTACTGAGGACCTATAAGCCAGATACAGAAAGACAAAAACTGTATAGTTCCACTTTCATTAGGTACTTAGAATAGGCAAATCCATAGAGAAAGGAAGTAGAATAGATGTTACCAGGAGGTAACCAGGAGGAGGAGGAAATGGTATGTTATTATTTAAAGGACACAGAGTTTCAGTCTGGGATGGTGAAAAAGTTCCAGAAATGGATAGTGGTGATGAGCGTGCCACATTGTGAATGTACTTAATGCCACTAAATTGTACACTTAAAATTATTAAAGTGGTAAATTTTATTTTATGTATAGTTTTCCACAATAAAATGTTTTTTTTAAATAGTAAGAAGCTTCTGCTTTAGGCTATATCTCAAAGGATGACTAGGAAACAGGACTGAAGGGGCAGCAAAAGGGTAGAGTTGTAGTTAATGAGCTCATGTGAAACCAAAATGTTTAGTTCACTGTTAGGAGAGCTGAGAAAGTATAAGTCAGGCAAAGTCGGATCACAAAGAAATGTGTAAGCCATGGACTTTATGTTGGCAGTATCTTATAGGAAGATGGTGAGTTATCTTAATCAAGGGAATAACAGTGAGATCTGCAGTTTCTAATTGTGGAGAACAAAAGCAAGAATGGAGGTAAAGAAATCAGTTTAAGCATAAATGAGGCCCAAACTAAAGAAGTTTTTAAAATAAGGAGGAAGGAAGAGATACAAGGAATATTCAGGAGATAAAATCAACAGGATGGGATATAAATAGTACATGAGAGACAGGAGTCAAAGATACTGATACTCAGTTCAAACAATTTGGGTCCACTGAGTTGGAGACCACGAGACAGAGAGAATATGGGGAGAAAGGTGAATGAATGCAATTCAGTCTCATCAAGTACTTTTAGTATCTTGTTCTTTTAGAAACGATCTTTTTAAGTCATGTAAGACTAGTTCTGGAAAGATACATAAGAATCTAAAAAGGAGAAAAGGGTAAATGAGAAGACAGAAGTGGGTAGGAGAATTATGTTTTTACAGTATACTCTTTTTGAATCTTTTGATTTTAGTGAAAAACACGTTACATATTTAAATATTTTTAATGTTTTTTTTAAGTTATGTAAAAAATCAACTTTAAAAACTGCCATAAGAATAATGAGAAGAAATCTGCTAATAACCATATATTTGGTGGATGTTAATTATTTCATTCAGAGAGACTGAGAGGAAAAAAAGATCCTGGTTGCCTTATTTAGTTGTTTAATTAAGTAACTGTTAGTTCTATAAATATTTTTTTAAGTATGATGATTTCCAAATACTTGATCAATACAAAATAAAATTTTCCTTAAAGCTTTCTACCTTCATTTTCCAAATTTTGTTTTTCCAAATACAATGTATACACACTTTAAAATCAACCTTGAACTTGATGCCTTGTTATGGCTTGAAGTGTCCTCCAAAAAGACAGGCTGAAGTCCTAATCCCTCAGAGTAGGACCTTAGCTGGGAATTAGCTAAAGATGCCTATCTGGAGTAGGGTGGGCCCTTAATCCGATTACGACTAGTATCCTTATAAGAAGAGGGAAATCTGGACAGAGGGAAGGTAGCCATGAGAAGATGGAGGCAGAGATTGGAGTTATGCTGCCACATACCAAGGAATGCCTGGGGCTACCAGGAGCTGAAGAATCAAGAAACGATTCTCCCCTAGAGGCTTCAGAGGGAGCACGGCCCTGCCAGCACCTTGATTTCAGACTTCTAGCCTCCAGAACTGTGAAAGAATAAATTTCTATTATTTTAAGCCATCTAGTTTGTGATACTTGTTATGGCAGCCCTAGGAAACTAATACACCTAGCTAATAATACCAATAGTAAATGTTTATCCCACTCTTGCCTTCTTTAGTGCCTCTGTTTTAACACAACAGCAAGACCCACTTTATAAAAGGTATCTTTATGACAGAATATATGAACATTATACTCAGGAAGATTGTTTTAGCATTAAAAAGTTGGCTCATGTTTTATGCTAGAGTATATCTAATTCACGTTTTTCCTGCTTACTTACATAAAAATACATAACAAGCAAATCTAGCAAATGGAAACTTCATAGGAAGAGAGGCTTGAGTGTTAAATTTCTGAAAGATTACCCAGAAAATAAAGACACATTTGAACAAGTATTAAGGAATAATTAGTAAATACCTAGTGAACAAAATACCTATTTTTCTTATAACTTCCAAGTAGCTTTTATAGCCTAGGATCTGCATCTAATTAAAGTCCCTGATTCTGTTAGTCAAGATTACAAACATAAACTGAAGAAAAGAAGACAATCACATTTTATACCTTTAGACCATTTGTTAGAGAATACAAGAAAACAGTAAAAACAGACAACTCCCCTACAAGAACTAGTTGGTACCAGAATCACATAGATAACCTCTCTGTATTAGGAAAACTAAAGATAAATCAGAAACAGGGAATATAAAACACCACCAAATTAAACTTGTGATCCTAAAGAACAACCAAAAATAAATAGAACGATTAGGATAAAAAGTTTAGATGTACACTGGATGAAGAAATGTTAGCAGAGACTGTTGGTGCCCTGCCCCTATGCCCTTTGCCCTCACAGATCTGGTACATGCTGAATGGCTTCTTACTGTAAGCATGTGCAACTGCCTAAGCACCGTGCGCAGACCAGACAGGCATCAGGTGCCAGGCAGGTAGTTAACACTCCGAGGAGCAGCCCATAATCAACGACTGATGGAAATTAGTTAATAATTAATTACCCCAGCTTCCTCATCCTTCCAGTAGAAAAACTACAAGACACTTTCTACACTGTTTTCTAGAGACCCCTGGAAGGGCTGATCCCCTTCTGCTCAGGGTTTTCCGCCTGCTCATATACATAACTTTGTATTGGTTTCCTTCCCTTCCTGGTCTTAATTCCCCACTCCCTGATGTGTGCCTCCTGAGTTAACTCCCAAGAAGACTACCTGCACTCTAATTCTTGCTTCAAGGTCTACTTCTGAGGAAACACAACCAAACTTTAGATTAAAAGGCAAAGAGTTTGAGATATGACTCAAAATGGCTTTGTAACTCAAAATGTCAGTGTTAAGAAAACACATAAGGAGCTTCTTCTTAATCTTCATAAATTACATTGCCTATCCAAATTTTTAGGCTAGTGAAGATGAAATTGATCCTAAAGTCTATGATTTCTCATGTGTGCATCTATTCCAGCTTCACATCTCCTACCACATTCCTTTTCCAATCTTGGACAGAAACTTCAAAACCCAAAACTTCAACACTTCTCTAGTGCAAAGCTAAAATTATAGTTTGATGAATACAGGTCAGAAACAGCTAAGGACAATATATATGCATTTACCTATTTTTTTGGAGGCCACCTAAAGGAAATAATTTCCTTAGACCTTTTTTTTCTTAAAAAAATTAATAATACATTGCTATGAAAAAAAGTCAAGTAACAGAGCGGTATAGAGGGGAAATAGTCAAAGTGCCCACCCCAATCACTCACTCTCTCACAGCCACTAGTCCCTTTCCAAACACTTTACCGTTAAAAACCTTTTTTAGTTTCCAAATGTTTACTGTTAAAACATAACAACTGAGCATATTTCCATACCTCTTTTGATGCACTTATAAAAATACAGCTATCATTTTTTACATAAACCGGATTATACTATAAATGTTGTTTGTAACTTACTTTTTTTAAGGCAAAAGTAGTTATAATGTAAAAATATTCACTAATAAATAAACTACTTAAAATAACTCATCCTAAAATGTCTTTCCCTGCTTAACATTGGTCTTTATCCCCACGAACTGTCAGATTGTTATATTATGATATCAAGCAAATTGTTGGTAAAATTCTATCGAGGAGACCTCCATTTTCAATACTAATGAACTAAGTGATTCAGAGTAACTGCGCCTATAAAGACAACAATAAAGCAGGTCTAAATAGAGAAAATATCTTCTTAATAGTACCAAGGACCTAAAAAGGTAGTGAGGCATTACTAGACCAAGAAAAGGGTAGGGGAAGGCCTAAGACTCTTCTACCCTGGGGTGGAGGGTAGAGGGCTGGTGGCTGCTCTAAAGCAGTGATCCTCAAACTCTGTGTAGCGTGCACAACAGGAGAGCCTGTTAAAACACGTCCCCAGAGATTCTGATTTAGTAGCTCTGTAGCTTGCATTTCTAAGAAGCTCCCAGGTGAGGGTGATGCTGCTGGTGTGAGGACCACACTTTAATTGTGCCTGATCTAGACTAGAGACTGGGACAGCAGGGGATGAGGAAAGTATAGAAATGATGTAAGGAACACACATAAGACCATAGAATCCATGGGATATTAACCCCTCATTCCATCTTCCCTTCTCACCTTCACCTCAGCAGGTTTGGGATCCCACTGCTGCTCTTGGCCACTTTTACCTAGACTCATCTGCCGATCCTCAGGAAAGAGCTAAGACGCCAAAGCTCTTTGATTTATGACAGAGGAGGCACCTCACTGGAGTAGGAAAGGACAGTCTTTTTTTTTCTTTTTTTTTTTTTAATTTATTTTATTTATTTTTATTTTTGGCTGCATTGGGTCTTTGTTGCTGCGCACGGGCTTTCTCTAGTTGCAGCGAGCGGGGGCTACTCTTCGTTGTGGTGCGCGGGTTTCTCATTGCGGTGGCTTCTCTTGCTGCAGAGCATGGGCTCTAGGTGTGCAGGCTTCAACAGCTGTGGTGTGCGGGCTCAGTAATTGTGGTTTGTGGGCTTTAGAGCGTAGGCTCAGTAGTTGTGGTGCACGGGCTTAGTTGCTCCGCGGCATGTGGGATCTTCCCGGACAAGGGCTCGAACCCATGTCCCCCGCATTGGCAGGCGGATTCTTAACCACTGTGCCACCAGGGAAGCCCAGGACAGTCTTTTTTTTAAAATGGTGCTGGAACAACAGGCTTCCATATGGGGGAAAAAAATCAAATTGGTTGCCTGCCTTAAACTACTTACAAAAAATAAATTCCAGGTGGGTTAATGAGCTAAGTGTGAAAGATAAAACAATAATGCTTTTAGAATACAAGAGATTATCTTGATGACCTTAAGGTAGGAAAGTTTCTTAAACAAGACAGGAAAACACTAACCTTAAAATTAACACCTGTTCATCAAAAGATACTATTAAAAAGATTAAAAATAAAAGCCACAGGGCTTCCCTGGTGGCGCAGTGGTTGAGAATCTGCCTGCCAATGCAGGGCACACGGGTTCGAGCCCTGGTCTGGGAAGATCCCACATGCCACGGAGCAACTGGGCCCGTGAGCCACAATTACTGAGCCTGCGCGTCTGGAGCCTGTGCTCCGCAACAAGAGAGGCCGCGATAGTGAGAGGCCCGCGCACCGCGATGAAGAGTGGCCCCCGCTTGCCGCAACTAGAGAAGGCCCTCGTGCAGAAACGAAGACCCAACACAGCCATAAATAAATTAATTTAAAAATAAATAAATAAGAGCCACAGAATGGGAGAACATATTTGCAATCCATTCAAAGCAAATGACTAATATCCAAAATATATAAGTAACTTTCACAAATTATTGAGAAAAAGACACTGATCCAATAGAAAATGAGCAAAATAATTAGAACAAGCACTTCACAAAAGAGGAAATCCTAAAGGGCCAATCGATATTTTAAAAGGTCTCTAATCTTACATAACTAGAGAACTGCAAATGAGAACCATAACCAAATATCATTACACAGCTATCAAACTGCAAAAATGAAAAAATCTGATAATACCAAGTAATGACAACACGATAAACTCTCACAGACTAGGAAAACAGTGTTATCTAGTAAAGTCGAAGATATACATATACTACTGACTTCTATAATAAATATAAGCCTTAGACTACCCTTACGTGCATCAGGATGTAAAAGAATGTTCACAGTTGCATTGCTCATGATTATAAAAAACTTTGAGGGAAAATTCAAATGCCCACTGACAGTAGAACAGATCTTAAAATTCTGGTATTTTTTTTCAGTAAAATATTTTACATTAAGAAAAACAAATGAATTAAAGATAAATGCAACATAAGTGAACTGTACAAAATAATGCTGAATGAAAATGCTCATATAAATAGATACATGATACCATTTATATAAAGTTTACACTCAGGAAAATAATTCTTATCATTGCAGGTGGCACATACACCGATAAGGATATTATTATAAATTTCAGGATTATGGTTAGCTGTGGGAAGACAGAAAGTTTTAAGACTGGTAAGTGATGGAGATATTTTGGGGTGCTAAACAATATTCTATTTCTTGACCTGCAAGTAGGTTTTACTCCCGTTTGTTTCACAACTGTTTGTTAAACTATACATATGAGGTTAATGCATCTTTTGGGACATATTTTACAATTTTTAAAAGCATTAAAAAAAAAAACCCAACATATTGGCCCTGTAGTTGGACTAATATGGTTGAAAAACTTGATCTACAATTTACTAAGTATGAAATCTTGAGCAATTCACAAACCTCTTGAAACTTGGCCTTCCTCAGTTTTAACATGGAGATAATAATATATACCTTGCATGTTGTGAGATTTAAATAACGTATATAAAAAGTGTCCAACAGTGCCTGGCTCAATAAATAGAAATATAAGATGTTCCTAAACTGAAGGATTCTGTATTGTAAAGATGTTAATTCTTTCCAAATTGCGTTACAGACCCAACCAGAGTCCTATTTTTGCTAACAACAAACTGAAAAAAAATTTCTAAAAAGCCATCTATTTTACCATACTTACCAGTATTGGCTTTGCTACAAGATAATCTATAGCATGAATTCACAATAGGGGTAATATTACTCCCAGAGGGGCTAAAATTGGTTCTTGGGGGTGAAAAAACTTCGTTATTAAAATGTTTTGTGGCCCTCCAAAGCTCATCTATCCAACAAATTCTTACTTGTTAGTATTTAATTTCTCTCATTAGGGAGAAATTTAATTAATTGAAATTTAATTCAATTTTTTTCCTTAGGGACAGTGATAATTAAAAAAAAAAGGTTGAGAAACACGAATCTATAATTTATTCTGAAGCAGCTGAATCTAATATGAGGAAAGAAAATTAGACACAAATAATCACAGTTTTTGGAAATAAGAAGGAGTAATAACAGTCAGCATTCTAGTTTTCTTTGAGAAGAAAGGCCAGGAAATGGTAGCCCAAGAATTTCAGAAGAAAGTGATGCCTCTTTTCCCCATTTAAGGAAAAGCAGTATCAACAAATTTATTTTGAAGACAGTTAATGCTTCTGAAATATACATGGATGTCAGTAAGTTTCAATTAACTAAAGGATGACTGCATAAGGCTTTACTCTAATCAGAAACCATGCTGTTTGGGGCAAAGGAATTGCCTTCAATCCTAATATCTGTCTCATGATGTTTTCCCCCTTTACAGAAAGGGATATCTTTCATACCCACATGTGAAATCCCCTTTTCCATCCTAAATCTTGTACAATTTCCTCAGACAAATCGCTCTCCTTTCTCCATTCTATTTGAATAGGGAAAAAGTGAAATAACTATGATGTTAAGAAAAGTAAAATGACTTGGGCTCACTCCAGACTCTCAAGGAAATCAGTAGCACAACACAGGTCTCCCTGTTCCAAGACCAGGCACTTTCAACCATAATTTATTGGTAGTGTGACTATGTTTAGAGGTTGATTCTGTCATTGATTTCTTCCTATTAGAGTTCCCTAATCAAAGGTGTGTTTTCCAAACTTATTAAAAATAAATGAGAAAGCAAAAAGATAATCAGTTTCCAAAAATGAGAAAATAAAAAATAAACATATTAAAAACACATGAAAGTTAAAAAGAAAGAAATCTCTTCCTATAACAAAAAAACATAAAAAGCAAGAACAGTTTATGGAAGATGTTAATTAATGAGAAAATATATAATTAAGGCTGCTTTTTTAAGGTAAAAGACAATTTGATGATACGTAAACTAAAAGCTTCAAAACAGATTTTGAAACATTTCCTACAATATTACTAATAATTATTCACTACAATGTGATAGAAAACACATTTGAATATTAAAGACAATGACATGTGTTTTCACTCCATAAAAGATTAAAATTATCTGTCTACTTTAATAGTGCATTCATTCGGTCAATCGCTGTGGAAGACCAATTCCTTATGTAAATCACTTCTTCAAATCCACAAAACTCATATTCAGTCCTTTATCTAAATCCAGTAAGTTTTCATCATAAAACCCCACATCTCCAACACCAAAACTTGAGGATATACAGAGTAACCATAAAATACTCAATATTACTGCTATATATGGTTTCCTAAGAACACCTTAAACAGCCTGTCACCACGATCCTTTGCTGCCAAGAGAAAACAAGGTTTCTCAACAATTTTTTAACAGAAATGATCCTTGAATTCTAAAATTCCATAACAATATTAGTTATTATATGTGCTTTATTTTAAAAATTTAATCAAGGAAAATGAACTCAAATATCTAAAGAAGCTGTAGATTTTACTTACATATTCAGGTTTTAGTTTTTTATCTCCTCCTCTCACAGCCACTTTTTCTAGTTTATCTATAATGGGCCCAATCATTTCCTCATCTTTAAGCTGAAGCTCTTCATGTATAATTTCTATATCTCGAATAGGATCTACACTTCCTTCAACATGCGTGATATCATCATCTTCAAAAGCACCTAAAATAAATTAAAGGGAAGCAATTCAATAAACAAATAACACAGAAGGTCATTATTAGAGTGAGTCAAGATTCTTAGAAGGTTAGCAATTTATTCAAGTTATTCTGAATTCTTACAAGTAGGACAGAGTATTTTTTTTTCCTATTTAGTACTATTTAGGGCACTAGCGGCAAAATAGTAATTCAAGAGCCTCAACATTTCAAAAACTGATTGAAATAAATAAAATTATGATCTTTAAAGAAAGAAGATTATGCTCCAGAACTACTGGTATTTTCAGGTTTGGTACATTAAAAGATACTGTATTCCAGGCATGAGAGCCTGAAGTTCTAAACTGCACTATTAGGGTTTCCAAGGGAAACTGGATTTGGGGCGGGGGGGTGGTGAAATCATCTGGCAGACCTCTTCCCTGCTTCAATCTACTTTATCACTGTGGTTCTGACGGTGATTAGATAATGAACCACTCAGACACACAATTTACACAGCAGCTAATTTCATTGGCCTGATTTGAGGGTATGGTTTTTAGGGGACTATCAAAGAAGCAGATGAAGGTGCATTCGTCATATATGAGTGACAACCATTCACACTATCTGTACAAAATGGTGCTGGCCCTTATTAGAAACACATGCTATTATCACATATTTAAAGTGCAGTTGAAGCCATAATTTCAAATTGCCAACTGGAAACATAAGGGTAAAACAACCAGACATTACTCAAGCATGTGTACTGACTTTATGCCCTTTTGAAGACATAATGTGGCAACATAATTCAACTGGGATTTACTCAAATTATCAGATAACAGTATCACAAAAATGAACAAATACTAAGAAATATTATAAACAGAAAGCAATGATATACCCACAAAACAATAAACACATTTATAAACAAGTTAATTTAATTAAAATTACCAATTAGATTATATTCGCAAAATGAGATGCTTTCAAACATACAGTATCAATTATTTTAGATAGAGGTATCATAGGAATCATGAAAGACAGTTTGATTGAGTTTGATAAGAGAAAAACAGTGACTACAGCTCATTATTACTTACAAAAAAACCAAGATAATCTCATTACAGGTTGCAAAGTTTTTAAATATAATTCCCCAGAATTAAAAATAATTAATCTGTTCATATCTTAACGTGGAAATATTCAGTAATAATTTTTAAAGTAAATTATTACAATTAAATATAACTATTTAAAATAATACTTAAGTATTCTTGGCAAACAATCGATGTTATATAGTACCTGATTCATACGAACAAAATTAGTAAGAAATGAGGAGGTACATTATATCTTACTAGTAAACACACCAGACAATGGTTTAGGTAAATTTTCTGAATACCTGAAAAGTATGAAAAAAGTTTCCCTGGAAGCACAATACTATTCACTTCTTATCATGATGAGGCAACTTACACAAATAGCACAATAAAACAGGAAAACTGAAAATAAAAGTTAGTTTCCTGGCACTCAGATCAACAAAGGAAACATGGTCAGTTCAGTTATAGAAATAAAAAACTTTTTATGACACCTAGAATGAAAAATTTCTTATATAGTCATCTTGATGGAGGGGCTAATGAGTAATGAAAAATTTCTTATATAGTCATCTTGATGTAGGGGCTAAATGAGTAACTATAGTGATGTCCTCAACAACATCCCTACAGTAAATGCATCAGCAGATTTTAAATGGCAATTTCTTAATTTCAGCCCTCATTTTTTAATTTATTTTTTAAAATTAATTTATTTATTTTTGGCTGTGTTGGGTCTTCGTTGCTCTTCATGGGCTTCCTCTAGTTGTGGTGAGCGGGGGCTACTCTTCGTTGTGGTGCACGGGCTTCTCATTGCAGTGGCTTCTCTTGTTGCAAAGCACGGGCTCTAGGAGCACAGGCTTCAGCAGTCGCAGTACGTGTGCTCAGTAGTTGTGGCACACGGGCTTAGTTGCTCTGCGGCATGTGGGATCTTCCCGGACCAGGGCTCGAACCCGTGTCCCCTGCACTGGCAGGTGGATTCTTTTTTTTTTTTAACATCTTTTAACATCTTTATTGGAGTATAATTGCTTTACAATGGTATGTTAGTTTCTGCTGTATAACAAAGAAACTTTAACAGCCCTGCTGGTCATAAAATCTTAGACAAATCACTGAACCTCTAAGGATCTCATTATCATACCTTTAAAATGAAGGTATTTCTACCTTTCAGAGGATGGGTATGATTAAA
The DNA here is from genome assembly GCF_965194805.1 of Balaenoptera borealis. NCBI lineage: Eukaryota > Metazoa > Chordata > Mammalia > Artiodactyla > Balaenopteridae > Balaenoptera > Balaenoptera borealis. Next base: position 59,142,594 of record NC_138863.1, on the reverse strand, counting down.
TTGGATAATATATGTAAAGTGCTTAACAGAGAACTCTTTCAGTAACTGGGGCATATACTATTGTTTTTATGATGTAGGAATTAGTAATTTAGGAGAAACTCCATAGTAATATACTCAAACATTAATTTTGAATATCATTTCATGTCACTCAATTCACCTTGGAACAGTTTATAATAAACTTTGTGAGTTTACAGGGTTTTCCCCCACTAATTCTTAGTAGTTCACCACAACATTTTTACCCTAGTCCATGGCAAAAGTTATTTATTTCAACTTCACATTAACTAAAACAATTAGTACCATAAATGTTACAATTATTATCACAATTCCCTTTTGGGGGAAATACTTTACTGATAAAGAAGATGACTAGAGTCATCTTGAAGACTATATCATACTGAATTGCTTGATGAGAAAGTTATTTCTGTTTCAATTCTCATTTAGTCCTTCTGACTATGTCAAGGAGAAAATGTTGGTTTGATGCCGTTGATCTTTAATGTTTAACATTTATAAATTTATAAATGTTGATAACTTTTTATCAACAGAACAGGCCTCAGCCTCAGAGCTTCTAAAGGCTAAAAAATTAAATATGTAGTTTTCATTGTTTTTATTTTCATTATCTTCAATTTTGGCAATTTCCCACTTACATTAGTGAAAACATTTCCTATTTAAATAAATTAAGTCAAAAATGTGAGATCACAATTTTTTTTTCTGTAAAATCAAGAAATGTCTGAAAATATTAACTATGGTCATTTTGGTGGTGGGATGTCATCTGATTTTTAAAAACTTTTTTGGTACTATTCCGTATAAAACAGGATAATGTGATAGAGCATGTGTGTGCTGGGGGGAGGGGGTGGCATTGCTAGGCAAACTTTTTTTTTTCATCTTTATTGGACTATGATTGCTTTACAATGTTGTGTTAGTTTCTGCTGTACAACAAAGTGAATCAGCTATATGTATACATATATCCCCATATCCCCTCCCTCTTGCATCTCCCTCCCTCCCACCCTCCCTATCCCACCCCTCTAGGTGGTCACAAAGCACCGAGCTGATCTCCCTGTGCTATGCAGCAGCTTCCCACTAGCTATCTATTTTACATTTGGTAATGTATATATGTCCATGCTACGCTCTCACTTCATCCCAGCTTCCCCTTCCCCACCGTGTCCTCAAGTCGTTCTCTACGTCTGTGTCTTTATTCCTGCCCTGCCATTAGGTTCATCAGTACCTTTTTTTTAGATTCCATATATATATGTGTTAGCATACGGTATTTGTTTTTCTCTTTCTGACTTACCTCACTCTGTATGACAGACTCTAGGTCCATCCACCTCATTACAAATAATTCAATTTTGTTCCTTTTTATGGCTGAGTAATATTCCATTGTATATATGTGCCACGTCTTATCCATTCATTTGTTGATGGACATTTAAGTTGCTTCCATGTCCTAGCTATTATAAATAGTGCTGCAATGAACACTGTAGTACATGACTCTTTTTGAATCATGGTTTTCTCAGGGTATATGCCCAGTAGTGGGATTGCTGGGTCATATGGTCGTTCTATTTTTAGTTTTTTAAGGAACCTCCATACTGTTCTCCATAGTGGCTGTATCAATTTACATTTGCTGGGCAATACTTGTACTAAGATAGTCAGAGAAGCCTCTCTGAGGAGACGGTATTGGAGCTGAGACTAGAATGGCCAGAATGAGGGAGTAATGAGAAGACCTGAAGGAAGAGAGTTCTAAGAAGTAGAAATAAGGTCAGTGTGGGTGAACCACAGCAGAGAATAGTAAATAAAGTTTAAGTTGGAGAAGTAAAGCAGTTCACAAACATTTGTAAGCCATGGGTGTTTGGATTTTATTCTAGCTATAATGGGAAGCCATTGATTAGGGAGCTTTAAATAAAGGGAAAGTAGGATGATGATATATGATTTATGACTTAAAGAAGCCACTTTGGTTACTCTCAAAAGAACAGACTCTAAGGGAGGGGACAAGAGTGATGTCAGAAAGACTAAGTTAGGGGGTAGTTGCAGTGGTGCAGATGAGTGGTAACCTGACATAAAATTGCTGCTGTAGAGAAGATGAGAAATGTTTGTAATGGGAATATATGATAGAATGGACTAGATGTAGTTTGGAAGGTCATGACTGGAGATACAAAATTGGGAATTATCAGATGTGTTTAAAGTTATGGGTCTGGATGACATCATACAGAGAGAGCACTCAAAAACTCAGGTGTCTGATAGGGAAGGATTTGGCAAAAGAGACTACGAAGTGGTGACAAAGTCAGTGAAAAACAAGGAGTATGCTCTTCCAGGAGTAGGGGAAAGAAAATGTTTCAAGAAGAAAGGAGTATTCTCCTTTCTCCTAGAGAAAGATGATCATTGCTTCTGGCAAAGAGTAGTTCTTTGAGAAATATTTTATAATAGTTATATCCCTTTCTATTAGAGTCTATTTCTTCTATATGCCAGAGATGAGAATACTATGACTCAAGGATGTAAACATGGACCTGTTCTCTTATTTCTTATAACTGAAGAGTACGAAAGAGCTAAATTTTAGCATTGCTAAGCTCATTCAGGTTTTGAAAATATTCCTCTCTATATATACTCTGACTGGATTAATTACACAAGGTAAAACACCGTAAGATTTCTCAGTCTTTGAAAGAGATTCTATCTGTCAAGAAGGTGGCCCACTTAGAAATCATAGCCACTTTCAAAGTTTCACATTCTAAGTATGCTGGCATAAACAAACACTGAAACAAAAATTGACCAACTGCAAGTTGGTCAACCAACTGGTACAGAACCATTAATTTCTTCTGTATTACTTCAGTTCTTTTTCTTTCTTTCAAACTAAATATAGTATTCTATTTAAAACAGTATATACATTAATGATCACATTTTAATAAAATTGTTTCTCTCTTTTAATAACACAGACCAAATGCTAATAAAAATAATTCCTAGGCAAGGAGCTATTGAGTAATTTTTAAATCTTCTTCTGTATCAGTTTTGTCTTGCTTAAACTTTTTATAATGAACATGCATTGTTCATAAAAACAAGTCATTATTAAAAGTCATTCTTTTTTAAACACAATAATCAAGTTTAACTTGTAGAAAAATTTACACAAATTTTAGTTAAAATTTTGGTTTTGCAGTGACTAGCAACAGGGAGAAAACCACTATAACCATGAAAAGTATTTTATATCTGTACATTTCTTTATATACATATAAAAAGGGTGACTGAAAATAATACTAACTATAGTAAAGTCTCATTATTAAACAATGTGTTATAAGAGAAATTTAACCATAAGCTAGGCTCAGACTGGATTCCATCACAAAGATTTTTCACCCAGCAATCCTGCAATGTTTCCTTTCCCAACAAAGCACCTTTTTCAAACCTTCTTGACTTCTCTCACATTTCCGATGTTTTCCTCTTCTCTCCTGCTACCCAGTATATGACCTAATCTTTCTCACTTCACAGAGAAAATTCATGTCACCTTGGAATACCAAACCCCCTTTTTGTTTTTACCCAATCTTTCCTTCTTTCCAGCAGTAAAATGGAAAGCATTACCTTCTACTATTTATGTCCACTCTCTACTATCTCTGCTCTGGATCTTATCCGCTTCCAAGGAAGTTTGCTCCACAGACTGTTCTTTGTATTTCCTGAGACCTCAATCTATTATGCCTCTCTCTCTCCTATATTTGTAACACCACCATTTCCATCAATACTTTCCCATCAATATTTAAGTAGGCTTAAGATTCTATATTAAATCAGTCAAGTCAGTCACCCTCAGACATCAATTCCCTTTCCAGCCAAACTTCTTGCCTCCAAGCCATTCCTGCTCTCGCCACTTCTTTACCTCCTATACAAAACTTAACCCACAACAGTTTGTAATGTGCCCCCACCACGCTATCAGAAATCGATCTCAAAAAGAACACCAATGATTTGGCTTCATGATGCTAAATCAAACAGCCATTCTTCAGGAATCTTGAATCACCTCTCAGTAGCATCTAACTTCAGAGCACTGACGAAGTCTCTTTCATTGCTTCTTTTCAACTGCATTCTCCTCATTTTCTTCTATTTTCTCTGGCCATTTCTTCTCAGGCTATTCCTTTCCTTGCTCTAACCACCGCATAAATGTTGATATCTCTCTTAGCTCTCTCTCTTAACCCTCTATTACACACTCGTTAACAGAATTTCCAGCCCCAAACTCGCTTGATTGACTCCAGTATACTTTGAGGTAACAGCAAATAAAATGAACAAAAAATATATTTTTAGTTATTAAATAAATCATTTCTATTATAAAATGTGTTCACTAAGTGAATACAAAATGTCAATGCTCATATTAAAGCTGTGACTTTTAAAATTTGTGTACCTCTTTACTGAGAGCCAGTCAAAATACAGACTTGGTGAGATACATTTGACTATCCGCGTGGTCCTGAACACTCTGCATCATATTTATTTCTTGGTATGATTTGGCGGAAATTAGTTGGTTATTTTCAATTATAAATGGACTGAAGATTGACCAACTTACTCATTAATTAATTCATTCAAATCCTATCTTATTCCATAAAGATTTGAGTAAGATAGATAGATCCATACTTTTAGGATGCTTAATCTAACTGGGAAAGACTTCAGAAGTAAAAATATACTTCGAAAATTCAGCACTTCAGTAAACTGCTTTGCTACATTACTACTTAAATTTGGGCTATATTCAGCTTTCAGAAACAAAGCATCCCTAGTTATACAGAAATAGATTTTAAAACACGTGATGTATTTAAGTGTACAGGCTTCACAGCGGTACTTTATAAACTACCTGTCATGGAAAACTTGATATCCCAAATTGCACGTCTAGAGTTTAGTTGGAAATAAGAGGGTATGTGGTCAAGATGGGCCTATTTTACTTAAGTTCTTTCCATCCTCTACCACTATACAATGCAGAGATAAGGAATTCCTTGGTATATAAATCAATGCATAAACTGTCACCTCCTCAACATATGCAAACCACAATATGCCTTGCTAAGTTTAAGTTCCCCACTTAAAGAAAGCTTGCTTATACATCTAACAATGTGCGAAGTCTTAAGAATTAAAAACAAAAATCAAAATAAGAGGACCTTAGTCGTAATAATTAGACAATTGGTTGGGAAAACAAATCTAAGCAAATAAAAAAGGAGAACAATACTCACTAGCAAGGACCTTAAATATAGGTTCAATTAATAATAACTAATCATCAAGGCCTTTAAATACAGAAATTTGGTATAGGTAAAGAAGATAAAGAAAGGCATGACAAGTAACAGGAAAAAGCATCAGATAAAAAAATGAAGGTTGAAATAAAGAAGGCTTACTGGAAAGCTGACTATAGTGAGATGCTGTATTGAGGAGTGGTAGGAGACAAAAACTTATACATCCAGTAGGGTAAAGAATAGGGAAGTCCAAATAGCAAGGTAAGTCTGGATTTCATCTGCTAGTCAATAGGGAGGCAACATTGGTTTTTATGTTATTGAGTAACAAACAAAAAGTGGCATTTTAGAAAGACTAACCAGAAGTAGGGAACCGGCTAAAAGAGAATTGCTGTACTCCAAATATGGTGATAAAGAAGTACACTAGAATACTGATGGGAGATTTGAAGGCAGGATGCATAGTGCGACTTTATCAAAGAAAACAATGTCAACTACATAAAAGCAATGAGAAAGAGAGAGAGAGACAGAGACAGAGAGAGGTGGGGGGGAGATATCATGACAAGGTTTCAAGTCAAAAGATCTTTATTTGCATCTAAGGTAACATCGGTACATGTAAGATTTAAGAGCCTGAATCAAGTATGGAAGCAAAAGGTATTATATAACCAAAGACTCTAGAAATATCCACAAATCAATCAATGTGATATACCACATCAACAAGTTGAAGAATAAAAACCATATTATCATCTCAATAGATGCAGAAAAAGCTTTAGACAAAATTCAACACTGATTTATGATAAAAACTCTCCGGAAAGTGGACATAGAGGGAAACTACCTCAACATAATAAAAGCCATATATGACAAACCCACAGCAAACATCATTCTCAGTGGTGAAAACCTGAAAGGCATTCCCTTTAAGATCAGGAACAAGACAAGGATGTGCACTTTCGCCACTATTATTCAACATAGTATTGGAAGTCCTAGCCACAGCAATCAGAGAAGAAAAAGAAATAAAAGGATTACAAACTGGAAAAGAAGAAGTAAAACGGGCACTGTTTGCCGATGACATGATACTATACATAGAAAATCCTAAAGATGCCACCAGAAAACTACTAGAACTAATCAATGAATTTGGTAAGGTTGCAGGATACACAGAAATCTCTTGCATTCCTATATGCTAACAATGAAAGATCAGAAAGAGAAATCAAGGAAACAATCCCATTTACCATCGCATCAAAAAGAATAAAATACCTAGGAATAAACCTACCTAAGGGGGTAAAAGACCTATACAGTAAGTCCCCTACATATGAACCTTCAAGTTGCAAACTTTCAAAGATGCAAACATGCGTTCGGATAAGGAGTCGAAAGAGGTCTTCAGCAACTTAGTGACCCTCAGCAAGAAGCTGGAGCTAGATCTGAAAGAGCACGACTTCACTGAACTCCTTGCTGTGCAACATGAGGAGCTTACTAATGAAGACCTGATGGAATTGGAGGCCCACAGAAAGGACAAAGAGAGACAAGAGGAAGAAGTAAATGATGAACTGAAGAGATTCACGAAGCAGGAAATGGCAAGGGGATTTTCTTTATTTGAGGAGGCACTGTTAGTTTTTGAGGCACAGGACCCAAACGTAGAATGGTACACGAAGGTTGCAGCAGCCATTAAGAATGCAATCCGGTGCTACCATGTCATCTATGACAGGAAAAAAAGAGATATTACCCAGACATCATTGGATCATTTTTTCAAGAGGGTAGATAGAATTGAAGCCAGCAAGGAACCAGAATCCATGCCATCAATGTCAGGCATGAGTGAAACTGCAGCTTGCCCTCCATCTCCTATTGCTGATGATCCTTCAGCTCTACCATCTCCCACCTCCACTTCCTCCTCTAGTCAGTGACTCTTCTTGCCTGTTCACTGGATGCCGGCCCCTGTATGCCAGCTGTTGTACTGTACTACTGTACTTTTCAAGGTACTGTACTGTAAGATTAAAAATGTTTTATTTTTTGTGTTTGTTTGTTTTTATGCATTATTTGTGTGAAAAGCATTATAAACCTATTATTGTACAGTACTATAGAGCTGATCGTGTTAGTTGGGTACCTAGGCTAACTTTGTTGGACTTACGAACAAACTGGACTTAAGAACGTGCTCTTGGATCAGAACTTGTCCCTATGTAGGGGACCTACCGTACTCAGAAAACTATTAAGATACTGATGAAAGAAATAAAAGATGACATAAACAGATGGAGAGACATACCATGTTTTTGGATTGGAAGAATCAATACTGTGAAAATGACTATACTACCCAAAGCAATCTGCAGATTCAATGCAATCCCTATCAAATTACCAATGGCATTTTTCACAGAATTAGAACAAAAAATTTTACAATTTGTATGGAAACACAAAAGACCCCAAATAGCCATAGCAATCTTGAGAAAGAGAAACGGAGCTGGAGGAATCAGACTCCCTGACTTCAGACTATACTACAAAGCTACAGTAATCAAAACAGTATGGTACTGGCACAAAAACAGAAACATAGATCAATGGAACAGGATAGAAAGTCCAGAGATAACCCACACACTTATGGTCACCTAATCTATGACAAAGGAGGCAAGGATATACAATGGAGAAAAGACAGTCTCTTCAATAAGTGGTGCTGGGAAAACTGGACAGCTACATGCAAACGAATGAAATTAGGACACTCTCTAACACCATACACAAAAATAAACTCAAAATGGATTAAAGACCTAAATGTAAGGCTGGATACTATGAAACTCCTAGAGGAAAACATAGGCAGAATGCTCTCTGACATAAATTGCAGCAGTATCTTTTTGGATCCACCTCCTACAGTACTGAAAATAAAAACAAAAATAAACAAATGGGACTTAATTAAACTTAAAAGCTTTTGCACAGCAAAGGAAACCATAAACAAAATGAAAAAGACAACCCACAGAATGGCAGAAAATATTTCCAAATGAATGAACACAAGGGATTACTCTCCAAAATATACAAACAGCTCAGGCAGCTCAATATCAAAAAAACAAACAACCCAATCAAAAGAAAAAAACAAATGGGCAGAAGATCTAAATAGACATTTCTCCAAAGAAGACATACAGATGGCCAAAAAGCACATGAAAAGATGCTCAACTTCCCTAATTATTAGAGAAATGCAAATCAAAACTAAAACGAGGTATCACCTCACACCAGTCAGAATGGCCATCATCAAAAAGTCTACAAACAATAAATGCTGGAGAGCGTGTGGAGAAAAGGGAACCATCCTACATTGTTGATGGGAATGTAAATTGGTACAGCCACTATGGAGAACAGTATGGAGGTTCCTTAAGAAACTAAAAATAGAGCTACCATATGACCCAGCAATCCCACTCCTGGACATGTATCTGGAGAAAAATATGGTTCAAAAGGATACATGCACCCCAATATTCATTGCAGTGTTGTTTACAATAGCCAAGATGTGGACAGCTGTCCATGGGCAGATGAATGGATAAAGAAGAAGCGGTACATATATACAATGAAATATTACTCAGCCATTAAAAATAATGAAATAATGCCATTTGCAGCAACATGGATGGACCTGGAGATGGTCATACTAAGTGAAGTAAGTCAGAGAGAGGAAGACAAATATTATATGATATTGCTTATATGTGGAATCTAAAAAAAGGGTACAAAGTAACTTATCTACAAAACAGAAATAGAGTTACAGATGTATGGAACAATCTTATGGTTACCAGGGGGTAAGGGGGGGAGGGACAAATTGGGAGATTGGGAATGACATATACACACTACTATATATAAAATAGATAACTAATAAGGACCTACTGTATAGCACAGGGAACTCTACTCAATACTCTGTAATGGCCTATATGGGAAAAGAATCTAAAAAGAGTGGATATATGTATATGTATAACTGATTCACTTTGCTGTACACCTGAAACTGACACAACATTGTAAATCAACTATACTCCAATAAAAATTTTTTTAAAAGACTCTAGAAAAAAAGAAATAAAATTATTATACAAATATATTGAATCTTAAATCACAACAGCAAAACATCCTGTGTCCTATGTGGTAAATAATAAATGTTCTGAGCATCTATATTCTAATCCAGAGTCCCACCAAAATCACTGAAAGGTTAAGGGCCACATTCCTAAACCACTAAAAAATAAATTATTAAATACAATGTTAGAAATCAAGACAAGGATATCCTCTTCAAAAAAATCTCTATCTTTTCACATTTCTAATCTGTTCTTCAAAACAAAGTCCTACCTTGTGTCAGAACTATGATTCCCAACTTCCTTATAATTCTATAGCTCATTACTATTTAAAGAGAAGGGAGAGACCTAAACTTACATTGGCAATTCACTTAACATCTACAGCTTTATTCATAAACACTGAAAAATGCTAGTTCCTATTTATTTTTTATAAATGACATGACAAAAATTCTTTATTGTATGGGGGAAGAGTAGTTTAAAGCGGTAGTTACGGCCATAAATAAAATAAAATAAAATCTTGCCATTTGCAACAACATGGAATAAGTTAGAGGGTATCATGATAAGTGAGATAAGTCAGACAAAGACAAATACCATATAACCTCACTTATATGGAACCTAAAACACAAAACAAATGAACAAACAAAATAAAATGCAAATAGATTCATAGATACAGAGACCAAACTGGGGCTGCCAGAGGAGGGGGCTGGGTGGGTGAAATAGGTGAAGGGGATTAAGAGGTACAAACTTCCAGTTATAAAATAAATAAGTCACAGGAATGTAATATACAGCATAAGAAATATGGTCAATAATATTGTAATAACTTCGTATGGGGACAGATGGTTGACTTATCATGGTGATTTTGTAATGTATTTAAACATTGAATCACTATGTTGTACACCTGAAACTAACATAATATTGTACATCAACTGTATTTCAATTAAAAAAAAAAAGAAAAAATGTTGCCTGCCTGCCGCAACTAAGACCCAGTGCAACAATTTTTTTTTTTAATAAATTGTATTTATTTATTTATTTATTTATTTATTTTTGGCTGTGTTGGGTCTTCGTTGCTGAGCACGGGCTTTCTCTAGTTGCGGCGAGTGGGGCTACTCTTCGTTGCCGTATGCTTGCTTATTGCGGTGGCTTCTCTTGTTGTGGAGCATGGGCTCTAGGTGCACGGGCTTCAGCAGCTGTGGCACAAGGGCTCAGTAGTTGTGGCTCACGGGCTCTAGAGCACAGGCTCAGTAGTTGTGGCGCACGGGCTTAGTTGCTCCACGGCATGTGGGATCTTCCCGGACCAGGGACCAAACCTGTGTCCCCTGCATTGGCAGGCAGATTCTTAACCACTGTGCCACCAAGAAAGTCACATACATGTGTTGCTGATTAGAAGCAACACATTACAATATTATACAATATAATTCTTTTAAATGTACAGAACACCAGAAAACTCTACCTAACAGTTATTGGCATTGTACTTATATTGTAGATAATTAGACATTCACACCATTAAGGAATCCTTAAAGTCACTTAAAAGTTATGAATTATAACCCAGAGTCAACACCTGTACTTAATTATATTCAATTGCTCAAGGGTTTTACATTTTTAGTTGCTGCAACATATCAACTCTTTCCAAAGAAGCAGGCAGAAAAGTACCTTAATGAGAACTAACATTCATCTCTGAACAAGATTTTCACTTCTTATTCTATATAATAGATACTTAGATGTATAAAAGCTAAATTTAATCAATGGTATTTTGAATTAATATTTATTGAGATTCTGCTCTACTTCCAATGTTGAGCAAGCTGCTTTTGCTGTAATCTTCCCAATAACTACCTTACTAGCTTCCTAATTTCTAAAACATCACTTAGCCTTCTGTCACTAGAAAAGGTGCTCTATAAACTGACCCTGCCCTACCCTCACTCTCCACAAATCCTCAGCTAAAGTCAAACTCTTGTACTGACTCCCTAAGCCCTGAAAGTTCTTAATATTCAACTGTCAGTAAACTTTTGCCCACTCCCTTCCCTGGGCCTCAAAGATACATATTCTTTCTTTCTATTACAAATCACATCCATCCCTAAAATGCATAGCTTAACTTCTCCTCATCAGCACAGCAATTCTAGAGGAGTCCAAGTCTAAGAGATCTCTACCATCCTTGGGTCAGAAGAGGAGTTGAAGACACTTGTTTGGAATAAGGTGTGGTAAAACTGGTGATTTAATATATTACCTTAAATATGACTCCTGGGAAAATCCATTTTTGTATCTTTTAAAGAATAATGTTGTAAGGAGAGAAAATGCAAATGGAGTAATGAACAAAACTAGAATTCTAACTTTATTACCAGTACTGTAAGCAATGAATAAAAGGAGTCATGTGAACTCTCTGCCCTTTAAGAAATAAACTAAATGACAAATCAGAGCTTTAATTTTTCTAATGTTGGTGCCCATTAATATCCCACACCTTTCAATCAAACTGACCTACATTCAATGCTCTCATTTTACATTTTCAATGCTGTTACTCATCATTCTGCATGGAATATTCTTCCTCCCCATTTCTGCCTTTCAAAAAAAGCTACATATCTTTCGCGACCTTAATTAGATGCCACTGAAATGGTATCTCCACGATGATGCCTTCTCTAACCATATCCTGACCTGTAGCATGTATATCTAATATTAGAATATGTAATTCTATCTTCTACTTATTTAAGTTCAAGGATTCTGTCTTAAATGCCTTTCTGGTTCCTTCCAGTGCCTTAATCAGAGCTGATATACAATTAGGTACAAGGTGAAGTGAAGAGTAAAGGAATCAGTGAATGAACGAATGTCTCGAGCACTTTTTAGCACTCAGAATGAAAAACTGTTAGAGGAGAACGACAGATTCTAGATGAAGTTAGACATGCAGCACAACAGCAAAGGATCAATTTCACAGCACACAATAAGATATTTAGCAAGTACTTCAAAGAAACCAGTGTTAAGCATGTCAATCACATAAAGTAACAGGGTAAGTAAAGCACAAAACATGGCAAACTGAAATAACAGATGTGAGACGTTTCTTGTGTTTCATCTCTTCACCTCTGAATTGCTTGGCTATTAGTTACGATACTCACTTAATTATTTTCTGAGGAATTCTTGGGCACTGGATTACATATTATGGTATAATTTTTTAAATGTATAAATCAAATTAAGAAGAGGGCAAACAAACCTATACACTATAACTAAGACAAATAAATGCAGCCATAAAAGAAAAAGAGAGAGAAGGGATTGATCAGCATGAATCAAGATTAAGGAGGGAAGGCTTGAGTACAGATGAAGACTTTTAGGGACAGATATTAGCAAAGGGAATCAGAGAGTCAAGAGGAAATTCCAGGCAGGATAGAAGTATAAATAGAGCAGAAATGATGCAGGGCACAGACTCTGGAATCAGATTACCTGGATTCAAATCTGGATTTCAGACTGTTTGATTCATTAGTTGTGTGATTATTTAATTTCTCTGTGCCTTAGTTTCCTTGTCTAAAATCTAGAGAATAATACCTACCTCATTTTAAGACTGCCCTGAAGATTAAAAGTGGTAATATATGTCAAGATCTTCGGATGTAAACACTCAAAATATGTTAGTTACACTTATAAATGAAAAACTGAAGACAAGGTGTATACCAGGGTTTCTCAACCTTGGCATTCCTAACATCTGGGGCCAGGTAATTCTTCTTTGCAGGGGTTTGACCTGTGCATTGCAGGATGTTTCAACAGCACCCCTGGCCTCTCCAAACCAGATGCCAGTAACACACACACACACATACACACCACCCGCCTGAGTGTGCATGCACATGCCCCAGCTGTGAAGATCAAAACTGTCTCTAGACGTTGCTAACTCACAGTTGAGAACCACCGGTGGACACGAAAAGACAAAGGTTGTGCTACGTATCGACCAAAAGATGTTGCCATAGGTTCAAATGTGTAGTGTCTATTGATGAAAAGATTAAATTAAAATTTAATCTCCTTGATTATAAAATTCCTATGTAGATTTTCAGAGAAGTGCTCTTGTGATCTTGCCCTTGCTTGCTTATTCACTCACACTCTCTTTAAACGATTCTATCAGTTATACACAAGATCTAATAACAGCTCGGAAAGAGACTACTAGTCACAAACAGAGTAGCTGACTGTTGGGTACTAGTTATAGAAATAACATGGAAGTGGTTAAATCTAAAAAAAAAAATTAAAATCTTTACAAAGATTATTTTTTGTCTAGTGGGTAGGAAGAATGACATTAAATTGAGAAGAAATGAAATGTGGCCAGTCATAAAATTGGAGATGTTTAAGATACATATTTTAAGAGACATATTTGACAAATGTGTACTGAATGTTAATCACAAAGAGAATGATGCCAAGAGCTGGAAGGCAAATTTCAGAGGTGAGAAAAAGCTGAATAAGATTAGTTTCTGCCTTCAAAGATGTTTACAATCAAATAGGAGAGAAAAAGGTCAGTATATAATAAATACAAGAAAGTAAATCCAGGATGAAGGGAAGTAGGGAGGGGGTCAGTATTCAGTACAAGCTGATGGAAAGTCAGCCTTAAGGCTTCAAACTGGAACACTGGTGTTACATAGACGTCATTTAAACTTTAAGATATGCGTGCAGGTTTTGATGGAAGTATAAACTATTTTTTAATCTCATATTTAAGTACACTGATGCTCTGATAAGAGATAATATTGCCTCTGCTACAGTTTGATACTGGTGTTTAAATGCCTGAAAAATGTAAACATGTGACAGGTATTAATCAGTTAAATAAATGACTGGCTATTAATTTTTAAAATAACTATTTTTAGCTTTATCTATAATATCAATGGATTATAACTTTTACCTAGTTTTTTTAAGATATGGTGGGGTGGGGGTGGGGATAGAAGGAATGGAAAAGGAAGGACTCACCAAGAACATCTGGTGTTAGAATAGGAAAATAACGGTTTGACTAAATCCACATTACATGATAGGGATCATTCTTGAGTCCAAACTGCGAAGGTAGATGTCATAAAACCAGATAACATACCTCATAAAATAATTATGCCCTTAAATGCAATAATCCACAGTTCTAAAATGAGACCAGAAACACAGAAGGAAAATTAAGGACAGGAAAGCGAATGAACCTTTTGAAGCAGATTGTGTAAGGTAGGTCACTGCATACCCAGTAGTCTTCCAACCCAATCCACCCGAATTGGCTCAACAAAATGGGTACCAGCTACCTGAGAAATTCCCAGAATTCTACTGCTACCCTAAAGATCACCATCAATAGTTAAGTCAGAGCAAACAATCACCACCAGGTGGTGCCAAATCAAAGCCAGTACCAGAAGGGATATGGCTGGGCCCGCACCTTGCCACACCCTCACCCCCTGCAACTAGGTGTGCAGGCTCACCCCAGCCATTCCATTCATCTGGCAATAAACTGCCCTCGTATTTTATGCAGCTGAAACTTTTGGACCCCAGCACCACATTATAGCAGAGGAAGGGTCGTTACTGTAATACATTCTTTGGGGTGGGGGGAGGGGGAAGATGAGAACCAGGACTTATTTAAGAAGACTAGTTACAGAGGAGTAAATTCAAAAAAAAATTTTTTTTGTTTTATGCCAGTTTTCATTCATGTAAACTCAGATAAAGCCTTAAAATAATCAGGAAATCATAATGCCATCTACAAAAAGTTCTGACTAATCAAGACTTTAAATAGTTAAGTAACAACACAATTAATGCTTCAAGGCTTTCCCACATGGCTCTACTAATGAACCATGATCTTCAACAAAAGTAAAAAGATATAATATTGCTGATGCCCCTAAAGAAAGTTAAATGATCCTACAGCTCTTCTGTCTTTAGAGCTATTTTGTCTTTAGAGCATAAAACATGGGGACTATAGTATTAAAGTAAGACAAATCTCCCTACCCCTTCCCCAATGTAAAAAAAAAAGTTAGTTCCTCTCAATTCCTTTAAGAATCACCTTAAAATTTCTAATAAAAGACTTCATGGCAAACTTATTCCCCTCCATCTCCACCTTATCCCCACTACCACCAGATTTTAGCACTGCTTATATGTTATACCTGTCAAGATCTGATGACTGTATGTTATGTATTCATCTGAACAGAACCACTACACTTAGTTACAGGCTATCATCAACCAATTCATTCTCTTGCTAAAATCAAGTCATCCAATTACTCCTTGACTAATCAAGGCTGTTTTGGCTTTTTCTTTTTTCAAAAGGTACTCAACAGCATAAACAGTTCACTTACAAGAAATGGAAAGGGGCTAATCAGCAGAATTATTGTTTTGCTGCTACAATTTGCAGTATTTAAATTTAGTTGCTGATTGGACTGAAAGTTTTATGATATAGCGTATGAAACTAGTTTAATACAACTGCGAAGCTGTGTAGCTATATTGTCTTACCATGGCTATACTGGTCTACTTTGTAGGGTAGACTGCTTTCTTTAAAATAAAGATATTTTAAAAAATAAGTTTCAGTATACTTTCCCACATACATTCCTTTTATAAAAGCAACAAGCTATTAATTCCTGAGCATTATTTTTAAAGTTAGCAAATCTATGCACGCATGCATATTGTGTTTGTACATGTGTATAAAACCCACAACTGCTTAGGTTTTTAATCTACATTTATTTTGGCTTCTAAGCAACAATAAACTAAAGAGGCATTATTTGATTATTAGTTCAGAAAATAAGGATTATCTACAATAGGTACATGTTTTAAATAGATACATGTTACCCCTCATATAATAAATAAAACGGTGGATGTAACATTTCTAGAATGGGTGTATTTCAATTACATGAATAATTCTGGGCGCAAAAAAGCTGTAAAAAGAAATTATTATCCATCAGTATTGTTACTCTTATCTATACAGAATTTCTGAGAGAATATTTAACGGAATGACCAAAGAATAAAATCTAAATACTAAACTTAAACTTTGAATTTTATTTATTCACTAAAAAATAAGAAAAGATTTATATGTCAAAACCTGGACCGAAATTTTGAAGAGAGAGGAGATCCAGTCTTTTAACTCAGATTTACCTTGCTAAATATGGAAAAACATAAACAAAAAGGACACATTTTATTTTGCAGGAGGAAAACATGCTTTTATAGTAAAATGAATAGTCTGGCTTTTTTAAAACCTTGAAAGATAAACAAATTCTTTATACATTAAAATAATGCTGTGCAGTAACCATCAAGAAGAACTTATATAGAGAGAGGAAAACATAACACCCACACATAAATAGGATTAAAATAATTTCTGAATCTTTTATATATGTGCACATACATTACACAAGTAATACTCTAAAGGTATATCTTTTGCATGCTAAGACCCATCCAGAAATGAAATTCTAGACGAAATTATAAAATTATACTTCCATCATATGTCTGATAGTACCATATATTGATACACAAACATTTCAGAAAAGTCTTAATTTCACAAATGCATTGACAAGGTATGTAAATGCCAGTACGTTTCAAACCAATTCTGCTTAATTTCAAAAAACATGCTATTATTTTAATACTTTTTAAAGAAGATTCAATCTTGTTATCTATGCTGAAATTCAAGGAAGCAAACAAAAACTAAAATACATTAAACAACAGAGAACTAATATTCTTTAAAGCTGAATATTTCTCAGAGTAGGCACACCTGCCAATATGTTAAAAATAAGTAAAATCAACTACAAAAGTGATAAATCAAATGCCATGGTAGACTTGACTTCTCGAGACAGCATTTTCAGCCGTCTTTTGTGGCTTTGTTTGGCGCCATAGTCCTTTAAGTTTTGTCTTCATAAAGCCCTAACTAGTTGTAATCATTTGCAGCCTAATTGTGGACATTTATCTGCTTTTCTTATGCATAGAACATAGCTATTAAAGCTGAATGGTGATGGTGTGAAGTATAGGTTAAATTGGGTGAAATTAAAGCAAATTACTCCGGGATGTGGAAATCTGAAAATAGAAACCACCAATGATTTGCAACCCTCTTGATGATCAGCTTCACAGAACCCTAAACGACAAGAAAACTTACATATTTTAAAGTTAACTAGGTTTTTAAAAATAATATGTATAAATGTATACATATTTTTAACTACATGCACTTCTTAGCAATGGTAGAAAGATTATTTGTTTAACTCAGCTGCAACGTGAAAAAGATCTCAGATTTCTATTTTAAATAGTGTGGTTCATTTCTTAAGTAAGATTTCCTTTCCGTCATATAAATTTTTACCTATAAGAATTCATCCAACTATATTAAACACATACTATATATATTATCATATATTATTTTGCTAAGTTTTAACCCTGAATAAAATTATTAATACTAGAGATAATATAACACTTAAGTATAGTAATAAAAGCAAATTTTAAATATAAACATGAATGTAGTATATGTATAGGCTTATTTATACATATGCCATATATAAATCTGCACGTGTGACTAGCATACAGAAAAAATATACTGAGGCCTAGCAATAAATGTAAACATTAAAATACAAGAATTTTATTGTCATTTATCTAAAATTTTACTGCTTAATCCACAGTTTGGATAAAAACAATAAAAACATATCCATTTGCACTTTGCATATTCTCTTAGGCCTTCCCAGCCTTCTCCCTGATTCTGGATCACCAGGGTCCCACCTAGGATTCTGCATTTTAAACAAAACATGTCTGACACAAATGGTCCCTGGGTCACACTGATCAGAAAAAGAGAGGCCAAGCAAGAATTTATTACAAAGGACAGTTATAACGCATAAGAGCCTGAACTAGAAGTAGTAGTGGAAATAAAATGAAGTAGAAAAAGAGAAGAAGCACTTCCAGAAAAGACCAACAGAAGTAATACTGATTATAGCAATAAAATAAAATAAAACATTACCTCTAAACAAAAATATGGGTGACTACCTAGGAAGCTGATCAAAAATTTAAATCAAAAGAAAACTTTTAACCTAAAAAAGTGGAGAAAAAAAAAAAAGGTTTTTATTTGGAGAACAAAATTTTGTTTAAAAATAAATAAAAATAAATAAAACTTTTAAAACATGGCATTAAATAAAATATGCACTAACCAATACAGAGCACTATGAGGAGGCTCTAATACCATTCCACTTTATGTTTGGTGATCTCACAAAGTAATATATCAGTTTCATTTTCATGAATAATAAACTTCACATATTTAATGAAGAGGAAACATTTTTATTACCACTCTAGTAATGAAATTTCATCTGAATTATACTGCTTTAACTCATGATAATGGGATGTTTTAAACCAGTATTATGAGGTATTACCATAAAAAGAACGATGATATGAGCTAGTCAAGAATCAAAGTATCAAAGTGAATTAGTTCCTAAAAATTTTTTAACTTAAAATTTAACAGGTATTTTCTCTCCTCTCCAATTAACAAAACTGCAAATAACAATGTTCAAGTTTGACACTGGAACGTACAGATTTATTGTCAACTCCCCGACATCTATCTATGCCCCCTCTCTTCTAACCACTTAGGAGTTTAGGGAGTTTAGATGATTCTATCTGCACACAATGAATGGTCAAAGATTGGACATGTCCAAAGCAGGTCCAAGTGGAGTAAATCTCAAAGCTTTTTACTGGAAGGCTGGGCCAAAGTCACTCTTTTTCCCTGCTGGGTGTGAACTAGAAACCACGTGGCCAGTAAGATGCTGGAAGCCATCTTCAGGCCATGAGAGTAATCAGCCTTAGGATAAAGTTGGTCAAGGCAGAGGGCAAAGACAGAAAGAGATTAAGTCTTTAGGGACAGTTTTGAGTCAGTGGATCAAATACTGCCTGAAACCATATCTCACCTGCTTAACAGTACAAGCTGAGAGATAATCTTCATTTTTATGCCATTTTGAAATGGAATTCTATTGTAATGGGAAATATCACAACTCAGATATTATGCTTCCTACCATAGGTAAAACATTATATAATAATGAGTATCTATTACCCCGTATTTAAAAATTAATGCATCCACTTGGTATAAGGTGTCATCAGGCCAACAGTCCTGGCTTCAGAAATTATGAGTTCTGCCATTAACTTGCCTAAGGTCATGTAGCTGACAACAATCTTTCTGGCTCCTAGTTTCCTCCTCTCTAAACAGAGATGCTATCTACTGAAAAAAAAAAAAATTAAAAAAATTTTTTTTTTGCATAGCAAAGTCTTTGATACACAGAAGGTACAGAACAAGTGTTGGTACTGTCCCCTTTCATCTAGCCAAAGTCTATCCAGTTCAAGTTTTACTTCTCCCTTAAACATACAACGATTCACTTAGATGAGTTTAAGCCCTCATCGATTGTATGTAAGAGTACCTCCTAACAAAGAAATTGGATTAGCTTGTCAAATAATTTCAGTTAAAACGCACCTTATAAGATACTAAGAATGTCTTTCCTCTTTTCATTGTCTAGCAAATAATTTATCACTCATAGCTTAAGTGTCACCTCTTAATATTTATCAGAAGATAATATCTGATATTTTTATAATGTACCTGATGAACATTTTACTTTTGACCCAACTTTAAGAATTTCAATTCATATACTAAAAATAAGCCAATGTACTTACACAACTGGTACCTAAGTTTCCCTCCTGCTGAATAGGAAGATATAACAAAGCCTTTGAGAAGCAATTTCCTAGGCAGAGTGAAGACAGCTATCACTATATCACTTATGAGCATACAGACACAACAGAAGACTAGGAAGCTCTGACAAGAACCCAACTGTGGGAGTGGCAGTGCCAGTTCACATACCTTGGAAACATGATAGGAACATGAACTAGAAAATCTCAAACCAACCAACCAAACAAACAAACAGAAGAATAGCTTATTTGAATGGGGTTCTGGTCCCCAAGAGGAAGGTTGTTTTTATTGCTACTATTACAGAGTACAATAGCAGTCCTTTATCATTTTGTGAAGTATCTCCATCCATATAATTTTAAATATCTGCAAAATTCTGTTCTGTAATAATACAGTCTGCTATAAAATCTCTGTTAGTGATGATCATCAGTACTACCTTTAAAATAATGGGGCACAAAGATGCAGTAAAATAAATTTCTTGTATTATTGATTTATCTACCTACTAACTCCAACTTATGGCCCAAATTTACCATGCTAAAAGATATTAATTTAGACTTTCTTTAAGGGAAAAATATTTTAAGGTTCTCTTCCCTTCTCCTACTGTGAATATTTAGTTAAGAATTCACTTACTATGTCTTCTTTTATAACACTGTCATTTTAATTGTTATACAAGCTCACATTAAAAGGTATCAACAATCGTCTCGAAGAATCTTAAGTAATTTTTTTTTAAAACAGGAAAAAAACCCAGAAGTCAATACAATATTTAGCCTATCCCCAACAAAAATATTCCCATCAGTAAATATAAATTAGTTACCATTTAGTCACTAACACACTGGACTGAATCTTTTATATCTTCTTCAATTTATCCCCAAAGGCTATATGAGAGATAGCACTGCAGCACAAGTAAATTCAGAATCCTCAGAAATGTAATACTTATAATTATCAATTATTCACTCAACAGAATTTTATTATACAATAATCAAGGTATAATGATAATATATTATTACTAAGGATAAATACTGTATAATAATTCAGGATTCGATTATATTTTGGTAAGAAGTTGAATTTAACTATAAATCTCAAATACATTTTTCTTAAGGTTCAAAACCCACTGCCTTAATATGCACGCTATCACTATAGGAAGTGCTGGTGTACAAATCTGAAAAGAAATTGCATTCCAGTTTTGGCGTGCCACTGAGTTATTAGGTAACCTAAAACTCCACCCCAAGGGCTTCCATTCTCAATAATGGCATGGTAAAATCTCACTGGAAAACTACCACTCCCCACTCTAGGGGGGAAAAGTGCTACAGAACAAGAACAAGATACAAAAAAAGCAGCTACCTAAAGGCACTAAACAACAAAGACAGACTGGTTGAGAATACATTCTTAAAGGAGGGGAGTTATATGAAGTGAATTCCTATTTTCAAGACTTTCTCTGGAGCCAAGTGTAGGCAGCACAGCACAAGAAGCAGATAAATTGTCTGGTCTGGGGAACCAGAAAAGTAAAGCCAGGGAAACTATGGCAATGAAAGAATGCAAAGGGACAGGAGAGAGCAAGGGAAAATAGAGGGAATCCCCAAATTCTGTACACACATCTCTTTACCTGATGCCAGAACCATGCATGGGCAGAGCAGACTCAAAGCAGACTAGTTAAAGACAAAATATCTGAAGTGAAACGGGAGGTACAAACTGAGAAATAGAGCTTGTAGTTCAAGTCCAATTGCCTACTAATACAAAGGAAACAACACACAGCAGAGAAAAACAATGGAATCCAGAATTATAACTTAATATTCACAATGTCCAGGATACAACCCAAAATTACCTAAGGAAAATCAAACATATTGTTAAGGGAAAAGAAACAAGTGAAACTGAACTTGAGATGACTGGATATTGGAAGTAGCTAAGGAAAATTTTAAGTGCCTATTAAAACTATCTTCAGTAAATAAAAACAAATATGCACATGATGAACAAAAGTTAGGCACTGCCAGCAGAGAAATAAAAAATGATTGAAAAAAAATCAGAACTGATAACACACTACCTTAAAAAAAAAACAAAAAAACCCTGTATGGACATAACAGCCAAATTGAGATGAGTTAAGTTTTAGATAAATCAATACAAACTATCTGGTCTGAGTAACACAGAAAAATAGATTAAGCAAAAATGAACAGAGTCTCAGAGACCTATTAGATTATATAAAATGGTCCAGCATGCATGTAATTACAGTCCTAGGATGGCAGAAAAAATATTTGAAGAATTAATGAGTAAAAGTGTATGTACATTTATTGAAAGACAGAAATTTACAGATTGAAGAAGTTCAATGAATACCAATAAGAATAAACTCAAAGAAGTCCATGACGAGACACACGCAATGGCAGACACAATAGCAGAGGTATGACACAAATGTCAAAAATAAAGAGCAAATCTTGAAAGCAGAAAAAGAAAAATGTTTCAATTAATGGTTGATTTCTCATCAGAAACTAAGAAGGCCAGAAGAGTGCAATATTTTTAAAGTACAAAAAGGAAAACCAAAAAACCTGTCAACTAAGAATTTTATACCCAGCAAAAATATTCTTAAAGAATGACACTGAAATAAAGACATTTTCAGATGAAAGAAAACTGAGAGAATTCATTGTCAACAGCCCTGCACTTAAACATTTGGAAGACGTCTTCAAGCTTAAGGGACATGATAATAGGTAGAAACTCAGGAGACACATTTCAAGATGGCAGAGTAGAAGGACATGCAATAGATAGAACCTCAGATTCTCAGGAAAAAAACAGAGCATCAGAAATGGCAAATATTTGAGTAAATGAAACAGACTCATTTTTTCTGTTTTTGCCCTCTTGATTTATTTATAATACAAACATATGTTTAAAGCAAAAGCCATTTGTGGGATGTACTAAAGGCCACTGGAATGTACATTTTTAAATGGTTAATTTTATGTGAATTTGATTGCAGTTTTTTAATTGTTGCATTTATATATGTAGAGTATTACATACAACAACTATAGCACAAAGGACTGGAAGGGAGTATGAGTTTATATAGTTGCAAGGTTTTTATATTTTACATGAAATGATACAATATAAACTATGTAAACTGTAAGAAACTTAAAGACATCTACATACTATCTGTGAAAAGTTAAGGATGTGTATTGTAAATGCAAAAGCAACAACTAAAGAAAAAAGGTGAAGAAGTCTAGTTAAAAACCAAGATGAATATTAAAATGAAACCCTAAGAAATCTTCAAATAATAAAATGATACATAGAAAGAGAAACAGAGGAACAAAACACAGAAGCAACAAAGAGAACACAAAGAGAAGCACACAAATCTAAACCTATCAATAAGTACATTAAACGATGCATTTTAATAGTTGCCAACTATCAAAATTAATAAAACAGAACAAAACTATATGCTCTGTACAAGAGATGTACTTTAAATATAAAGACATTGATCAGTTGAAAGTAAATGAATGGAAAACAATAAACATAAGATAGTTATACTGGCTCTAACTATCTTATGATTTCAAAATTAAAAGTATTCCTAAAGATATTTTATTTTATTTTTATTTTATTATTTTACAATGAGAAAAAGTAAATTCATTAGGAAGGCACATATTTATATATGTGTATATACTTTATAACGAAACTTCAAAATATAGGAAATCAAAATTGACAAAATTAAGACAAAATAGACAATTCCACAATGAAGAGTTGGAGATTTTTTATACCCCTCTCTTAACTAAATTGATAGAACCAGACCAAAAAAAAAAATCGATAAATACACAGAAGATATGAAAAATGCTATCAAATAACTTCACTTAAATGATTGATATTTATCTAACATTACACCTAATAATAACAAAGTATACATTCTTTTCAAGAGCACATAGCTCAGTTGGCCCATACTACACACTGAGTCAAAAAACAAGTCTCAATAAACTTAAAAAGACTAAAACTAAAACCATACACAATATGATCCTTGACCACAAAGAAACTAAATTAGAAATCAGTAACAATAAGAATAATAGGTAAACCCAAAACTTTCAGAAACACACATACTTCTTAAGAATTAAGAAGAAATTACAAGAGAAATAAGAAAATATTTTAAAATGATAATAAAAATACAACATATCAAAATACATGGAATGCAGTAAAAGCAGTATTTAGAGGAAAGTTTGTAACTTTAAATGATTACATTAAAAAAGAAGCTCTAGGGACTTCCCTGGTGGTCCAGTGGTAAAGAATCCACCTGCCAATGCAGGGGATGTGGGTTCGACCCCTGGTTAGGGAACAAAGATTCCACATGCCGCAGGGCAACTAAGCCCACGCACCACAACTACTGAGCTTGCACATCTCAACTAGAGTCCACGTGCCGCAAACTACACGGCCCACATACTCTGGAACCTGCACGCCACAACTACAGAGCCCACGTGCCCTAGAGCCTGTGCACCACAATAGAGAAGAGAAAACCCGCATGCCACAACTAGAGAGAAGCCCGCGTACCGCAACGAAAGATCCCGCATGCCTCAACAAAGATCCCACGTGCTACAACTAAGACCGGATGCAGCCAAAAATAAACTGGAAAAAAAAAAAGCTCTAAAATCAATGATATGAGTTCTCACTTTAAGAAATTAAAGGGGAGGGACTTCCCTGGTGGCACAGTGGTTAAGAAACTGCCTGCCAATGCAGGGACACAGGTTCGATCCTTGGTCCAGGAAGATTGCACATGCCCCGGAGCAACTAAGCCCATGTGCCACAACTACTGAACCTGCGCTCTAGAGCCCAAGAACCACAACTACTGAGCCCGCATGCCTAGAGCCCATGCTCCACAACAAGAGAAGCCATCACAATGAGAAGCCCATGCACTGCAACGAATAGTAGCCCCCACTCGCCACAACTAGAGAAAGCCCATGCGCAGCAACGAAGACCCAATGCAGCCAAAAATAAATAAATAAATAAGTAAATTTATTTATTAAAAAAAAAAAAGAAATTAAAGGGGAGAGTAATTCCCTGGCGGTCCAGTGGTTAGAACTCTGCGCTTTTACTGCCGGAGGGCCCAGGTTCAATCCCTGGTCAGGGAACTAAGATCCCACAAGCCTCTTGGTGTGGCCAAAAAAAAAATTAAATTAAAAAAAAATGAAAGAAATTAAAGGGAAAAAGCAGATTTAAACCAAATAGGTAGAAAGTAAATTTGACAGTCTAGATGAAATCATCAAAATGCTGAAAAGACACAAATTACCAAAAGAGAACCAAGAAGAAATAGAAAATATGAATAGCCCTATATCAATTAAAGAAACTGAATTTGCAAACAAAATTCTTCCCACAAAGAAAACTCCAGGGTCAGAAGAACCTAGGGGCAAGACGGGAATAAAGATGCAGACCTACTAGAGAATGGACTTGAGGATACGGGGACGGGGAAGGGTAAGCTGGGACAAAGTGAGAGAGTGGCATGGACATATATACACTACCAAACGTAAAATAGATAGCTAGTGGGAAGCAGCCACATAGCACAGGGAGATCAGCTCGGTGATCTTGTAACCACCTAGAGGGGTGGGATAGGGAGCGTGGGAGGGAGGGAGATGCAAGAGGGAAGAGATATGGGGACATATGTATATGTATAACTGATTCACTTTGTTATAAAGCAGAAACTGACACACCATTGTAAAGCAATTATACTCTAATAAAGATGTTAAAAAATAAATAAATTTAAAAAACAACTAAATAATAACAAGGAAATGAAGGGAAAAATGTTTCTTTAAAAAGACAGCCAAAGATCTAAAGATGACCATTGTCCTGTTGTGGTTTATAAATGACTGATGAGAAAATAGTATGGACATCCATATTAACCCCAAGCTTAGTTTTGCAGGGAATTAAAAAAAAGAGAAGCAAGGAAGGAGATCTTGGAGCAGATAGCCAAGTTCCAAGGTATCCATAAAAGCAGAGGACAGCCATCCACGATGTACCTAATATCCTGCACAATAAAGAAGACTTGTTAAACTGGGAAGTCATTTTTATTACTTGAAGGAAGGATGCAGATAAGTCAGGGAAACACCAACAAATTGATCGTGAATATGATGGAAACATTAGTTACATAAGTACATAAGTAATGCTCAAGTCTTATCTGGGACAAAGTTGCAACTTCCTTTTCCTATCAATATTATTCCATAGATTTTGGAAATGGTTTCCACATTAGGGCATCTGGATAAGCTAAGTCAATATTGGTAATGAAATATATTTAAGGCAGGTAGCTAGAGGGAGGCTGATAAACTAACAAGCAAACTAACAAGTGCTTGTCACGTTAAGGCACACTTTCTGATGATGTCATAAGAGCTTGTTTGCTGGCTTTCCTCAACCACACTGTCAGGTTCTTGATGTAGAAAGCTTGCTCATGCTCAGTGGTCTCTAAGAAGTGCCTTTCACCAGACTTATTTGGCAACTCCTCCTCTAAATCATCTCATACAAAGTTCTGAATTGTTGTATCTGCTCAGAGAGAGTCATTACCTCTGAATTCATTCCTAAACGTTGCTCTGCCCTGTATCACAACTATAATTCACTTTAAGCCAACTCAGTATAATAAAGTATGGATATACACAGACAAAAAAAACAACAACAAAAAAGAAAACTCCAGGCTCAGGTGGCTTTACTGGTAAATTCTATCAAACATTTAGGGTAGAAATAACACTAATCCTCCACAAACTCTTTCAGAAAATCAAGGAAGAAATACTTTCCAACTCAATTTATAGGGCTAATATAACCCTCATATCCAAATCAGACAAAGATCTGGAAAAAAAAAAAAAGAAAGAAAAGAAAACCACAGAACTGATGATCCCTCATTAACACAGATGCAAAAATCCTTTAAAAAAATATCTTAGCAAATCAAATCAAACATAATGCAAAAAGGGTTATTCATCATGAATAACTGAGTTTATTTTGGGAATACGAGCAGCTTATTATCCAAAAATCAATCTATGAAAGTCAGCATATTAATACAATAAAAAAGAAATACCATATGATCATTTCAATAACAAAAAGAAGTGCATTTGGAACAGTCTATGACATAAATCACAGCAAGATCCTTTTTGACCCAGCTCCTAGAGAAATGGAAATAAAAACACAAATAAACAAATGGGACCTAATGAAACTTAAAAGCTTTTGCACAGCAAAGGAAACCATAAACAAGACGAAAAGACAACCCTCAGAATGGGAGATAATATTTGCAAATGAAGCAACTGACAAAGGATTAACCTCCAAAATTTACAAGCAGCTCATGCAACTCAATATCAAAAAAAAACAAACAACCCAATCCAAAAATGGGCAGAAGACCTAAACAGATATTTCTCCAAAGAGGATATACAGATTGCCAACAAACACATGAAAGGATGCTCAACATCACTAATTATTAGAGAAATGCAAATCAAAACTACAATGAGGTATCACCTCACACCAGTCAGAATGGCCATCATCAAAAAATGTACAAACAATAAATGCTGGAGAGGGTGTGGAGAAAAGGGAACCCTCTTGCACTGTGGGTGGCAATGTAAATTGATACAGCCACTATGGAGAACAGTATGGAGGTTCCTTAAAAAACTAAAAATAGAACTACCATACGACCCAGCAATCCCACTACTGGGCATATACCCTGAGAAAACCATAATACAAAAAGAGTCATGTACCACAATGTTCACTGCAGCTCTATTTACAATAGCCAGGACATGGAAGCAACCAAGTGTCCATCGACAGATGAATGGATAAAGAAAATGTGGCACATATATACAATGGAATATTACTCAGCCATAAAAAGAAACGAAATTGAGTTATTTGTAGTGAGGTGGATGGACCTAGAGTCTGTCATACAGAGTGAAGTAAGTCAGAAAGAGAAAAACAAACACCGTATGCTAACACATATATATGGAATCTAAAAAAAAAAAAAGGTTCTGAAGAACCTAGGGGCAGGACAGGAATAAAGACGCAGATGTAGAGAATGGACTTGAGGACACGGGGAGGGGGAAGGGTAAGCTGGGATGAAGTGAGAGAGTGGCATGGACTTATAAATACTACCAAATGTAAAATAGATAGCTAGTGGGAAGCAGCCGCATAGCACAGGGAGATCAGCTCAGTGCTTTGTGACCACCTAGAGGGGTGGGATAGGGAGGGTGGGAGGGAGACGCAGTAGGGAGGAGATATGGGGATATATGTATATGTATAGCTGATTCACTTTGTTATAAAGCAGAAACTAACACACTATTGTAAAGCAATTATACTCCAATAAAGATGTTAAAAAAAATACAAATTTAAGGAGAGCTTGCCAATTACTTCCTAGTTTTAGCTGCTATCATGTAATAATATGAGGCTTGGAGAGAAGATATCTTGGAAATACTAAGGGTGGAAAAGTGAAAAGATAGAAATAATCTGGGCTTTTATGACATTGTTGGGTTGCTGAACCAACCCTTGAATTTTTTCATATGTAAGACAAATAAACTCCTTTTGTTAAAGCCAAAAAAAAAAAAACAAATGCATTTGATAAAATCCAGTACCCATTCAGGATTAAAGTCCTCAGGCAACTATGAATAGAAGAGAACTTATTCAACCTGATTAAGGGCATATACAAATAACCTACAATAGCAAGAAAAAAAAATTAAATACTTCAGGATAAATTTTTAAAATATGTACAAAACCTGTATACTATAACCTATCAATACAAAATACTGTTGACAGAAGACCTATGTAAATTAAGAGGTTTACTGTGTTCACAGAGTGGTATTCTCCATACTTAGTTTCAATACAAAGTCAAAAACCAATAAAAACTCAGCAGGCTTTTTTTAATTTGTAGAAATTAATGCTGAATCTAAAATTTATATAGAGAACCTAGAAAAGCCAAAACTATCTTGAAAAAGAACAAAGTTGGAAGACCTATACTATTTGATTTTAAAACTTACTAAAGCTACAGTAATCAACAGTGTGGTATTGGCAGAATAGACAAACAGAACAATGGAATAGAATAGAGTCCAGAAATAGACCAACATTTGACCCCAAAATGTGGTCAATTGATTTCTGACAAGGTGCCAAGTAAATTCACTGAGAGAAAATATCAGATGATTCTGGAACAACTAGCTATCTGTATTGAAAAAAATTAACTTTAACCCCTTACCTCATGCCATATGCAAAATTAAGCTGGATGACAGACATAAATGTAAGTACTAACATTATTAAACTTTAATAAAAGAAAACCTTTGTGACACTGAGTTGGGTAAAGATTTCTTAAACAGGACACAAAAACCACTGAGTCACTGGAGAAAAAAATGATAAAATGAACATTGTAATGAAAAACTTTTGCTCTTCAAAAGACAAAATCAAGAAAACAAAAAGGCAAGCCACAGTCTGGGAGAAAATTTCACAAAACATATATCTGATAAAGGACTTGTAGCCAGAACATACAAAGAACTCTTTCAACTCAAAATAATACAAACAGTTCAATTTAATACAGGCAAAAGGTCTGAACAGATATTTCACCAAAGGAGACATAAAGATGAGCGTGAAAAGATGTTCATCACTAATCATCTGGAAAATAGAAATTAAAGCCACAATGAGAAACCCTTTAGAATGTCTAAAGTTTAAATGACTGACAATATCAAGTGTTGAAGAGGATGAGGAGTATCTGGAACTCACATATTGCTGGTGTGGAATGAAAATTACAGCCACTTTGTTTTGTTTTGGCCACACCACACAGCTTGAGGGATCTTAGTTCCCCAACCAGGGATTGAACCTGCACCCTCGGCAGTGAAAGCATGGAGTTCTAACCCTGGACCACCAGGGAATTCCCAACAGCCACTTTGGAAAACAGTATGTGGCAGTATCTTATAAAGCTAAACATATATTTACCATATGTTTCAGCAATCCTATTTCTAGGTATAATATTTATCCAAAAGAAACAGAAATATATGCTCACACAAAGACTTGAATACATATATTCATAACAGTAAAGTTGGAAATTTGAAATTCAAACATCCCCATCAACTAATAAATGGATAAGCAAACTGTGATATATCCATACTATCATTACCATGGCAATAAGAACAAAATGTTAACACACAATATGGATAAATCTCAAAAACATTATGCTAGTTTAAAAAAGTCTAACACAAACATACCATATGATACTATATGAAATTCTAAAAATGATAAAACTATAATGATAGAAAGCAGACTAGTGATTTCTAGAGCAAAAGGGTTGGAGGAACTGCAAAAGAATATGAGGAAACATTCTAGGATGATTAAAATGTATTTATTGATTGTGATGGTGGAAACATACTGTATACAATAAACAAAATTCATCAAGCTGTACAGTAAGAATGGGTGATTTTATTATATGTAAAATATACCTCAATAATGT
The DNA here is from genome assembly GCF_965194805.1 of Balaenoptera borealis. NCBI lineage: Eukaryota > Metazoa > Chordata > Mammalia > Artiodactyla > Balaenopteridae > Balaenoptera > Balaenoptera borealis. The sequence goes on along the minus strand of NC_138863.1, from coordinate 59,112,471 downwards.
TTGGGGAAAAATTCTTACCTAGAGAAACAATATATAAAATTATCTTTGATAAGATTTCATACTTGATTACAGAAGCTCAACATTATAGGCTCTTAGGAAATTAAGATTGAATTTCACCTATTTTGAAATCTTAATATGGGAGAAAAGCAGTTTACAATGATTTGTTGTCAAACGAATTTCAAAAATTATTCTGGTCTCAGGTTTCTAGAAATAAAAGTGAAAGGTGATTAAAAATTTTTAGTAAAAATCATAGAAGAAAAAATTGTAAACAATATCAATTTAAAATAGTGTTGCCTGGGACTTCCCTGGTGGCGCAGTGGTTAAGAATCCGTCTGCCCAACGCAGAGGACACGGGTTCGATCCCTGGTCTGGGAAGATCCCACATGCCGCAGAGCAATCAAGCCCATGAGCCACAACTACTGAGCCTGCGCTCTAGAGCCCGTGAGCCACAACTACTGAAGCCCGTGCGCCTAGAGCCCATGCTCCACAACAAGAGAAGCCACCACAACAAGAAGCCTACGCACCGCAAAGAAGAGTAGCGCCCGCTCGCCACAACTAGAGAGGGCCCACGCACAGCAACGAAGACCCAACACAGCCAAAAATAAAATTAAAAAAAAATAATAGAATAAAATAAAATAATGCTATCACAAATAATGAAAAATAAAAAATTTGAGGGGAACAATTTGCTATAGAGGGATTAATTGCATTCTACTCCTAATAACTTAGGGACTTTCCTAGATTCATCCTCTATGACTTGGGGCTTTTCTAAACTCCTCATGCGACCCTGTGGCTATACGAAGAGGCTCTTGACAAGGTACTTAGGATATTAAAAGCTGAACATTTCATCATGGTCCTGGACCTAGAGAAATAAAGAGCTTCTTATCACAAAATGGGGGTGCAGGGTGGATTAAAACGAAGAAAACAAAGTATGTTTCTGCAAAAAACTTTATTTTAAAAAGGAACCATTTTTTTTATGTCAAACTCATCAATGCAAAATTTTGTTTTCAAAAGATTTCCTCAATGAAGCAGTTCCTTTCTTTGCTATTTAGTACTGTATTTTTACAAGCCCCAGGCTGAGCAAACCATGATTGAGAGAAGCCACCTTATGCACATTGCTGTTGTCCCACATCATTCAGAACAAACCTTTTTAGATCGTTAACTACCACAGGAATGCTGATTACACAGGCACCAGCAATTTCCTAACCAATGACCACCTGAACAACGATGTGTTCAGCTTCTCAGACCCTGCAGCCTTTCAAAGGTGAATCATTTCAGTTTGGAACTAGATCTCCATAGCAACTTCCCTTTGAGGGTTTTAGAATCACCATACAGTAATTCTATGATCATCAAGCTCAACCATTCCCAATGGTTCTTTTCACAGCAGATGGAAAAGGAAGCCTTGAAATTTTACAGTCTATTTCAAGCAATTCATCTGGCAGCCTATTAGAATTCAAAATATTTCGACCTTCAATCACAAAGCGTGTTATCTGAAGCTGTGGTGATCTCAAGTCAAGACAAGCAGACATTTTAGTCTAATCATCCATGATGAGAAGAGACTGACAAAAACTCTTAATTCAACCACCATCAAAATGCTTATTTTAACTGCATGAAAGTCTTTCAACAGGCAATGAAAACATACCATGTACCATTTTAACACAACCTTCTGTTCAAGGAAAATATGAATTCTTAATATTGACATGGATCTCTGCGCTTCTTAGATTGCTTGGAACAAATATGTTTCTTAAAAGTCAGCATAAATCCAATTTAAGAGCACTATTATTCACCGCTTGTAAAACCCAGAAACCATAAGCAAATGGCAATGGACTTACGATAAAGTCAGCCAGTTTAATAAAATCGAGTACATCTGGATCACTTAAATTTTTTTTCAGGCAAACCCTAACATGCTTAATCAGAAAATATGAATTCCTCAAGAAATTAATACCACTTAAAAGAAAAAGACAGATCTTAAAGAAAAATCTTAATTTACAGAAAGTCCTTGACTTACTCCAATTTAACCAATTCTCTAACGGGTTCAGAATATACTAACCTCCTTCTTTAAAATACTGGATTCAATCACATTAAAAAGCTGTACATTTCAAATTGCTAATAAATTCACTTAAGTTTTATCCAAATCCTTTTATACTTGAAATATCAACTATATGTAATAATTTCATTAAATAATTTTCAGAATTTAATATACATGTAAACCAAATATAGGTATTTTTCAGTATTCTTAGAGATATTTAGTGGCATTTTAGAAGCCTATGCAAAAATTTTTAAATGCCTATTTTCTAATTACTAATCAAATCAAAACACAGTTCCCTGTGCCTTCCCTGGTGGAGCAGTGGTTGAGAATCTGCCTGCCAATGCAGGGGACACGGGTTTGAGCCCTGGTCCGGGAAGATCCCACATGCCGCGGAGCAACTAAGCCCGTGCGCCACAACTACTGAGCCTGCACTCTAGAGCCCGCAAGCCACAACTACTGAGCCCATGTGCCACAACTACTGAAGCCCGCGCACCTAGAGCCCATGCTCCGCAACAAGAGAAGCCACTGCAATGAGAGGCCCGCACACCACAATGAAGAGTAGCCCCCGCTCGCTGCAACCAGAGAAAAGCCTGCGTGCAGCAACGAAGACCAAACACAGCCAAAAAAAAAATTAAAATAATAAAATAAATAAATTTATATATATAAAAAAAAAAAAACCACAGTTCCCTATGAAGAACTAAACTAACTAAGGATAAACTAAACACTGGTGTAAAAAAAAAACACAAAAAACGACACAACAACTATAATCTATGAATCACTAAATCAATTCAAAGCAGATGATTTCTTAAAAATATCAGAACATAAATATTAACTACTTTTGCATAACCTCAAATGTAAAATAGAACATGGAAGTATACATGGTTTTTCAAACTACCACTATTGAACTAATAAGCCATTATTAATTTATGAATCCACCTCCTTCCACAAAGGAACAAATACCAGTTCCTCAGCGCTTTGGAAAAAGATCTAAATTTAATTATTTAAATTTAGCAAACAAGAAAAATTTTAATAGACTTATTCTACTTCCTTAAGACAAACAGAAACACAGACGTAAACACACTTCATATGATCAAACTGTTATTACTTTCTGCATAAATTGTGCCAGCTAATTTAAATTGTCTTTATATGAGCCTATGAAATAAGTATATTTCAAATCAAATACATATATATTTTATTTTCTTCCTAATATCTTTAACCTAAATTTTATGCTTGGTTTAAATATTTAATCACAAAAAGAAAAGATAGCAAAGTTATTTTATGTTGTAGAATTAGTTCCCCAAAACTTGTACAAGCCAGATAAACTCTTGACTTCTGAAAACTAGTACAAATTTTTAAAGGAAAAATAAGCAACTTAACTTATTAAATAACAGCAACATTAAAATCTCCTTCTAAGGAATATCCCCTCTTATTTTCAAAATCTCCACTTCTACCAGGAAATACAGAAGTGTAAGGAAGATGCCAGAACATTATGCCTTATTTGCCTTATTTTGGATTGGTTTAGTTTATGATCTGAGGTATATGACTTAAATTTAAACCAAGGATAATGATTAAATTAAAAGGATAATGAGCAGATTACACGCACATACGTTCATGCATTTTCTATTTTTAACTGTAAGTATTGATAGTTTATTTTACCCATATCGGGGGTGGGGGGAAAACACAACCAAGAGGATAATTTAAAAACTTACTGATTAAAGACCTAAGTGTAAGGCCAGACACTATCAAACTCTTAGAGGAAAACATAGGCAGAACACTCTATGACATAAATCACAGCAAGATCCTTTTTGACCCACCTCCTAGAGAAATGGAAATAAAAACACAAATAAACAAATGGGACCTAATGAAACTTAAAAGCTTTTGCACAGCAAAGGAAACCATAAACAAGACCAAAAGACAACCCTCAGAATGGGAGAAAATATTTGCAAATGAAGCAACTGACAAAGGATTAATCACCAAGATTTACAAGCAGCTCATGCAGCTCAATAACAAAAAAACAAACAACCCAATCCAAAAATGGGCAGAAGACCTAAATAGACATTTCTCCAAAGAAGATATACAGATGGCCAACAAACACATGAAAGAATGCTCAACGTCATTAATCATTAGAGAAATGCAAATCAAAACTACAATGAGGTACCATCTCACACCGGTCAGAATGGCCATCATCAAAAATTCTAGAAACAATAAATGCTGGAGAGGGTGTGGAGAAAAGGGAACACTCTTGCACTGTTGGTGGCAATGTAAATTGATACAGCCACTATGGAGAACAGTATGGAGGTTCCTTAAAAAACTAAAAATAGAACTACCATACGACCCAGCAATCCCACTACTGGGCATATACCCTGAGAAAACCATAATTCAACAAGAGTCATGTACCAAAATGTTCATTGCAGCTCTATTTACAAGAGCCAAGACATGGAAGCAACCTAAGTGTCCATCATCGGATGAATGGATAAAGAAGATGTGGCACATATATACAATGGAATATTACTCAGCCATAAAAAGAAATGAAATGGAGGTATTTGTAATGAGGTGGATGGAGTTAGAGTCTGTCATACAGAGTGAAGTAAGTCAGAAAGAGAAAAACAAATACAGTATGCTAACACATATATATGGAATCTAAGGGAAAAAAAAAAAAGGTCATGAAGAACCTAGTGGCAAGACGGGAATAAAGACACAGACCTACTAGAGAATGGACTTGAGGATATGGGGAGGGGGAGGGGTGAGATGTGACAGGGTGAGAGAGTGGCATGGACATATATACACTACCAAATGTAAAATAGATAGCTAGTGGGAAGCAGCCGCATAGCACAGGGAGATCAGCTCGGTGCTTTGTGACCACCTAGAGGGGTGGGATAGGGAGGGTGGGAGGGAGGGAGATGCAAGAGGGAAGAGATATGGGAACATATGTATATGTATAACTGATTCACTTTGTTATAAAGCAGAAACTAACACACCATTGTAAAGCAATTATACTCCAATAAAGATGTTAAAAAAAAAAAAAACTTACTAATAAAATTCTCACTAATACCCCAAATTCTCAAAGTGCAATTTAATAGCTACAGTATGACAACAATGTGAAAAATTGCAGGCTATTAGTACATCAAAGTTTAAAAGAACAGAAACTTCTCAAAGTAGTTACATATGAACATTGTTACATAATACTGAGTTCAGTTTATTAAAAATTCTAAACTTCATGTCAATATGCTAGATATTCAAATATATATTTTTGCTGGCCTCCAAGGCTCTTTTAGGGACACCCTATCTTAACTAAAGGAATACTTTAGAAATCTTCACTATCAATAATTATAGAACCTCTAAATATTTTTACTCAATTATCTATAAAACAGACAGAGGCTCATGTGGGATGCCTGACAATATGTAAAGGTTAAACAGACATTTCTATTGGTAGTAACAACATTTATAATAAACTTCCATTTACTGACTAATTCTGAGTTATTATGAATTCCATCATTTGTCTTAATTTTCCAATTTGGCTGTGAATTTTTTAAGGACAGATATATTACGAATTTTACTAACCTAGCCCTAAGGGCTTTACATTGTAGGTATTTAATAAATGTTTGCTATCAGTTGTTAGATAGCAGTGATGGTTATAATTCAAAAACTCCATGTTCCTAAAACATTCTGGACTGGTAACTAAACTTACATTTCACTTGCCAGTCACATAACAAGAACCAGAAAAAGAAAATTAATTTGTTGTGAAAGCTTAATGAAAGAGAAGATATCTTGATATCTTTATTTTTCATATTTATTTTCCTCTTCCCTCCCAAATTTACAAGAACCCTATTCCTAACAATACACTAACATGCAACTATTGAGTTTAGCAGTCTAGGGCAAACTTAAGTTTATTTTATAACATATAATCAAGCAACAAGCTGTAATTGAAGCACACTGAAAACAGCAGCTACTAGCTAATTAATAATAGCAGAAACATTTCTCTCAATGAAGGAAAAAATCTAAAGATTCCATAATGAAATATAGTTTGTTATAAATATAATATTTACATGGAAAAAATTTACATTCAGTGTAACACTACAACTATAGAACAAATGTATCCATTTTTATTCTTATCAATAACCTTATCAATATTCTTATCAAATGCCTACATTTTAACAACAAAGTATTGGGAACATGTGAGTAAAATCAAACTATTCGACTTTTAAGTCCAGAATCAGAAATCCACCCATATGATCAGAGTACAAATTTGGTGTGTGTGTGTGTGTGTTAGCGCTCTGTTTCTTCAATCAATATAGCAAAAGTGCAGTTACCACAGTACTTGACCTCTGACTGGGGCAGCAATCTAAAGGAAAATACCTCTAGCAAATGTGTTACTCCTCAGATAAGACAGCAGGATGCAGTATAATGGCTAAAACTTCTTTCCTAAAGACAGTCATACTGCTTCGATGATATTCTAAGTCTCCAATACTCTGTGGACACAAAACTTCAGGAGCACCTTTTTCTATTAGACTATAGACAGAATATTAAAGTAAGAAACTGTAAGTTACACTGGAATTTTGGCTATCTGGGAAAACATACAAATCTAAAATATTAAGATCATTTAAGAGGTGTTCATAATAAATGCTAAAGCCTTAAAGATAAACAAATACTAACAGTATGTTCTGGTTAAGGAGGCAGCTTACTAACAAGTAACAAAGCCTTTAAAATGTGTACACTCTTTGGCTCAGTAATTTCTACTTTTAGCAACTTACCCTAAGGAAAAAAACCTCAGGCAAGTGGACAATGGTGTATATAAGGTATGTACAAGGACGTATGTAGCAACACGTACCCACATATTCAACAAATGTCGAGGGGCACCCATGTGCATACTGTCATGGAATTTACATACTAGAAGGGGAAACAGATAATAAACAAGTAAATGGACAACTGGCTATTATTTACTCAGGAAGAAAGATGAAAAAGGAGCATTTGGCAACGTGGAGGTTATTGATGACCTAGACAAGAGCATTCTTAAATGCTCTTTTGGGGGGCAAAACCTCACTGAAGTTAAAAAAAAAAAAAGAATGGAATGCAAAGAAATGGACACAGTACAAACAACCTCTTTTCAGTCTCGTTGCAAAAGAGAACAGAGAGTAGTAGCTGGACGGGGTCATTACCCCATGTTTGCATGGTCATGGGAACAAATCAATAGAGAGGAAACATGATACAGGAAAGAGAGGGCAGGGCAGCAGGATCACAATCACATGTGAGAGAGAGGGAAGCAGATTTAACAACTTGGCCTTGGCAGGGACAATTCACCTGTTATACTAAAAGGAAAAGCAGAGTATATGATACAGGTGGATGTAGAAGAACAGAACTCAAAAACACCAGGCCTTACTCTACCTCAGGCTCCTTGCATTTCCTACTGTGCCCCCAAAATTTAAATAATTTGATCCCTTACCTCCTTTAGTTCTTTACTCAAATGCCAACTTCTCAGTGAAGCCTTCCTTTGCAGTGTTTGAAACTGCCATCCCCACCCAAACATTTACTATCCTCTTTCTGTACTTTATTTTCCTTAGTATTTATTACCATCTAATATACAACATAATTTTACTTTTTAAACATTTTGTTTATTGTCTGTAACAAATCTCTAAAGATACCATTAAAAACTCTGACATCTCTTTAAGAAAATGGGACACTACTTCAACAACAACAAAAATGGTCAATCTTTGTTAATATGACTACTATATCTGCATATTAACATACTCTCAGAAAAAGTTAACCATCATCAGCTCTGAGGGAGAAATCAGTTATATCAGCCACTGGCATCAGAATGAACTGGCCAATGGCAAAGTCAAACTATTGATAATCCAACCATCAGCTGTGCAACAGTGAGCTGGAACTGAGACCAGGAGAGCCCAGTCTCTTACGGGTTTCTTCAGGTATTCAGGAAGTATACACTAGGGCAGAGAAAATAGGGCAGCACATGATCTAGGTTGGGGAAAAGAGAATCCTAACTTGAAAATCTGATTACAACACACAGCATTAATAGTTTTCATCTTTTCATACTACCTGTTAAGTACACCAAATAGCTATCATATACCTATATTTAATGATAACTAGGTTGTTCTTATTGATGTAGAGACAAAAGAACTGGTGGCACTGTGATATATAAGATGGAAAAAAAGGAGGTGGGGGAAGAAATGGTTTTGACCTAGATACTACCTCTTATAAGCTGAATGACATTAGGCAAGTGAAAATCTAGTCTCAGTTTCCTTGTGGTAAAATGTACTTTCCTCTTAAGATTGTTCTAAAGATTAACTATGATTCATGTGAAAGGCCTAGCACAGTACTGGCCCTAAATGGAACTCAATAAATGGTACTCAGTTAAACCTTCCCATTGTACTACCAGAAATGTTCAGATCTCCAGAGACAAGGAATTTAACTTTGATTTCCAGATCAAGATGACAAATAGAAAAAAATGAGGCATTTGGGGAGGGACACAAGTATATTCTCCGATCCCATTTATTCCTCTCTTGTTCCCTACTTGTAGGCTATACAATGTGCAATTAAAGAAGGAAATTCAAGCCTGGTTCCATGCTGATTGGTCAGCTGCCCACAGAAGCAAAGCAGAAAATTTCAAGTATCCAAAGTTGGTCTGGCAGACATCAAGTTTGATATCTATCAAATTAAATTTAGCCTTCAAAAATGGGTATTTTCCCCTTTCCCTTTTATTGTGGGCTAGATTTGACTTGCTTCCAAAGAAAAGGAAAAATATGAAAAGGAAAAAATAGTAACTTTACAGTGAAAAAACCTGGCAAACACCACCTTCATCGAGTGATAAAGCTTTACATATCCCTGATGTCATGTAGATACCATGTATTCCTGGATATGATGTGAAAGGCACTTCACCTCTGTGGTATTCTTTCCAAAAACCCATAACCCTGGTTTAATCATGAGAAAAACATCAGGTAAACCTAATCTGAGGGAACTACAAAACACTTCAACTGTCAAAACTGTCAAGGTCATGAAAAAGAAGGAAAGACTAAGAACTATCAGAGGAGACCAAAGAAGACTAAGGAAACATGACAAGTAAATAAAATGTGGTCTCCTGAATTGGATCCTGGAACAGAAGAAGAACGTCAGTAGATAAAATGGTGCAATCCAAATAAAGTCTGGAGTTTAGTTAATAGTAATGTACCAATGTTGGTTTAATAAATGTACCATGTGTTATGTACTTAGTTTTTACAAATGTACCATGGTAAAATAAGGGGATACTGAAACAACGATAACATAAGAGGAAACTGAAACTGGGTGAGGGGTATATGAGAACTCTCAGTGCTATCTTTGAAACTTTCCTGTAAATCTATAATTATTCCAAATAAAAAGTTTATTTACACAAAAAGGGGCATTTGATGGCATGGAAAGATATTCAGGATATTTTAAATGAGAAAATCAAGTTTCAGTAAAATAAGTATAGTATGATCTTACATTCTTTGAAAATGGATTTTTTTATTATAAAAGTAATGTGTTCACATATTTAGAATACACAAGTGTATTTTTTTTTTTAAATGATCATCTTTATGCTTGTGGTCTTTTACCAATTCTGTTTTTTTTTTTTAATTTTTTTTAATTTCTTGTATTTTTGGCTGTGTTGGGTCTTCATTTCTGTGCGAGGGCTTTCTCTAGTTGCGGCAAGCGGGGGCCACTCTTCATCGCAATGCGTGGGCCTCTCTCGTTGCGGAGCACAGGCTCCAGACTCGCAGGCTCAGTAGTTTGTGGTTCACGGGCCCAGTCGCTCTGCGGCATGCGGGATCTTCCCAGATCAGGGCTCGAACCCGTGTCCCCTGCATTGGCAGGCAGATTCTCAACCACTGCGCCACCAGGGAAGCCCTACACAAGTGTATTAGCCACAGTAAAAGTAGAACACAAAGAGAGCCAAAAATCGAGTGAATTAACAAGCAAAAAGTTTATTTCTCTTCAATTTCAATCTTGAAACAAATGGTCCAGCTTAGTGAGGCAGCTCTGCTCCTTGCAGTCATTCATGGATCCAGGTTCCTTCCAAGACATGACTCAACCATCCTCTAAGGCACCACCATCATCTGCATGGTCTAAGCGCTTCCAATTAAATCAGCATAAAAGGAGAAGAGCAACTACTGAGGAGGCATAGTCAATGCCTTAAAATCTAGGACAAGTATCACCTATCACTTCTTTTCACAATCCACTGCTAAAACTGCAGACACATGTCCATTCTCATGCTGGATTTGGAAATGTAGTAAAGATGAACGGACATGTTCAAGGAAGCAAAACATGGATTTTTGTGGACTAGTAACTGCCACCAGAAAAGTTATGCAAAAAGAAGAAATTATCTAGCAATCCCCAAATAACCATTGTTAACATTTGAATACATTTTTGAGACTTTTTTTCCATAGGGCTTAAACAAAACCAGAATACCTACTTTTTCATTTCATGAGTCACAGGCACCCGTCCACTTTAATATAAACTGCACAGTATTCCACTGAATTAATGTGCTATATCCAATTTCACTTAATCTATATTTTGTCCATTTTTTAAGACCTTCCTACAGTACCTAACACAGAATCACATGAACAGGTTGATATTTTAAAGTATTCTTAATATACAAACAATAGAAAACATAACGAAAGAGAAGACCACATTTACAATACCAAAAGCAACAAAAAAGATAAAAAACCTAGAAATTAACTGTACAATAAATGTACAAAACCAACACAGAGAGGACCTTTCCAAACACTTCAAAAGTAGACGTGGGGCTTCCCTGGTGGCGCAGTGGTTGGGAGTCCGCCTGCCAATGCAGGGGACACGGGTTCGTGTCCCGGTCCGGGAAGATCCCACATGCCGCGGAGCGGCTAGGCCCGTGAGCCACAACTACTGAGCCTGCGCATCTGGAGCCTGTGCTCTGCAATGGGAGAGGCCGCGACAGTGAGAGGCCCGCGCACCGCGATGAAGAGTGGCCCCCGCTCGCCACAACTGGAGAAAGCCCTCGCACAGAAACGAAGATCCAACACAGCCAAAATAAATAAATAAATAAATATATTAAAAAAAAAAAAAAAGTAGACGTGAACAAGTAAAAGAACACACCATGTTTCTGAATAAAAAGATTATAAATTCTTTTAAAATTAACATAAATTTAATGTCATCATAATAATGCCAACGAGATTTCCTTTTCTGAGATGAGGAAAGCTGATTATTAAGTTTATTGAATGTCATCATAATAATGCCAACAAGATTTCTTTTTCTGTGATGAAGAAAGCTGATTATTAAGTTTATACAGAAAAATAAATAAGCAAAACTAGCCAGGAACACTATGAAAATGAAGGGAACAGCCCTACCAGATACTACAATATATACAAGGGAACAGCCCTACCAGATACTACAATATATACAAAGTCTTCATGATTTTTTAAAAAGTGTCGCATTAGGAAATGAATAAACTGACACACTGATGAAACAGAGAAAGATTTGAAATAGACCCAGTACTTATAGGAATCTAGCATATGCCAAAGGTGTCATGTCAAGTCAGTAAAGGAGAGACTTTAATAAATATTATTTGACATTATGAAAGGAATACTTAAAAAATATACATATAGTAGAATCGATGTGTTGCAGTGTACACAAAGATAAACTCTAAATGGATTAGAGATTTACAAGTAAAAGATGAAACCATAAACATACTGAAAGAAAATATGATGAATTATTTTATAGCCCTGAGTTGGGGAAGGCCTGTTTTTTTTTTTTTTTGGCCGAGCCAGATGGCTTGCATGATCTTTGTTCCCCAACCAGGGATTGAACCCATGCCCCCCGTAGTGGAAGCACAGAGTCCTAACCACCAGGGAATTCCCTGGGGAAGGCCTCTTTGATAACAACTTAGCTCAACTACCAAAACAAATCTGTATAGCAAAACGGACCATAAAGAAAAAGACAAATGACGAATTGGGAAAAAATATCTGCAACTCATAGATCTAACATTCCCAACATAAAAGAATTCTTAGTTATTACGGAAAAGAAAGAAAGAACGAACGAAAGAAGGGAGGGAAGAACGGAGGCAGGGAGGGAGGGAGGAAGGGAGGCAGGGAGGGAGGGAGAAAGGAAGGAAGGAAGGAAGGAAGGACAACCCAATAGGAAAATGGGCAAGCAACATAAACAGGCAATCTGAAGAAAAACACGAACAGCTATTAAACATACGAAGAGATGTTCAACTTCACTTATAATGAGAACAGCAAATTAAAACTACACCCACATACCAATTCTCTCCTAACGACCTGCAAAAAATCTGTCAGTTTAACACACATTCTGCTAGCAAGGTTATAGAGAAACAAGTATTCTCATACATTGCTGGAAGCGGTACAAAACCTGCACAACCCCTATGAAGGAAATCTGGCAGTATCTGCCATAATTCCCAATGCATTTTCCCTTTAACTCAACAATTCCATTTCTGGGAATCTCTCTCTCATAAACTTACACATTTATGAAATAACATAAGTACTAGATTACTCACTGTGGCATTATAACATAAGCAGAGTAAAAAACTGGAAATAAGCCAAGTATCCAGCAATACTGAACCTTCTGAATAAATGATGACCCAGCCACACAATGAAATACAATGCATCTGTGAAGAAAAATGAAAACAATCTCTGTGCACTGATATGGAGAGCTCTCCAGGACATTTTAAATGTCAAAAGCAAAGTGCATCACAGTTTATATGGCAGGCATTTTGTTTAGGAAAGGGAAAGAAAAAATATTTAACTGTATTTGCTTGTATCTGTATAAAGAAACTATAGAAGAATAAGCAAGAAACTAGTAAAAATAAATACTAGGGACTTCCCTGGTGGCGCAGTGGTTAAGAATCTGCCTGCCAGTGCAGGGGACACGGGTTCGAGCCCTTGTCTGGGAAGATCCCACATGCCGTGGAGCAACTAAGCCCGTGCACCACAACTACTGAGCCTGTGCACTAGAGGCCACGTGCCACAGCTACTGAGCCAGTGTACCATAACTACGGAAGCCCGTGTGCCTAGAGCCCGTGCTCGGGAACAAGAGAAGCCACTGCAATGAGAAGCCTGCGCACTGCAATGAAGAGTAGCCCCCGTTCGACGCAACTAAAGAAAGCCCCCATGCAGCAACAAAGACCCAACGCAGCCATAAATTAATTAATTAATTAAATACTAGAGTTGGAGGGGGCATGGTAGATAGAGACAAGGTGAAGAAGACTTTTCAGTGTTTATCTTTAGATATCATTTTACTTTTGAGCCACATACATAATTACATATTCAAAACAATTACTTTGGGATTTAAATTTAAATTTAATATTTCTCAGTATTTAGTGTTTTACATACATTATATCTCATTTAAACCTCACTATGTAAACGAGGTATGATAATAATCTCCACTTTACTCAAAGAGCCTAACTGTTACTGCTTGCACAAAGCTAGTAAGTAACAAAGCTGGAATTGAAAACCACAAATATCTTTCCAAACATTGGATTATTTTCAAAGGCAAGCAGTATTGCTTCAAGTTATTTACATGAAAGTTACCAACAAAATATTAAGCACAGATTTTAACCTACAACACATTAGTATTTATCAACAAGTAATGTGTAAGCATTTTTACTGTAGCATATATAGTCAGCAATATTCCAAAGGGAAAAGTATAGCTAGCCCTAGAAATGGATGTGTACCTAATAACAGATTATAGTTCACAAATGAATTTTGAAAACTTCCGAGATTAAAAAATATCTCCTAATCCAATGTCATTTAGGTAACTGATAAGACAGAACAGCTTTAATGTGTATTTACTGTAATGCTTTTTTTCCTTTATTTCAGATTGGTGCTTCTAAAGTCTGGAATACAATGTACCCTTTTATCTCTAGTCATACCCAAGTCAATTTTTATTCCCTAAAATGAAAATTACTCCTTGAAGTAAATTACCATTAAACAGGTGGGTATCACAGGACAGTATCTGAATTCTTCCTTATGCAGGTAAATGAGTATCTAAATTCTAGATGCCCAATAGGTCCAGGAACTTCCTTGATCACGGCACACGTGTACAAAGAAATGAAACTGTAGTTGGAAGTACTTTGCCATTCCCTGGTTTAGACTATCCACGTTTAATGTGATTACTGATATGACTAGATTAAAATCTACCATCTTACTATTTTCTATTTGTTCCATCTATTCTTTGTTTCTTTATTCCTCTTTCTCTAACTTCTCTTATGCTGAGGATTGTTTACAAGTCCATTGCATTGCTTCCATAGATTTATTATTTATGCCCCTATTTCAAAATTTTTAGTGGTTGTCCAATATACATTTTTAATTAATCTGAGGCCACCTTCAAATATTATACCATTTCATGTGTAGTACAAGGACTTACAGAAATATTATATTTCCAATTCCTTTCTTCCATCTTTTATGCTATTGTTGTCATAACTTTTATAAATGCTATAAACATATAATACTATGTTTGCCTTAGTCAGTTATCTGTTAGAGCAGGGGTGAGCCAACGATAGCCCATGGGCCAACTCTAGCCCACTGCCTGTTTTTAGAAATTGTTTTACTAGAACACAGCCACATTCATTCACTTACATATTTCACACTACAATGGCAGAGCTGAGTAGATGCAATAGACTGTATGGCTCTCAAAACCTAAAATATTGATTGTCTAGCCCTTTATATAAAAAGTTTGCTGACCTTTATCTCAAAGAAATTAAAAATAAATAATAACTTTTTTTCCATGTCCAGTGGTCTTTATGTAGATCTAAGTTTGTGCAGATCATATTCCTTCTGCTTGAAGAACTTGCTTTAACATTTCTTATACAGTAGGTCTGCTGTCAATGAATGTCTAATTTTTGTTTGGCTAAGAAAAACTATTTCTCCTTCATTTTTAAAAAGTTTTCAGTGGAGTATAGTTGATTTACAATGTTGTGTTAGTTTCTGCAGTACAGCAACGTGAATCAATTATACATAACATATATCCACTCGTTTTTAGATTCTTTTCCCATAAAGGTCATTGCAGAGTATTAAGCAGAGTTCCCCTGTGCTATACAGTAGGTCCTTATGAGTTATCAATTTTATATATAGTAGTGGATATCACCATTTTTGAAAGATATTTTCATTGAGTATATATTTCTAGGCTGCCAGGTTTTTTTTTCATTAAGCACTTTTTAAATGTCACTCCAAAAAGTAAAAAAAATAAATAAATAAATGTCACTCCACTATCTCTAGACTCCCATAGTTTCTGATGAAAAGTCAGCCATCAGACAAAATCCTACCTTTGTTTTTTGTATATGATTCTTTAGTCTCTGGGTGTCTTTGAGATCTGTTCTTTGACTTTTGTTTTCTGAATATTGTGTTTGTGTGTGCGTATGTTAAGTATCCAAGTTGTTATTCTCTGAGCTTCTTGGATCTGTGTTTTTGTGCATTAATTTTGGAAAATTATCAGTCGTTATTTCTTAAAATACTTCTTTTACCCCATTCTGTTTACCTTCTGGTATTTCAATTATGTGTAAGTTAGACCTTTTGATGTTTCCCCACTGGTCTTCAATATTCTTTTTTTTTTTTTTTCTTCAAGTTTTCTTCTCTTTGTGTTTCAGTTTTGGTAATTTCTATAGACCTATCTTAAAGTTCACTGATCCTTTCTGCCACTGTGTGGAATCTACTAATGAAACTATTGAAGATATTCTTCTCTCTGTTACTATGCTTTTCATTTACAGCATTTCCACTTGATTCTTCTTTTTTTCCCATCTCTGCTGAAATTACCCATCTTTATCATGCATGCTGTTCACTTTTTCTGTTAGAGCCTTTAACATATTAATCAGTTATTTTAAATTCCCTGTCAGATCCCAAAATCTGTATTACATCTGAGGTTAGTCCCAATGATTGCTCTTTCCCTGAGTGTGATTTTTCTTGTCTTTTTGTATGCCTAGTAATTTTTTTGTTGAAAGGTGAACATCTTGTGTAGGACAGCAGAGACTGAGGTAAAAAGTTTTTATGCCTGAAAAGGGGCAAGCTTTTTCTTCTCCTAGGCCTTTCAGGTGGGGAAGGTGAGTCTATTTAGTTAGGTGTTGAGCTGGGTTTGACATTATCACTATTGTGACCCTCAGTGCACTAAAGGCTTCAAATTCCTATAGAGATGGGAGTTTGGCTTATCAGAGTAATGTCTATTCTATCCTGAGTTTAGGTCCTTCCCCTGCACTGTGTCTCTTTGTCAATTCTTTTTTCCTCTCCTTTACCTATTCTGCTATTATTCATTATTAGAAACTTCTTAGTTTGGTGGTAGAAAATGGTTGGGGGAGGATCCATCTTCTGCTGTTCTGAGTAAGTCTCAGCCTTAGTCATGTATTGTGTCTCTGGGTCTTGAGGTTGTAGTTTTTCCAGTTCTCCTTTCCCTTGATCTAACCCCACAGTTGTGGGTTCAGCATATTCCTGAGAAAGTAGATGTTCCCCCTTTCCCTTCCCCCAGCTGCAATGAATTCCATCAATGCCCTAAGGCAGAGGTGCTGGTTGCCTCCTTTTCCACCACTCCCACTGTCCATAGATTAAGGCTTTTGTTTTGTAGTGGAGAGAGAGGAAAAGGATCCTGTCACTGCTATCCTCCTCCCTAGGGTGTGCATCACAATACTTCTTAAGGCTCTTTCCTAACTCCTGTTTCTTGGGGTTCTTACCCACCCCCTGCCCAGGGTTAGTGGAGAAAGAGCACACGTGAAGGTACAAAGTTCTCCAAGTTCTGATGTCCTCACAGATTTCATATGCTCCTGTCAGCCTCTACTTGACCTTCCCTAATTTGTCCACAATTCTAACTGAACTCTTCTTACTGCTGTCCAGCTGTGTCTGCCTCAGGTGAGTGAGTGTTCATGTCTCCTCTTTCCCTGCAGGTACTGTGTATCCTTAGGTTTTGAAGTTAGCCAGGTTGTTTTTCATTGTAAGGTAGGAGTAACACTCCTTCCAGCTCTCTACATCCCAGGGCAGAAACTAAAAGTTCTGATAACTTTTTTAAACCTTCTTTTGGAATAAAAATATTTTGTAATGACTGTTCTCTATTTCCAAGATTTAAAAATCCCAATGTGTAAAATAACATGTGCCCAATTCTTATTCAAACCCCCTACTCTAATTACATTTATTTCTCTCTTGTTAAAAAGAATTAATTGAATGGCTAAGTATAAATTTTCTAAGGGAAGAGGGCAGACTTCTACTTTAGATCATATCCTTTACTGAAATTAAATATGATCATAAGAATTTATCTTCTGTGGCTTGTTGATTATAAGAATAAAATACACATACATATACCACAATTCTCTGTATGTCATTATCATCATCTGGTATTCTACAATGCGTTTGGTTAGAAGTTTTTACTTTGTATGAAACACATGAACGTGCACATACTCTCCCTCCTTTGCCCACCCTTCCTCCCCCCAGCACCCCAACTCTCTCTGGTGGCAATTTTAAAACTATAGGAATTCTCCAGCTCAGAAGGGACCCAAAATACAGGCTTCTGTTTTAGTTAAATATCCTATCTGAATCCTGCTGTGCTTCAGGTTCCATCTGGATTTCTCTCCTGTTCTAACATCAGTATTTGCAAGAAAATTTCCTCCAGTAAGCATCTACAGGTCTGCAATGTAAAATCCTATCATAAATAACCACTTTAAGGCAGGTAAAAGTAAAAGTTTATATGTTCATTGCCATCCCTTAATTATTACTATGCTTTAAAAAAAAAATCACTGTTAATTTTTTATTCAGATATCACAGGCACAAATTTTCCAGTTGCATGCATCAAAAAAAAATTGTTAATATACTGTCTTCATATAGTAACTAATCCAAAATAGAAAACTATCCTTGCACCACTGAAGTCTCAGGGACAGATGCACTGATTAGAGACTTCAACGGCATAGCTTATGCTGTCTGAAAGGGCTTCTGAGGCAGATGTTCCATCTTATGACTCATTTGATCATTTACTTATATACTAATGTCCACTATATTACATCATTTACATCAGAGCAACCATGCAGTGAAAAAGAAATTCCAAATTTTGTTCCTGCAAACATAAAGTTCCCATTTAGTTTCAGACTGTTTCTGAAAAGAACAAAAAAGTCTTATTTGGGAGTAGTTTTCTGTAGTAGTTCATGTAGAGTTTCTGTATACAAACTATTGTCAAGGTGTAGGAAGCCAATTATATTGCAGAAATATACCACTGGCTACCTTGGAAAATGTATTTATACTATACTTTACCTTTATAATATAACTGAATAGTGGCATTCCTACCTAAGCTTTATACAAAATACAAGATAAATTTGCTTTAAGTGAGTAATTTTATTCCATTAGTTCTGAAATCTGTTCACTGAAAAAATTATCTGGATAAAATATTTGTCATTTTAAATAATGTCAATATATTAGTGCTGTTAACTTATTTAAAAAAATTATAACCAGGACTATTAACAAGACAACAAAAAGGATATATTCAGATTACTTAAAATCCACTGGTAAAGTTATCTAAGCATCCAGATTGCTGTGTAGAGTTAATGCTACTATAAGTATAAGAGGAGTTATCTAACAGTCTAAATATTTATTCTAGTATCAATCTTAAGTCTTAATCAAACAGTTATACTTTGTTCTTTTTTAACAGAAGAAAATGAATAAAAATGACTGCAAACACTTTTAACTGGGAATTTAAAAATTAGAACAATACTATTAAAGTGATCATGAATATATCATATTAGAAGTATTAAACTTCATTTGAAAATCAAATCATATGAGAAGGATTATCCACACACGCAGGGTTTTCAACGTGTTATCCCTTTATGTAATATTTATTGAAGGCAAATTTTTAAATTGAGAAAAACCTTTAATAATATAACCACCTTATTTGCTACCAAAATTAGGGGGAAATTTTTATGAATCTGTCATGTTAAACAGTAGTCAACAGCTACATATAATCAGTAAACAAATTCAGTTCAAGGCAAGAAGAATTAAATCACCGTTTAGTGGTTGCAATTTAGATTATTCTAGCGTGTAATACTTTAATTGTATAAAACAAAGCTGATGTCACAAATACAAAAGAACTTCTTGCAAAGCAAGTACCACAAGTAATTTCTATGCTGCCACTGATGGCTGACAAGTGATGAGCACTTTGTTCAAATGTATACACTAGGCACATAAGACAACAGGTGGCTTATAAAAAGAAAATACTGAAGTGAAGCTCTTAAATTGTTCATTATCAACATTTTTATAATGTTTTGCCAGAATATCTGCTTTAATCTTTGAATAGGCAAAAGGTTTCTTCTACAGGGAAATACAGTATTCCCAACATAAAAAAGACGTTGAACCAGACAAACTAGGATTAATACTGGGCTAAAAGTATTTATATGAGACAGTATATTAATATATTGCCAATGTGTTAATATATTACCAGTGTATTTCATAGTTTAGTAACTTAGGTTAAAATATTTTCAAAATTTTTTAAAAATCTATTCTTATTAATTGATATCGGAGTACTATTATTCAGTGCTGGACCAAAATCTCCCCATAAAAGCAAGAAACAAACACCCAAGCTCTTTAGGCCTAATTAGCTATCAGTGTTAGAGGTGTTTTCTCATTGATGGAAAAAAGTGAAACAGATGGCAGTGTCCAAAATGACTAGCATTCCTCACTACCACCACCACTCAACCTAAAAATCTAAACTTTTACTGGAGCACTAGAAGCTATGTTGCTTTTCATGTTGTTTCTTAAAAGAGAATAATGCAAAGTAGAATGAAATAAAACTTCAAGTTTAAGACATACTCACTACCCCAATTCTGCCACTGCAATGCACTAATCACAGAAAAAGATTTGATTAGGAATGGATTATGATTAAAAGATTTTTCCTACTCCCAAATATTCCTGTACACAAAGGATCCTTATTTGTCTTAAATGATTTTAACTGTTCTAGTTTAAAGAGCAACAACTGGGGATGGAGAAGGGTAGACTTAAGTCACTAAAAAATGAGGAAAAAATAAACAGGCAAGTGTGATCTACAACATCCCTTATAGTCACATTAATATCAATACAACCAAGGAATACTGAATTATCTCTAAAACTCACATTACAACTGTTTAATTCTAGGATATATATGTAACATCCAATTTATTTACGCACAAATATTTACATACAAATATTCATTTGTAGGCTGATATACGCAATGTCTATTATTCAAAGCCCTTTCAAATGACCATGTAGCTGAAAGCTCTGCACATCTGCAGTAAAATTTTGTATGTGATGCTCGCAAAACGAAAATGATAAAGTTGAGTGATAAATTACTTACATTTACCTGGAACAGTGGAACTTGAAGAAATCCAGGTTGTATGAACAAAAGATGTAGATAGATTCATAAAGACTAACGAAGACTTCTGGGCATTTTCAAAGAATTTAGAACAGTGGTTCTCAAAGTGTGGTCCATGGACCCCTGAGGGGTGTGCAAGTTTAAAACATTATGTCGTAATAATAATAAGATGCTATTGGTTTTTCTCACTGTGTTGACATTTGTAGTCATGGTACAAAATCAATGCTAAGAACTACCAGGATGTTAGCATGAATCAAGGTAGTGATGCCAAACTGTACTAATAATCATTGTTTACTTCACACACACATACAAAAACAATAATCAAGTTTCACTTAAGAATGTCCTTAATGAGAGTAAAAATTATTAATTTTATTAAATCTCAGCTTTGGGTACACATCTTTTTAATATGCTGGGTAAGGACACAGACGTACACATAAAACACTTCTGCTACATACCAAAGTACAATAGTTGTCACGGAAAAGCATTTGAATTGCAAGCTGAACTAGCCACTTTTTCCATGGAGCACCATTTCTACTCGAAAGAACAACTGACATTCAAACCATGGTTATTTAATCTATAGTATCTGGCAGCCATTTTATTATAAACGATAAAATTCAGGCTTTCAAATGAAAATTAAAATTTTGGAAAACTTGTAACTGCCACCATGACCTTGACAGCTTCCCAATATTTAAAGACTTTTCTTATGAGATCTGTGGTGATATTAACAGATGTGATTTTGTGCTGTTGTATAATGAAATGTGTCATAATTTAAAAGATCTGCATCACTCACTGAGAACTGGTATTCTCCAAATGACTAAAGGCATGCATGGGTAGGAGAGTCATTCAAAGTACAAAATAGACCAATGGACTTTAATGTGAGAGAAAAAGAGTCCATTGCTATAGTTGCAGATTCTACATTTCAATTAACTTTTAAGAAATTTCTATTTGTCAAGCTTTGATGTAGTATCAAAGAATAATATTCACAATTATCTGAAATGGTTATTAAAATGCTCCTCCTTTTTCAAACCACATATCTGTATAAGGCCAGATTTTCTTCATCTCACCCAAATCAACATATTGCAAAAGATTAAGTGTACAAGCAAATATAATCCAGCTATCCCCTATTATGCCAGATATTAAAGAGATTTGCAAAATATAAAACAATCCCACTCATTAAATATTTTGTTTTAGAAAATATAATTATTTTTCAAAAATATGTTAACATATAATGGGTTTATCACTGTTATTTTAAAATGCATTAAGAAGAAATTTTTTAGTCTTAGTTTTAATTTCTAATATGGTAAATATTGATTGATATTAACCTACATAAACACAAGTTTTCGGTATATTTAATAATTTTAAGAATATAAAAGAGTCTTGAGACCAAAAAGTTTGAGAACTGCTGCTTAGAGGTTATTAATCCCCACTCTTTTTAAGATAATTTTCCACCTTTCCATATGGAGACAAGTGGCTGGAAAAATTGCATTCTTTTTAAAAAAAATGAATTTCTCTAGGGGATATAAAGAGAGATAGCTGAGTGAGAAAGACTATAGCAGTTAGAAAAAGGAACCAACATTCTTTGGACACTGTGCTGTTACCAGACCTGGGGCAGGAAATAGAAGAGATAAGCCAGGAACCTCCTTCATATCATACCAGATAGCATAAAACTATCAAAGACTACTAGTGTGGTATCAAAAGAGATCCAAAAAGTATCACCAATCACCTTTAGAGGATGCCAATGAACCATCTCATTATTGTGCCAACTCTATCCTAGGAAAATGCCAATATATCCCATTTTTTTGTATTCCACCCAAATGCCCAAGAGGGGGGAAAAAGCTTAAGTCAGAAAAGTGTTTCAATGGAACCCTTATTTAGTAAAAATAAGATCCTGTAACCTTTAAATACATTTTTTAAATGCCAGACAAAATACTGATACATTGATGCTAATAAACAGTAAGCATCCACTTTCTAACCGTATTTCCCTTACCATACATAAATTACCTTCAAAGAAACCCACACAAAACATCTTTACGAACCAAGCAAAAATCACAACTTCTCTGACTAAACATGATCTCTCCTTCCCTCTGAACTTTATCCCTAAGAAGTGCTTGTGAACCTCAAAGTAATTACCATGAGTACTTTAAGTTCAAAAACAGAATGTGAAGATTTCCTTGAAGTAACTAGGTTCTAAGGCAAAGGAGACTAAAGACTTGAAACACGGGACCATGAATGTTATAGTCAATTTAACTAAAAATGTACACAACATATGAGATAATGGTTAAAAGGAAGGGCTTTAGATCAAAGAGCCCAAATTCAACTTCCAGTTCTGCCATTTACTAACCTGAGTTATTTAACCTCTCTAATTGTTTCTCTAGTACGTAAAATGGGAATAGTAGTGCATACTTCAAGTAAACCTTGTGAAAATTTAAATGAGGTAACAGATGTAATAATAAAGCTTTCAGATACTGCCTATAACATATTAATCCTCAATAAATAAAGCTTCTGGTAATAGTACTTGTTATTCTTCATGTCATGTAAAGGGAAAGAAAGGAGATGATGGGAAAATGCTGGGCAGAACAGTTCCTTCCACCACTGTCAAGGGATATCATCATCAGTCCAGTAAAGATTAGCTACCACTCTGCCTTAGCTGGTATGGGGCAGTTATCAAAAATGATAGGAAAATACAATATATAAATATGTACATATATTTTCACAGACACCAGGGTTAAGTATACCATCTGAAATAACATTGTTTCCTTCATTAGATTTCCTAATAAAATATTACCTAACAAGTCATTTAGTGAAAAAACATAGTGACGTTTATAACATAATCCTTCTATGTAAATACTCAGTTTAAATCTTCTATTTGCAAGTAAAATATACCAGTCTCCTAATGCCTCTCAAATCAAATGAAGCAAACTTTAAAATTCTCATCCACGAATTACAATGTTAGCAAAGAAAGGCTGACAAAAAGAACAAAAAGGGATTATAACAAAGAAGGATTAAAATTCAAATTCAAATTATAGTCTGGTCTTAATTTACATCAAATTTAACTCAGAGATTAACCACAAAACCCTGCCAAGAAAAGCAAACCAGGTACAAACCAATCCCCTGGTAAATTCCAGTGCGTTCAAGCTCCTCCATTCTCTTCCAACAACTGTTCTCTAGGAACAGTCCCACTCTTGGGGCTTCGCCAACTGTTTTCTTATCAAAGTCACTCAGCTTTTCCCCTTTACTCTCCATAGGGTAAACAGTTACCATGTAATCTTATTTCACTGATTTATGTACACTTTAAGTTGTTCCCAATATACGTTGTACAACGGGTATTTACAGTTGGTTTAATGGGGTATGGTAATCTCTACAAAAAGCAAATTCAAGAAACCCTATTGAAAATCAACATGGCAATGGCTAGCAAGAAATGAAATGTAAAAGAAGTGTATCCTTTGATTTATTAATTTCTCTCCAATAAATATTTCTTAAGCAAATAATACAATAAAGGCAAAAAGACATACGAATATTCACTCACTGAAGAGTTATCTATCATAGCAGAATAACTGAAAACATATTCAGTATCTAGGAAATGATAAATCATAGATCACTGACAATATTATCCTCTCATTAAAAATTATTATTAATATTAAAGCTATTCTAAAACAAGAAAAATGTTTTATGATATAATTTTAAGCAATAAAATAGCTTTAGGAAGTAAACATAGGGTAGCAATTAAAGTATGGGTTTTGCTAAAAATCTTCACTCTGCCACTCAGTAGCTGTGTGATTTTCCAAAGTTATTTAAACTCTCTGAGACTCAGTTTCCTCATTTCTAAAATGGGTTAATAAGATCTAACTCATAGGGTTCTCGGGAGAATCGAATGAGAGCACTGTAAAGCGCCTACTCCTAACTCAATAAATTCCTTTCCCTATTACTCAACTGATTCCTTCCTATTACTACAACCATGAGTTTATAAATAGCAGATCATATCTAAATGGTGATTATAATAAGACTGGGGTTCTATATTTAAAATCATAACCTGCAGTAAATTTCCTTAATGGGGCTTTATTTTCCTCAGTTCTTTAAAATAAAATATCAACCCTTGGTCTGACTGTAACCCCTAATGTAACATTGTTTCAATTGTTTTTAAAAATTGTATTCAAAATAATTTTAATTAGTTTTTTCCCAAACATTTTACTCATAATACACAAATCAGAATTCAATCTGAATATACAAAGATGGAAAAAACAAATTAGGAAAATGGGTGGAGTACATTCAATCCCTTACATTTTCACACTAAAGCTTTATTAACATGTGAACAATAAATTTAGTTGCGGGGTGAGGGAGAACACTATTCTCAGAAAGCTATAAATTAATGTATAACCAGTGTTTCAGTTCTACCCATCTGACACCCTGGCATACAAGAGAAGACCCTCACAACTGGTCTAAAGAGAAGGTGGACACAGTTGTCCCTTTCAACACAGGGAAGGGGGAAGAGGAACAAAACCACCTTCACCTGACCCAACTCTTTACCTATGTGATGTGCAAAATATCTAAACGTCTGGTGGAACAATGGGGTCTTCTTTAGGTCCCAATGGCAAGAACTGAGTCAGTCAAGTCCAGGCCAGTCAGGCAACGTTCCTTCCTCCCTCCTACATTGGGAGCAAGGACAGCAAAGACAGGGTTAGGGTGGGAGGAGAAGATGCACCAGGAAGGAGACGTCACAGACCTGGACAAGATAATTCCAGGTTCACGGGCAGCCTGGGGGTTCTGAGGAGACACCTTGACCTCACCAGTGGAGAGAAGAGGAATCTTCCAGTTCCAAAGGACTAGTGCTGCTACACAACCTACAGCCCTTAGAGGAAGCCCTGCCTTTCCCTCAACTGCCTCGGCTGGCAACCCGTAAGCTCAAAATTTTAAGTCACTGATGCAGGAAAACTGTATCAGGCCCACAATGGGTGGTTATGGGTGTCAATGTCAAATCTGCAGAGGGACAAGTTATGAGGAAATTGAAGACTCACACTGTGATAAAACACAAGTGCTCATCTGATTTCATTCTTGCAAGTCAAGTATAACAATGAATACATTGGTTTTCAAAACCAAATCAGTCTCAAACTTACATTTTTAACTTAACATAATGACAATGTTCTGACAACTAAGAAAAATGTGGTTCAAAATTTAATGTTTAAAAGATCAAGAGACTCTCCAGGACCTTAGAAGTTGCCCTTCCATCCCTGAGTGATTTCAACTCGTTAGTGAGAGAAGAGTTTTAAAAAGAATCCATATAGTTGCTATTTTGAGCAGAGGACAGGAAAGGAGACCTCTAAAACATGTCTGAAAAGACAATCTAGAAAAAAAATGAGAATGCCTCAAGCACCTAAAGTAGATATAAGACCACCATGAATATGAGAATACCTTCAAGCAATTAAATTGTAAACAGCTAGTAGATTACTGCATACAATATTACAATGCATACAATATTACAATGCAAACTAGAAGGAACTGTTTCCTACTGCTGCATTATTTCCACAGTAAACAGAAGTTGATTATTAGAATGCATTGTATATGTAGATGAGAACCACTGCATAATTACTTAACCCATTGAATTTGTACCGAAGAAACAAAGAAAACATATGCTTTTTGGTCAGATTGTTTACTGCAATCCAATACTAGATTAATTTAATAAATACTGCTGAAAAAGAAAATTACAGGACCCAAAGGAAAAAAACTCCATTATTTTAGGATACAATCAAAGACAGCTTTATATTGGCAATTTGTGTTTAGGCAAAAATGCGTGACTCATTTTAAACTCTTAAATGACGTGCTTATGAGGAAGGGGGGAGGTGGTCTCTTGAAAAACAGTAATTTATGTCCATGGTAATTAAAGGTGATTTACAAAACATATAAACACCTAACAACTAAAAGGGGGGATGGCAATTAAATGAAAGCCTTTTTACCTTCTCATTTAGCAGTTCAATAAAGTCATAGTGCCTTGAGGGTTACAACTAGAAAGGCAACTTAAAACCTATTTCTTCCATCAATGTTACCTTCATCCCTTTTTAGCAAACACAAGCAACAAAACTATAGTAGCACTCTGGAATCTTATTGTTAAAGCTCTAACTAAGCAATTTAGACCTATGAAATTTAAACAGATACAGAGTAACTAATACAAAACAGAGTGAAGACACATCTGCCATTGATAACAAAGGAGAAAGGATAAGGTTTTTATTTTTCCTGACCAAAAAGTCTAACCATCTGCACAGAAATCATCGACATAGATTAATCTTAATTCTATCCTGTAAGAACTTGTCTGCCCAGCTTCAGAGGGGTAAGCCCAAAAGAGAAGTAAAATCAGTCAAGGGCTTAAAATCATCCTGGGGTGGGGGGGGGGGTGGTGACAGACACGCTTCCTAAGAATTATAGAACTGCAGAGATTTTTCAAAATAAAAAGATATGACATCAAAATCGAACTACAATTAGCAATTCTTCCCAAAACGGAAATGTTCTACTTACTGAAGTAGACTCCTTTTTTTAAGGAAAATAAACATTGGAAAGTAAATTCAAGTAGAAACTAAATTCCTCCCTGTAATCAGGAGAAGAAAATAAGCATATATCCTTTCAGATTTTAAAGAAAAGAAAAGCAGTTACTTCTGAAGACTGGAAACAAGGGACAAACATGAAATTTTATTGTGAACATCTTAATTATTTCCAATTTTGTTTATAATAACCATATATCATTTAAAGTTTTTAAACATAATGAATATTTTTTTTAAGTAACAGCATCTGTTTAGCCATTTATAATCAAAAGGTAGAGAAATCTGATAAAACCAAAACTGCCTTCTTATTAGAGATGATGGAAAGGGGGTGAGGATAAACACATAATTAACTTACAATTTTATGTGGACTATGGAATGACACTCATTTTTTTCTAAAGCACACGTTTTTGTACCTAAATTGCATATAATTCAATCTATTTTAAGGGAATACTTCTTGATATCAAGTAGATAGCTAGTGATTATATCTCAAACAATGGGCTGGCATGGCTAGCAAGGGTTTTCCTTTGCGTTGACAAATTAACAAAGGAATTTTGTTTAGATGACTGCACTGGGCATATTAAAACAACTGGTGTAAAGACAATAAAAATGTTAAGAATCTATTTAGAAGACTGCTTCTTTTCCTATTATCATTCTTACTCTTGGGGGGAAAAAACCCAGATGAAATGAAATACTGAGCTCTCAACGACCTTAACTCAATCTTTTCATCGTTCAAAGCCCAGCTCAGGTTAGGTGGCCAATTCCTGGCTCTACCTGGCAAGGGCACAGAAAAAGCGCCCACAGCCTCCTGGGGTAGAAGGAGGAAGCTGGATAATATCCCCTTACCAAGAATACATGGAATGGGGGAAGAGATACCTGCACAAAAAGGAACTAGTTTGTTATTAGAACAAAAAGGTATAAAGGCAGTCCTGCCTTCCCCACAGCCCCCTCTTCTCCCCTCAACAACACACACACACACACACACACACACACACACACACACACACACTTTCACTACATAACAGTAAGGTATCTTAGAAATGCACATTTTTTTTCTTACCCAAAATTTATTAACTTAAAGGTGACAGAGACAGTAGGATTTGTGGAAAACATGAAAGAAAAAGGGAGTGATGGAATGTGGAATTAGTATATAATGTAAACAAAATAAAATAAAACTGGAAAGTCTTAGGTATTTTTACTCTTTATGAAATTCTTTCATTTTGTTTTCCTTCTAAATTACTTACAGGGGTTTTTTTGTCTGCTAAAGATTCAAACAGAGAAAAATATTTTTGAAAATAATCAAAATTAATTTTCAGAACTACATTATCTTTCTTTTCTTTCAAAATAAAACCAGTCTTACAGGTTATTTTTCTAATTACAAAACAATACCTGGTCAGAATATATTTAGTTTGAGAACATTTGTGACAACAGAAAGGCAGAAAAAAAAGCGAAAATTACTTATACTCCCTCTAACAAAATGTAACTATTGCTAGCATTTTTGCATATATTTTTGCAGATTTTCTTCTATGTGTTTGTATTTTACTAAAAATAAGATCACATTATAAATGTTCTTTCTCAGTCTTATGTTTGCATGTAATAATATATGGTGATTGTATTTTCATTCAATGACCACAGAGTTACATTAACATTTTTAAAGACTGCAAAATATTATGCAGTATAGATGTTGTATAAATTATTTTTCTATCATCTTTATTAGAGTATAATTGCTTTACAATGGTGTGTTAGTTTCTGCTTTATAACAAAGTGAATCAGCTATACATATACATATATCCCCGTATCTCCTCCCTCTTGCGTCTCCCTCCCCTCCTCCTTATCCCACCCCTCTAGGTGGTCACAAAGCACCGAGCTGATCTCCCTGTGAAACGCAAGTATCTTTATGGCAGAACAGACCATACAAATATAATGTGTGGGAGCTCTCAATGAAGTACGTCTTTAACAACAGAACCCACTAATTTAGTTACCTGAGAGTAAAATTCTTAACTAAATCATCCTGGCAGAACTATCCTGATTAGCCCAGCTTAAAAATCAAACATTTTACAGAGATGGCAGAAGATCACTGACAACTCCTGAATCACTGCATTCTAAGCCAAAGCCATCTTCTCCTTAATTTAATACAGAACTCCTTAGAATTTTATTTGAATCATTTGTGCATACCTTACATTGGTATTTAAATAAGAAAATTCCTCATGTTTTAAAAATCAGAATAATACATGTTCACTTTTTAAAAAGCCAACGATCTAAAAAGGAAAGTCACCCACCTCTCTCTCCATCCCAATTCTATTCTCCCAAAAACCTATCAACAATTTGATGTATCTCTTCAAATTTCTTTCTATGCATATAGTGTAGAGCTGAGCTATCTAATACTGTAGCCACTAGCCACATGAGGCTATAAAGTACTTGAAATGTGGCTAGTCCGAACGGAGATGTGCTCTAAGTATAAATTACACACCAGATTTCAAAGACATGGCACCAAAAATATATCAATAATTTTTCATATTGACTACATGCTGAAATAATATTTTTGATAGGTTAAATATATGTTATTAAAGTTAATTTCACTTTTTACTTTTTTAATGTGGCTATCAGAAAAACTTTAATTAGATACGTAGCTCACATTATATTTCTATTGGTCAGCACTTGTACAAAGGCTAACGGTGCAGGTTTTGGAGTCAGACTTGCCTTACTGAGTACTACTCCCAACTATACCATCTACCAGCTATGTAACCTTGGACAGATGTTCTAACCTCTCTGTACCTACTTCTGACTTGTTCTGAGAACTGAATGAAATTCCTCACAAAAAGCACTTAGCACAGAGCCTGGCACATAGTAAGTACTTAATAAATATTTCCTGGCAACAAAAGAATAAAACTATAACCTAATTCTTTTAAAATCACTATATAGCACCTGTCTCTTCAGAAAAGTCTCCAGTTATATCTGTAGGTCACTACTGTGCAGAGCAGGTAGTCTCTGAAAAACAATGTATACCAAGCACTTGAATTTTCTTTTTCTCTCTCTTTCACACACACACACACACACACAAATACATGGATCTTGAACATGTTTACTATATAGATCCTAAACTTTTTTTTTTTTTTTTTTTGGCTGCACCGCGCGGCATGCAGGATCTCACTTCCCCCACCAGGATTCGAACCCACGCCCCTTGCAGTGGAAGCAGAGTCTTAACCACCAGACGACCAGGGAAGTCCCATAGATCCTAAACATTTAGATCTAAAACTGTACAAAAGCAATGTGGTACGGTGAAAACCTGGAAAGAAAAAAGAACTTAAAGAAGAACGATGGGGGAGTTCCCTGGCAGCCCAGTGGTTAGGGCTTGGCGCTTTCACTGCTGGGGCCGGGTTCGATCTCTGGTGGGGGAACCAAGATCCCGCAAGCCACGCTGCTGGGCCAAATAAAGAAAGAGAGAATAGGATGGGCTCTATGCGCAGTATACTAGTTATGTACCCTAGCAAAACTACTTAGCCTTTCTCTCTCAGTATCCTCATCTGTACAGCTGGGATAACACCAATCCTGCAGAACTGTTAAGATTAAATAGAATAATATATTAGAAAGAATCGACCATAGTACCTAATTCATACTAGGTACTTAATAATCACTTCCCTTCTTCTGGAAATCAAAATAAAACGCCAAAACAATTCAGACAGGCTAATAATGTTAATGCTGAAGTGCCTGCCATGCCATAACTGCCTGTTCATACCCTGAAGAGGTAGTTTAAAAACATGCTGGCTGTACAGTCATCCCAGGTTCCCTACATTTTATCCCTTTAACAAGCAACTGGAGAACAGAACTCTGGAAAGAACAGGGCACCACATACCCCATCCTCTCATCATCACTATCAACATAATACACACACACGCAAACACATACCAATTTAGCTGAAAATAATCAAATTGTATTTGAAATTTTGTTTCCTATAACTATAAATGATTACATACTTTATAATTAACAGTTCTATAAATCTGGACCTCCTATATGTTTCTAAATTGGGAACAAAACTGTCCCATACCTCAGAAAACAGAACTCTTGCTTCCAGTCTACAAGGTCGTATCTCTAAGTAGCTGCTGAGAAACTAACAAGTTTTATCTATAAACAGCTTGACAGTAGGTGCAATGATAGAGCCAAAGGTGCTGTCCTTCAGATAACACACAAACACCTTAGCCTCCTATTGAAAAATCACTTCAAAACTTCTAATGCCAGCTTTAAAAAGCTAAAGATTCAGTGAAATCAATAGCCTCGTCATGTTCAAAGCTTTAAAAATTTAACAATAGGAAGTTACATTGCTTCTAAAACATGTCATACTGGCTCACGAAACCCTAGAGAAAAAATTAATCATTTTTCTAAATAGAAAACCTGTTACAAGTTACTGCATGTATATGAATTTTAAAAGAATTTGCTTCCCATAATATTGTCGCTGTTTCCCTATTCTATACTGAATCTTTGGCAAACAGTTTTATTTGAAGAGACTTCTGTTTATGGGAGATGTAAGAAAAGCCTATCCCTTCTTTACAAAGTCTCTCAAATTTGCTTTCCCTTCAACTGCCACTGACAGTTTTCTGAAATCCAGTCCTCATTATTTCCTTCATGAAATACTACAAAAACCTCCTGGCAGTTCTTTTTGCCCCAAACTTCTTCCCACTAAAATCTGTTCAGAATGTGTTCATACATAGTTGATAGAGCATCAACTCTGTTAACTAAGTGACATGATCCTGCATATTACCCATGAAGTAGATAAAATCCAAATTTCTAACTTAACAAAACTACAAATTATCAATATCGATATACCAAATAGGGATGAATGTCACAGACATTATGGCAAGAGAAAGGGGGAAGGCACAAAAGAATATAGAATGTGCGATTACATTTATAAGAAGTTCAAGAATAAGCAAAACTAATCAATGATGATATAAGTCAGAACAGTGATTACCCTGAGTGGGGAACTGACTGGGAAGGGTGACAGAAATGTTCTCTATCCTGATCTATGTGGTCGTTACACAAGTGTTTATACATGTACAAATGCCTCCAGCTATGCACTTCAGATTTGTGCATTTTATACTTTACTGTATCTATTTTCTATCTCAATAAAAATAATGGAAAATCAACTAGAAGAAAACAGTTGTGAATATTTACCTGATTATGAGAAGGATAAGAACTTTTTAAGTATAAAGGTAATAGAAGAAATCAAAGGAAAAGACTGATAAAAGTATTTTCACGAAGATGACACATATAATATATCTCCATGTGTCTGCATTGTATGAACAAACTCTAGAACAGAGATCAGCAAACTAAGCTTGTGCCCTATTTTTGTATGACCTTAAAGCTAAGAATGATTTTTACACTTTTTGAAGTGCTGCAAACACACACAGACACAAAGAACAACATGCAACAGAGCAAAATGTTTACTATCTGGCCCACTAAAGAAAAAATTCCCCAAGCCTTGCTCTAAAAAATAACACAAGAAACTAATAAATGCCTCACTTCTAAAGGCAAGACAGAGGAATCAGAATGTGAGTAGGAACAAGATTTCTCAATGTATACCCCAATGTTATATCAATTTTCTTTTTGAACCATGTAAATGTTTTACCTATTCCAATATATGACCTATCTAAAATTATTCAAAAAATAAAAAATTTAAAACACTATTATCCCCTTGGAGATAGAGGAGGAGAATTTGGATGTATCTGATAGAATTCTAAGTGTATATACCCATTGGCCTAGTAATTACACTTCTAGGCATCTCTTAAATACCCAGACATGTACCAAAAACAAACAAAAAAACCTGTATAAGAATTCCATTAGCAACATTCTCTGTTAAAAAAAAAAAAAAGTCAGAAATGATAATGCCCATACATTATGCTAAGTGAAATAAGTCAAAGAAAGACAAATATTGTATGATCTCACTTACATGTGGAATCTAAAAAAGCCAAACTCAAAGACACAAAGAGTAGACTGGTGGCTACAGAGAGTAGACCCCAGGGGCTGGGGTGGGGGAAATGGGGAGATGCTGGTCAAAGGGTACAAACTTCCAGTCACAAGATGACTAAGTTCTGGTATCTAATATAAAGCATGGTGACTACAGTTAACAATACTGTATTGTATGCTTGAAAGATGCTAAATGAATAATCTTAAATGTTCTCAACACACACAAAAAAATGTTAATTATGTGACGTGATGGATGTGTTAACTAACTAACCGTACTGTGGTAATCATTTCACAATATATACATATATCAAATCATCATGTTGACAATGTTATACGTCAATTATATCTCAATAAAGCTGGAAAAATAAATAAATAAATGCCCACAAATAGGAAGTACTAATTCAATAAACTCTGGTACTTCCATAATGTGGACAATGGGGCAGCAGTTAAAAAATAATGAAGCATGAAATAAGCCAGTCACAAAAGGACAAATATTGTATGATTCCATTTATATGAGGTACCTAGAGTAGTCAAATTCAGAGACAGAAAGTAGAACAGTGGCTGACAGGGGCTGGGGGAAGAAGGAATTGGAAGTTACAGTTTAATAGGTACAGAGTTTCAGTTTGGGAAAATGAAAAAGTTCTGGAGATGCATGGTGGTGATGGGTGCACAACATGTGAATGTACTTAACATCACTGAATTGTATACTCAAAAATGGTTAAAATGGCAAATTTTATGTTATGAACATTTTACCACAATTTTTAAAAATTTATAATTAAAAAATGTAGAAATTAAAAATCTAAGTTCACAAGAAAAACAATGAAGCAGCATTAAAAATAACAGTCTATATGCACTGACACAGAATGATCGCTTATTTAAACTCAAAAATAATTCTTTAAGTACAGTATTACAATCCCCATTTTACATGAGAAAACTGAGGTTCAAAGACACGGTGTTACTTTTTCACAGTTACACAGCTAGAAAGTAGGAACTGACAGTCACACTCAGGTTTGATTATAAAACCTACATTCAGGGACTTCCCTGGTGGCGCAGTGGTTGAGAGTCTGCCTGCCAATGCAGGGGACACGGGTTCGAGCCCTCGTCTGGGAAGATCCCACATGCCGTGGAGCAACTGGGCCCGTGAGCCACAGCTACTGAGCCTGCGCGTCTGGAGCCTGTGCTCCGCAACAAGAGAGGCCGCGATAGTGAGAGGCCCGTGCACCGCGATGAAGAGTGGCCCCCACTTGCCGCAACTAGAGAAAGCCCTCGCACAGAAACGAAGACCCAACACAGCCATAAATAAATAAATAAATAAATAAATAAAATTTAAAAAAAAAAAAAAAAAAAAAATAAAACCTACATTCGTTCCACTTTACTCTAAGCACTAGACTGAAATGGCAGAAAAATAAAATAGTTGCTTTATGCTAACATGATTCTGATATTTTTCCCCTTTCATTATTATCTTTAATGTCATTTAAACAGTAACTAATTTTTAACAAACTTCTTTGAAAAGTACATCCTGAACGTCATACATCTGCATTTCTGCTTCAAAGTGAATGAAGGCTAGTTTTTTGGTTCATAAAAAAGCTAACTCAGCTTATATGAATAACTAATCTATTAAGGAAATGTGGATAATTTGCTTCAAAAAACTTTTAAAATAAACAAACATGGTATTTAGCTTTTTAAAACAAAATCTTCATAACAAAATTTTCCATAAAAGTGATATATACTAAGTACAATGGGTATCTGTTTTGTTTTCAAAAGCAGTTAATCCATTAAGTAATTTTTAGAATGTTAATTTCTATTTATTTTTTCCCAAACACTGGAAACTGTTATTTTTCTTTCTCAACGACATGATCAAGTAAGGAAAACCAAAAGGAAAAAGAAAAAAAGGAAAATCATGAATTCATAAAGAATTTCTCTTCTATAGTTAATACATATAACTAGCAATGTATAGACATACCCATAGCTAGTCAGAGTTGTTTATCCAAAATCATAGGTGCCATATGGCAAAAGTACGGAGAAATTCCTACTTTTTAAAAGTTTTTAGTTTTTTAAATCATGCAAACCATTAAAAAAATGTTCTGTATGGTTCAAGAAACCTGAAAAGCAGTCAGCTGAAGAGTAACACATCTGGATCAAGAAATAATTTCTGCAGAATTTCAAACGTTCAAAATACTTTGGGAAAGGGGGAATAATTAAGTAGGAAGATGATTATTTAGAACATTGTCAACATTCAAAAACAGTTTGACACTTAGACCAAAGAAAAGAACATATACCTCAGATAAATAACTGCAGGCACATGAAAAAATGCTCAACATCGCTAATTATTTGAGAAATGCAAATCACAACTACAATGAGGTATCACCTCATTCCGGTCAGAATGTCCATCCTCAAAAAGTCTACAAATAATAAATGCTAGAGAGGGTGTGGAGAATAAGGAACCCTCCTACACTACAGGTGGAAATGTAAACTGGTACAGCCACTATGGAGAACAGTATGGAGGTTCCTTAAATAACTAAAAGCAGAGTTACCATATGAACCTGCGATCCCACTCCTGGGCATATATCTGGAGAAAAGCATAATTTGAAAATCTACATGCACCCCGATGTTCATTGCAGCACTATTTACAACAGCCAAGACATGAAAACAACCTAAATGTCCATCGACAGATGAATGGATAAAGAAGATGTAGTGTATAGTATGTACGTATGTGTAAATATACATATATATATATGTGTGTGTGTGTGTACACACACACACACACACACACAAACACACACACAATGGAATATTACTCAGCCGTAAAAAAAAGAATATTGCCATTTGCAGCAACCAACATGGATGGACCTAGAGATTATCATACTAGGTGAAGTTAAGCCAGACAGAGAAAGACAAATATCATATGATACTGCTTATTTGTGGAATCTTAAAAAAAAAAAAAGATACAAATGAACTTATTTACAAAACAAAAATAGACCCACAGATAATAGAGCAATGCAAAAAGTTTCTAAAACCAGGGATTGTGAGACCAAAGCTATAGTTATGTGAATTTTAGACCAAGAATTTTCAAACTGTTAAATGTTGCCTTTATGTTGGAAATAAATGTCTTCAGAAACCTGAAAAAAAAAAAAAAAAAGGTCCACAGACATAGGAAACAAACTTATGATTACCAAAGGGGAAGTGGGGGGGGAGGGATAAATTAGGAGTTTGAGGTTAACATATACATAAAACAGATAACCAACAAGGACCTACTGTATAGCACAGGGAACTATACTCAATATTCTGTAATAACCTATAAGGGAAAAGAATCTAAAAAAGTATATATATATATACACACACACAGATATATGTATACATGTATATATGTATGTATAACTGAATCACTGTTCTGTACATGTGAAACTAACACATTATAAAATCAACTATATTTCAATAAAAAATTTTAAAAAGAAATTTAATGAGACCTCAAAAAAATTTTAAAAATACAATAAAACAAAAGTATGAAAAAAAACATTAAAAATGCAACTCAACTGAATAACTCCTGTAAACACTTTAATCTGCCTCCCTGCCCCAAGTCTCCATTCAAAACTTTATACTTAAGTCATCAGAGAAGAAAATCCTTAATATAGTGGACATGGTGAATCCCCAGCTACCTCCCAACATCTTTTCCATCACTCCTACTCCTTGTTATTAATCTTATCTACGCTGACAATTCCTTCATTGTGCTAGGGCCTTTGAAACAAGCCATTTACTCTGAATAATCAATATCTCCTTTCCTCCTGCTGCTAACTTATTAGCCCTCACCTAACCTTTACCTCTCAGCAAAATCATCACTTCCTCAAGGTAACACCACACACTCACATACACACATACTGTCTCTGTTCTCTGTACACAATTGGAGAATGACATCTAGTGTTTATGTGACCATTTATTCAATGTCTGTCTCCTCCACTGGACTGTAAACTCCATAAGGGAGGGTCATTTTGTTTTTACTCACCATTACATCCCTTAGAATCTAGCACACTAAAAAGAGAAGCTCCACAAATAATGTGTCAAATGAATAAAACAGAGTGGTCTAAAGATTCAAAGTCATTAAGAGGTACAAACAACTAGGTATAAAATAAGTAAGTTACAAGGATGTAATGTACAGTACAGGGAATATAGTCAGTATTTTATAATATCTTTATATGAAGTGTAATACATAAAAATATTGAATCACTATATTGTACACCTGAAACTAATATTTTGTAAGTCAACTATACTTCAATTAAAAAAAAAGTGCTTGTTAAAATAACTAGATTTAAAAGTTAAAAAAAAAAAGTTTTAAAGCCAAAAAACCTGTCAAAATAACTATTTACATTTAAAACAAGTATAAATTTTTGATGCAAGGTATATATTTACATCCATCTAATAACCAAGGGAAATAAACAAGGTGAGGGGAAAATTAACCTTTAAGAATCAAACTAATGGAGAGAAACATAGCATTAAAAAATTAAAACTCAGTAATAACCACAACTTACCATTAAAATTTTTTTCTCTCTGTTTTCAGAAGTTCTAATGAAAAGCTTTAAAGTGCCCTGAACACACTAATACGTATCATCCTACACTGTCCCTTTCCTTAGTAGTTTAAACCAACTGTATAAAACAAAAATAGATGACTTCCCTGGTGGCACAGTGGTTAAGAATCCGCCTGCCAATGCAGGGGACACAGGTTCGATCCCTGGTCCGGGAAGATCCCACATGCCATGGAGCAACTAAGCCCGTGCGCCACAACTACTGAGCCTGTGCTCTAGAGCCTGCGAGCCACAACTATCGAGTCTGTGTGCCACAACTACTGAAGCCTACATGCCTAGAGCCCGTGCTCCGCAACAAGAGAAGCCACTGCAATGAGAAGCCCTCGCACCACAACAAAGAGTAGCCCCCACTCGCCGCAACTAGAGAAAGCCCGCGTGCAGCAACGAAGACCTAATGTAGCCAAAAGTTAATTAATTAATTAATTAATTTTTAAAAATAGAGAAACTAAAAGATATTAATAAAAAATGGGATTTTTCACACCAAAATTAAAATGAAGAAATAAAACAAGTTTCAAACATGCTAATAAGCAAATAAGTAAACAATTCACAAGTACGTCTTTAAGTCCAAATCCAATAATGTAATTACACATTTATTAACATAATTAATCAATATCTGTTTCCACCACTAGACTAGAAGCTTCATAAAACCAGAAAATGTATTAGATTCTGCTACCCACTATATATTTCCAGCACCCAGAACAGAAAACATTTACTATTTAATTAATGAATATTAAATAAACAAACAAATGAACTGCATTTCTGGTGACTTTAAGACATTTGAAGAAAATAACCTTTATAAAGAGTAATATTAAAGATAAAATTTTATTTCACACTCATATTTAATAACCTGTTGAAGATGAAAATATACCATAATTTGGAATTAAAGAATTCTCACTTTTCATAGCTTCAAAGTAATCACTTTATCCTTTTATTCTCTTCAAGTCTTTTTTATTGCCTGTAATTCTACAAAGGTTTTTAAAAAATTCTTGTTATAAATGTATCATTCTGTGTTCTGTGCACTGTACAATAATATATACTATATTTCATCAATTCTAAGGTGCATATTTTCACAGTTTAACATTTTTGAAATCAATCACTATAAGAAAGCATGTTACCTAGCTTAATTGGATTTTTTTCCCTTTCTTAACAACATCTTTAGCCTGAATGAAATACAATAAAGTATGTATGCTCCTAACCAAATTCATTTTTCCCCTAAAGGTTAGAAAAACATATCAGATGAATATTATACAAGAGACAACAAAACCAAGGACTTTATTACATATATTAATGGTTTCAGGCTATTCTCAGGAACTTATCATCACCCGAAACTGCTCCAGCTCTGAAAATTTTAAGTCAAATATCCCTCTCCAACCACACACCCGCTTACAGCCAACATACCTGTTCCTAAACCTCATCAGGAAATAGATCCTTCTACTTTTCAGGCCTTTCCTACCTTCACTGCTACCCTATGGTAAGCTCTACCCCACTCATCAGTTCAATCACTCACACCCCAACCTTCAGTTCTCTTGCCCCCATCCTCCTGTCATACCTGCCCTATCAATACTACTTCCTTAAAGACATCCCTATCTGGATGTCCCAGGTACACATTCAAAAACTGTCCCAAACTGAACTCTTTGACTCTCTCCCAAGACTTGCTGCTCCTTCTGTATTTAACATCTCAGTGAGTAGCATCAAGAGTCATTCAATTGGCCCAGTCCAGAAACCCAGGAGTCACACTTGATTCTACCCTCTCTTTGAAACTCTCACATCAGTCACCAGAACCAGTGAAAAAACAAACTGTCAGGAAAACAGAGGCTCCCGCCAATGTACAGACATTAGGTAACACTACTCAACATAACTGAAACCACCCCCCCAAACATATAACCTTATTCTTTGCCTACATCCCAAACCCTTCCAGAAGGTGTCTCCAAACCTTCAACCAAGTAAAGCTACCTAGACCAGTGCTTCTCAAACTGTTATGGGTTTTTGTAAAATACAATAAAAATGAATTACTAGGCAAACGAATTTTTTAAAAGACATACATAAATACTAGCACAATATTTTAATTAAATTCAAATGACCAAAAAATTACTCAAATTTTCTAAATGCTCATTCTCAACTGCTTATAGTTATCTGTCAAGGGCCAGTAACAAACAAAAGCACTGAACCAGACCCCACCTCTAATTTATGTTTCCTTCGTTTGCTCATTATAATATTATTAATATTATTACCATAAAGTACAGTCTTGACCTGAGCCTTAACCTAAAACTTTCTATTTTGTCAGAGAATTACTATGTTCTTGGTTCACTCCTATAGTCAAAAGAACACAAACCAACATATAGTTCTACTTATTTTCTCTCTTTGCTTTATATCCCTCTCTCCATTAAGGACTAGCTGATCTATAGTCTCTCCTTAATCCTTGTATCTCTAGTAAATAACCTGGATGATTTTCTCTCCTCTGAAATAATGGAATCCCCTCCTCTATCAATTCTGCCTTTTCAACACATGGAAAAGCAAAAATGCAGACAAATTCCACAAGAAAACTTCGAAATGCCTTTACAATCAACAAAATTACTTCTGCATAAAAACACTTTTCAATGGGTCTAATCCAGAATGGGATAAAATTCAATTAGAGAATGACAGCAACACAGCATATACTTACTATGGAATAAGCCTTCTCATATGGAGATGATACTTAATCACATTAAGTCACAATCAACAGACAAATCCACAATTCACCTTGTGAAGCTAAGCAAATCTTATTTTATTATTTATTAATTTTATTTGCACAATAATGGAAAGAAAACACGGATCATAATGAAATCAATCAATTAAATAAACAACTGTACTTACGTGTTAGATGAAAGATTCCATCACAGGCACTAATATAAGATAAAAAGGCATTTCCCAGGCCTTGCCCATTGTGAGCTCCTTTCACAAGGCCAGCAATATCCACTACATTTAGAAAAGCAGGAATTTTGCTGAAAAACAAAAGATGATTTTAATATAAAATAGTACTAAGAACCTGTTTATTAACCAAATGGCTTTCCCAAACATGTTACATGAATTAATTCTTTCCTTTCTAGAACAATGTTTACTAGACTCTCAAATGAATAAAAAAAATTTAAACAAGAAATAATCTTTTAAAACATTAGGACTTTCTTACCTAGGAAAATGAAGGGAAAACATTTTAAAGCAGAACAGATGTTTTTATTGTTACTCTAAAAACTAAAACTCATATCATTAATTTTATTATACTGGCACATGCACACATACACAAAAGCAGGGAACATTTAAAGAGTATACTG
The DNA here is from genome assembly GCF_965194805.1 of Balaenoptera borealis. Lineage (NCBI taxonomy): Eukaryota > Metazoa > Chordata > Mammalia > Artiodactyla > Balaenopteridae > Balaenoptera > Balaenoptera borealis. Next base: position 59,071,757 of record NC_138863.1, on the reverse strand, counting down.
ATACAAGTCAAGGTAATCATCATAGAATGAGCCAACGTACTCAACAGATACTTTGTGCCAGGAACTGGACTAAGTGCTTTACATGTATTATCATTCCAAAGTTCAAAGTTACTCTATAAGATGGGTGTTATTTATTAAATCCACTTTACAGATGAGGAAATTAAGCCATAGAGGAGTTAAGAAATCTATTGCACACAGGATCACTCAGCTAATAGTGACAAAACTGCTATTCAAATATAGGATATCTGGGTTTGCATTTAATCACCATATAGGTTTTATAGCCCCAAAATGCATGTAATGATGTGAACCAATTGTCAGCATAGTAATAACGTAGTTGTTAACAACAGCAACAGAATTAGACACAGTAAAGTAACAGTTAACACAAATTAGAAAACAAGAAAACCAGTCAGCCATGTAGAAATGGAGATTAAAGCGTATGAGTAAATTAAGCTACTTTCAATGTCATATGACAAAGGTGTACGGTATATGCATTTATGTATCCTTTGTCAATTTTCAGAGTATTCATTTTTCAGAATGTCAATTTTATTACATGATAAAATACAACATAAAAGTTCCACAAAATGCTTTCCTATTATCTGCATGGAAAATGAGTCCTTTTAAAATAATTGTTCTATAAAAAATTTTTATACAAATAGGAATTACTTCATAACTGCTACCAGCAAATCCACAGAAAACATACAAAAGAAGGGGTTAAGTTTCTGGTGACTACTGTGGTTGCCTCTCCAGCATCCTTTGCCCCTTCTCTTGATGACTATATTGACTGTCATTTGGCTAGTCATACCTCCCCAGTGTAGCCCGGAGCTTTGAAAAAGCTGGCTCTACACCTAACTCTAGAAGGGGGCATGTAGCTTGGGCCTATACTAAGCAGCTTAATTTCATCCCCTAGGCACAATTAATGATTCTAGGACCTCTGCCTTGCTCCATTTGCCTAGAAAGACTTAAGGAGAGATTTGCCAGAGAGGGTTAAGAGGGTTCTTGAATAGAAGATCATCAGTTCTCTGACAGGGCTTCTAGAAGCAAATCCCTCTTCCTTCACTCTGAACATGGATGAGAAAGTATACAGTTCCAAGATTTGAGAGTTCCAAATGATTTGGTCATTTGAGATGACCAAAGGGGAAGGCAATCTTATGATCAAGCTGATAAAGTAAGTAAAATGGAGAGGGGAACGAAGCCAGGTCCTTGATGACACAACTGAGGTGCTGAAACCAACACAAAATACCATGCTACCTGTTACTAACTCAATAAATCAATTTTTAAATCCATATGTTAGGTGCAACCAAACTCATCTAAATAATATAACTTCTAACAACTAAAACATATCACCCATATGATAAATATAAAGTACAGTAGCATAGATACGAGAGGAAAGGCCCTTAAGTTGAAGTAAGAAGCCTTGGGTTCTAGCCCTGGTTGACATTAACTATCTGTGTGACCTTGAGCAAATCATTTCACCTTTCTGGGCTTCCGTTTCCTTTTATAAGGAAACCAGACAGGACAATCTATAGCTCTGAGGTTCTGTTTTCTAATGAAAATGAGTTTCTTAATTCTGATTCTTGATTTAAGGCCAGGATAAAGGTTTAAACCATTAATACCATATCTCAAAAAATAAAGACTTGACCCCTAATTCAAAGATTTTTTATATACTGTACCAATGATTCTAAGACTACTTTGTTTTTAGACCTTATGAAACTTTCTTGAGATTAAAATAAGGTTAAAAATCTTTTTAATCACTATGATATAATGAACACAGAATACCAAAAACATTTATAAGTCTTTCTTCAATAGAAACAAATGAAAATGATGAGGAGGATTTTTCTTCCATCAAAAAAACAAACAAAAAACCTGGAAACTTGCAATATAACAGATAAGTCTGGGGTAGCAAGAAGAAAAACTATGAATTACTGTCAATTCTTCCTTATTTGCTTGACCACAAAGAGGCCAAAATTAAGTTACGGAAAAAATGAAGATGGGTTTCCATTCAACTTTTGTATTTCCATAAAGGCGTTTAATCAATGTTTACCAGTAAAGCAAGAGAAATTTTGAGAAATTAATTCCCTGCCTAAAATTTCAATAAATTTGAAGTCCATGAGCTTTATTATTGTTTTTTTTTTTTAAATAACATGACATTTATTTATTTATTTATTTGGTTGCATTGGGTCTTAGTTGTGGCAGGCGGGCTCCTTAGCTGCAGCTCACGGGCTCCTTAGTTGCGGCTCGCCTGCTCCTTAGTTGCGGCACGTGTGTCCCTTAGTTGTGGAAGGCGGGCTCCTTAGTTGCAGTAGGCGGGCTCCTTAATTGTGGCATGCGAACTCTTAGTTGCAGCATGCATGTGGGATCTAGTTCCCTGACCAGGGAGCAAACCCAGGCCCCCTGCATTGGGAGCTCGGAGTCTTAACCACTGCGCCACCAGGGAAGTCCCTCCAAGAGCTTTATTATTGTTGTTGTTCTCTCATGTCTCTGGAAAATTTCAGCAATGTCACATGACCACACAGCCCCTCAGTGGCAAAGGCTCACAGAAGGAGAGAGTTAGAGTGGGCAGAGAAGGCAGCACAACAGCATTTGGGGCCTGGACAAAGAAGGCATCTGGGCAGAGCAGCCCAGCAATAGGCAGGGCCCAAGCCAGGAGAGTGTCCAAACTGGGCAACAACCTGGTGGGTTCAAGAGATTTGCAACATATACAGGGATTGAGCAAATAAGCACATTATTGGGACAACTGGAGAAATCTAAATGGAATCTGTGAATTAGATGATAATATTAGATCATTGTCAATGTCCTGATTATGATGGTTTACTGTGGTTATGTAGGCGAGTGTCTATACTTAGCAAATACAAACTGAAGAATTAAAGTGCAATGTGGCATCATGTCTGCAAGTTATTTTCAAAGGTTCAGAGAAATTTGAGTGAAAGGCATACAAACATTCTACATATAATTTTGCAGCTTTTATATAAAACTGAAATCATTTAAAAATAAAAAGTTTTTAAAAAGGATTCAGAAGTCAGCTTGAGGAGCCAATTTGAGGGATATAATTTGAGCTATATTCAATGACTGTGACATATTATAACCAAGTGAGTAACACTGATATGAATAAATATATGAATGAATAAATGAAAACAAGAAAGCTCTTCTTACAGCAGAATGTCAACTAATAAATGAAGAAGAAATGGTGGAATTACAAAATCATCACGTGACAATCATCCCAGTAATAATTAATTCATCAAAAAATCAATAGATGCTAAAACTAGAGGATGAAAGTAAGAGAAGTAAATAAATTTGATATATATTCTGTAGTTAGAACTCATAGGAATTGCTGATAGATTGGATGTAGGGGTGAGGAAAGAAAAGAATCAAGGATAGATCTTGGGCTTTAACCTAAGCAACTGAAGAAATAATAGTACTATTTATTGAATTATAAACGTCTTGAGGAAGAACAAATTTGACACAGGCAGGGTGAAATCAAGAAGTCCATTTAGGACATGTAAAGTCGGAGGCACCTGTTTAGTCATCTAAGTGTCAGTGTCAAGCAGGCGGTTAGATATACGTCTGGAGTTCAACAGAGTTCAGGGCTGGAGACAAAAATTGGGGATTTATCACCACATTCAAAATAGTGAAAAACTAAAAGCAAACTAAATTCTCAATAATAGGGAAATGGTAAATAAACTGTGTACATTCATATAACATAGTACTAAACATTATCATTATATTAGAAATCATTATTTATTTAAATCTGTACTTTTTAATCTAGAAAAATATTAATGATACCCCAAGTAAAAAAATATCAAAAGTATGGAAGGATCTACCTCAAAAGTACTTACATCTATTATATCAAGGTAGAAGTATAGGTGATTTTTACTCCTCTCTTTGTACATTTCCATATTGTCTGAACTTCCTACAATAAAACTGTATTATCTTACTTTTTCTAATTAAAGATATAATACATGCTGTTATAAAAACTTCATACAGAGAGAACTACAAGAAATAAAGAAAAAAATGACCTAAAAATTCCATTCCCCAGAGATAACCATCAATTAGTTTGTGATCTTCAGTTCATACATTTTCCTATGAATACACAAATACATGTATCATTTTACATGAATGGAATCACATAATACAGACTAATTACTCCCTCTACTTCACACTCCCCAGAAAAAAATAACTTCAATGTTAACAATGGATGCACCCTTCCTCACCCTTCTCCAGGTTCTAGGTTACTTTTATAATCACCCAAAACAATAATGCTACATTAATTTGGAAAAAAACAACACAACCCTTCTACATAATTTTAAATATATCACTTATATATATTTACTCAATCTATACAGGGCCACCACATGAACAATGGCATAAAGATTTTTCTTACCTTGCTGGTTTGTGGTACTGGCAAAGAAAGTCAAACCTTTCATCTGGCACAGGTACTCTGCTCTCATTAGGATCAATAGTGCAGAATGGGAAGTTTTCTGCTGAAGCTTGACTATTGGTTAACACATTGAAGAAAGTAGATTTCCTAAAATGAATAAAAACTATTTCAATCAATTCTTAGGCTAACACTGAGAAAAATTTATCTCACTCTAATTTCAATGCTAAATAAAATCCATAAGAATTATAAAACCGATCTGGGAACGCAGGGTGGGGGGATAGGGCGGGGAATACATTTTTACTAACAGAAACGAATGAAATTTACAACAATGCAGCTCATGATTTACAGTTAGGCTATGCTCCTCTCTCAGTCTATTTGGAACGTGAAAAGCATCTCCCCAAAGAATCTTTCTTATAAATGATAACTAGTCTCATAACACACCACAAAATCTATTTTACTCCTAAAGTACCTGGAATACCAGTATCATTTCACCTATATCTAGTATAATCTTCTCTGGCATAGACGTAGAGAGGTGTGTATTTAGTTAGGTCAATTACTTCCCAAGCATTGGCTAATTGTCTAATAGGAAATGGGAGTTTGGAGCTCAGACTCCCTTCTAATTGTTAGTGCATAAGGATTACTGGTCATCTAGAACTGTGAATCGTGGATTGTGAAAGTCAAAATGTGAATTTTTTCCAAGGTATAACTTTAATCAAGAAAAAGCTATTAAAAATGAAAAAACTGTTCACTAATTTTCTGTTATCTGATTCTTATCAGATAATACACACTCAGAGAATGCCAACTCGTATTACTATTCTCTCTTTTCCAAACACTTTTTAAGGTAAAAATGTCTATCAGATGAGATCTAACCTTATATTCATCAGAAGTTTATACTTGCTACAGTTAGTTCATCTGACTGAATTTTAAATCAGAGAACCAGTCCTTTTTTTTTTTCAACTCTGAGACCCTTTTAAAAGAGTAATGAACAGGGACTTCCCTGGTGGTCCAGTGGTAAAGAATCCGCCTTACAATGCAGGGGACACGGGTTCAATCCCTGGTCAGGGAACTAAGATCCCACATGCCACAGGGCAACTAAGCCGGCACGCCACAACTACTGAGCTCGCACGCCTCAGCTAGAACCCACAAGCCGCAAACTACAGAGCCCACGCGCTCTGGAACCCGCGCACCACAACTACAGAGCCCACACGCCCCGGAGCCAGTGCACCACAACTAGAGAAGAGAAAACCCACACGCCACAACTAGAGAGAAGCCCGCGCACTACAACGAAGAGCCTGCGCACCACAACTAAGACCCAACGCAGCCAAAAATAAATTAAAAAATTTTTTAAAAAGCCATCTCTACGACACCCTCTAAAAATAAAATAAAATAAAATAGTAATGAACAAAAGGCAACAAGGGAGGCTTACCTAAATACTACTGGTGAGAAGGATTGTTTGGCAATGATATATTAACTTGAACCTGCCCATAGGTCTTTAAGATGTTGCTCTTATATCACATTCAGACTAAATATTTGGGATTAAAGTAGAAAAGTTTCCAAAAACAGCCATTTAAATCATTACTGGTTACTTAGAGTACCAATGGTCAAATCAGTAGCTTTCAAATGCTTGCCTATAACAGATTCAGCTGAGAATTTAAAGGCATGCACTACCAGGCCTCTTTCCAGATTTGGTGTAGGCCCCAGTATTTTAACTCAGCTAACAACTCATTGAATAATACTGACTGTTGTAGAATTTATATTGGTAACCTCTAAGAGCCTGGTAACAATCCCAGAACTCCAGGAATGATAATTAAGAGGAAATTACTAGTTCCTATGGAGATAGCTTTTCTTTTCAATCCTGTTAAGATAAATGTCATAGTACTTAATTTAAAATAGTCTGTATATTTATCAAGTTATAGTCCATCTATTTCAAGAAAGACACTGAAGATTAATACAATTTTAAAAATTAATATATACAATAAGGCAGATAATTTTTAAAAAGAAAACTCACATTCAAATTATGATTTTTAAATGCCATGTCCATTAAAAATAACGAGGACTTCTTGGAGAAATTACTAGTTCCAGGTCTGGGACCAGAAGTATACAAGATGAATCTCAAACAATTTTTCCCCAAGGGAAAACAAGGAACCTACTGAAGGCCATAGAGTCCTATCAAAAGCACTCTGGAGCCAATCTGAATAGGCCCACAGGCCAAAGATGGGTCAATCGGAGCACCTTTAAGGATAGCTACAATGGACTATAACAAATCAAATAACTTCATATCCATGAGTTGTTAATAATCCTCAACAAGACAAAATCAAAAAAAAGAAAAAAAAAACCCTCTCTGGCTACCTTTTAATGATGCTAGGTGATTGATAGATTCTTCTGATAACTGTTGAGTAAAACATTCATTGTGTCTTTCTTATATAAACTGCACTTTTAGAGTAACAAAGAGTTGATGAAGAAAAGATTCTCTCATAGACATATTCCAGCCAATAAATGAAAAAAGAATAAAAAACTTAGAATACCACCATTTTGTAACCACTAAGGAACTAATGAATTGGGTAATTATCACCAGTGATCATTAACTGTCTCCCCCCCAAAAAGTACCTCCTAACAATTATGTACACCATCTTTCAAGTATTCCTGACATAAAAAATTATATGATCAAAAATTATCTGAAACTTACCTGATCAAGCCTTTAGATATTACTATCACTTAACAGAAAATACAGAGGACAGGAGAACATACTAAATGACACCACATAGATGCAATTAAGAAAATTTGGACTTTGGAAAATTCTGTAAGACAAACATCCAGATTTCTCTAACAAGTCAACTGGTGGAGGGAGGAAATTCTGCTTCTGGGTGAGATGCAAAAGCTAACAGCAGACTAGAACTCTCACCCAGAACTAGAAAAGCCATTTAAATGCGGAATACAGAAAGTATCTGTTTGAAGGGGCTAAGAATCTGGAAATGGGACATTCGCCCATTCTAGGCAAAGTAAGGTGGCCAAGAATCCAGGCTTTATACTCATGTAAGCTGATGCTGGAGTACAGGGAACCCAGCCAAGAATTAGGAGAAGACCTGGAGGATGGACCTCAAGAACACGACCAGTTTTCCCCTCAGGATATTGCCCGCAAAAGGGAGAACTACAAAAGTGTACTGAAGTAAATGAACTGGAGAGTAATACGCTCCATACCTTATTCCCCACCCTACAAAAAAATAAAAAATAAAAAGTGATACTTAGGTTGCCAGAACAATCCACAAGTCCTTATTTACCGAAAATGTAAGTAAAGGGAATTCCCTGGCGGTCCAGTGGTTACAATTCCGCGCTTTCACTGCCAAGGGCGCGGATTCAATCCCTGGTCAGGGAACTAAGATCCCAGAAGCTGTGCGGTGCAGCCAACAAATAAAAATAAAAAATAAAAAAAATAAAATGTAACTAAAATATTGCATACCTGCAACAAAAATATTGCAAAATAATGGTACAATAAAAATACTTCAAGGAAAATTTAAATATATTAATTAATCCACTTACAAGACATTTGTGCCTTTCTTGGGGGACAAAAAAAGTGCAGTTGTATTTTTGTATACTGTAGATAAAAAACTGCTCGTTGCTATTACCACAGTCACAGTAATTGCAATATAAAAAGTCCATAGGGAGTTCATGGAGTTATTTTCAAATTTATTGGTTTTATTAAGTACTGCATTTTTGACTGCTTACCGGACAAAAATATGTTTCATACTAAAGAAAAAAGTTTATCCCTTAAAACATATTATACAGTAAAAATATAGAAAAGAAAGCCCCATTATCTCTTAGGCTAAAAAAATTCTTACGTGCAGTCAAACTAAACATGGAAGACATCTCCATTTTCACAGATCACCTCATCTTGGACATGATTTTAAATTTCATAAAATCCAAGTCATCTGTACCTTCCAATAGCTTTGCAAGTACAAAAAAGTAAAAAGAAGGAAAAAAGAAAATTTTCTAAGGATTATTAGTACAGCCTTTAGCGGCAAGTTAAGACATTTTGATCTATTCAAATCTATTAAAGAAAAGACTCACAAAAGCAAAGAATTTTAAAGTTTTGGCTTAAATTGGAGTGGTAAAGCCCATAAGACTTTTTGTGAAATGAGGATTTTACACACACACACACATTCAGATCCCTTATAAGGTTATTATTGAAGCTTGAAAGTATAAGATTCAAAATTGTAGGAATCTCTCTTATGCAAGAACAAGTTTACATAAATATTATTTCAGCAATGATATCATTAAAAAAAACAGTGGCTAGACTTAATGTATGCCCCCTCCACTTAAGACCTAAATACTTTATTTTTGAAATTATATATTTTACTGTAATAAGTAAATCTGACTGAATATATGTTTTATCTAAAATCTTATGCAAAATTACAATATGTATAGGGAAGTCAGGATACCAGTGCAAACTCCCCCAGCATTCTGAATTAACCATTCATACAACACACAACCAAAAGCATGGAAAAAAGTGGAATGTTCTTTCAAAATGTTTTGAATTTAGATATAACTAAACTGTTAAAAAGTATCTATCTGCTAGATACAGAAAAAAAAAATGACAGGAATAAATACCAATGTGTGTATACATGGGTTAGTATAACCACATATTTTTCCTAATTCTATCAGGTGAGAGGGCTTAAAAGAAGTAACACCCCAGCAGTAGGATCACATCTAGAGCCCAGATCTTAGTTGCTAAATACCATTCTTCGATAAAAGAAACCAAGGCTTTCTGGAGACAAGGCTGGGACATGAAAAATACACTATTAACCTGAAATATCTTAGTGTCAGAGAGTAAGGAAATGCTTGAAAAGAAAAAAAAAAAAAAAAAAAAGGAAAAAAAAGAAAGGGAAAAAACAAAAAGAATGGAAAAAAAAGATGGAGGCATGTAAAAAGGACATAAGATGCACCTTGAAGGAGCTCCCAATGACCAAATCTGAACAATTTGAGCAACAAAATAAATACTGATAATATTGGATTAAAACCCAAATAAAAAAAATTTCACTGAGTCTAAATAGAACTATATAAATGATTGAATAAATAACTAATTGTAGGGGAAAAGAAAAACATTCCATACAGAAGAATTCCAAATAATAAATGTAAAAGGAATAAGGGAAGTGGAATATCACCATTAGAACACCACACTAATAATTGCTGCAGGCAAAATCCACTAAGGAGTGATAAAGTTTAGTTGGGGAAACTTTAAGAAGAAACAGAATATTTAAATAGCCTCAAAATACCTTTCCCCCATAAAATTAATTAATTACTGTGGTGATTTTAACAAATGTCCACAAATTCTTTGATACTCATTCCTTCAGGAGGTGGAGCTTAATTCCCCTCCCCTTGAGCATGGGTTGGACTTAGTGACTTGCTTCTAAGGAACAGCCTATCAAAAAGAAAAAGGATAATTTTACAGTGGAGAAATCTGGCAGACACCACCTTAACCAAGTGATCAAGGTTAACATCACCAGTGATAAATCATGTTGCTATCATATAGCTCCTCAATATGACACAATGAGAAAGGCACTTCACCTCCACAGTGTTCTTCCTAAAAGTCTATTGCGTGATTCCTGATACCAAAATATATTATAAAACTACAGTAATCCAAATAGTGTGGAACTGACATAAAGATAGACCCATATACCAGTGGAACAGAATAGAGAGCCCAGAAATAAATCCTCCCATATACAGTCAGATAATCTTTGACAAGGGTATCAAGACCACACAATGGGGAAAAGACAGTCTCTTCAACGAATGACACTGAGGAAACTGGATATCCACATGCAAAGGAATGAAGACCCTTACCTTACACCATACACAAAATTAACTCAAAATGGATTACAGACCTAAGGTAGAGCCTAAAACCATATAAGTCACAGAAGGAAATGTAGGGGAAAAACTTTGTAACATTGGATTTGGCAATTATTTCTGAGATATGACACCAAAAGGACAAGCAACAAAAGCAAAATTAGAAAAAAAATGAGACTACATCAAACTTAAAAACTGCACATCAAAAGAAACAATCAACAGAGTGAAAGGTAACCTATAGAATGGGAAAAAAATAATTGCAAATCACACGTCTGATAAAGAGTTAATATCCAGAATGTATAAAGAACGCCTATAACTTAACAACAACAACAAAAGTAACTTTAAAAAGTAACATTAAAAAGTAGCAAAGGACCTCAATAGACATTTCTCCACAGAAGATAAACAAATAGCCAAGAAACATATGAAAAGATGCTCAACATCACCAATCATCAGGAAAATGTAAATCAAAACCACAATGAGGTATCACCTCACACCCATTAAGATAGTCACTATCAAAAAAACAGAAAACAAGTGTTGGCCAAGACGTAGAGAAATTAGAACTCTGGTACACTGTTGGTGGAATGTAAAATGGTACAGCTGCTATGGAAAACAGTCTGAAGGTTCCTCAAAAAACTAAAAATAGAATTACCATGTGATCCAGCAACCCCACTTCAGGGTATTTACCCAAAATAATTAAAAGCAGGATCTCAAAGTGATATTTGCACACTCCTGTTCACTGCAGCATTATTCACAATAACCAAAAGGTGGAAGCAGCCCTAATGTCTATCGACAGAGGAATGGATAAAGAAAAAGTCCACAGCATGATAAAACATCAAACTGGAATTGAGAGACATTATACAAAATACCTGAATAGTACTTTTCAAAAGTAAACGAAATTTTTCACGACCTTTAAAAGGTCTATACAGGAAAAGAAAAAGGACATTAGCGGGAAAACTGGTGAAATCCAAAAAAGTCTATAGTTAATAGTAAATAAATAAATGAGCGAAAAAAAAAAATCTGAAATTATATGATATAGCAACAGTGACCAGGCTTCAGGTTCAAGATGGTGGAGTAGAAGGACGGTCACTCACTCCTTCTTGCGAGAGCACCGGAATCACAACTAACTACTGAAAAATCATCGACAGGAAGACACTGGAACTGACCAAAAAAGACACCCCACATCCAAAGACAAAGAAGAAACCACAATGAGACAGTAGGAGGGGCGCAATCATAATAAAATCAAATCCCATAACTGCTGGGTGGGTGACTCACAAATTAGAGAATACTTATACCACAGAAGTCCACCCACTGGAGTGAAGGTTCTGAGCCCCACTTCAGGCTTCCCAACCTGGGGGTCTGGCAACGGGAGGAGGAATTCCCAGAGAATCAGACTTTGAAGGCTAGCGGGATTTGATTGCAGGACTTCGACAGGACTGGGGGAAACAGAGACTCCACTCTTGGAGGGCACACACAAAGTAGTGTCTGCATCAGGACCCAGGGGAAAGAGCAGTGACCCCATAGGAGACTGAACCACACCTACCTGCTAGTGTTGGAGGGTCTCCTGTAGAGGCAGGGGTAGTTGTGTCTCACCATGAGGACAAGGACACTGGCAGCAGAAGTTCTGGGAAGTACTCCTTGGCATGAGCACTCCCAGAGCCCGACATTACCCCACCAAAGACCCAGGGTAGGCTCCAGTGTTGGGTCCCCTCAGGCCAAACAACCAACAGGGAGGGAACCCAGCCCCACCCATCAGCAGACAGGCAGATTAAAGTTTTACTGAGCTCTGCCCACCAGAGCAACACCCAGCTCCACCCACCACCAGTCCCTCCCATCAGGAAACTTCCACAAGCCTCTTAGATAGCCTCATCCACCAGAGGGCAGACAGCAGGAGCAAGAAGAACTACAATCCTGCAGTCTGTGGAACAAAAACCACATTCACAGAAAGATAGACAAGATGAAAAGGCAGAAGGCTATGTACCAGATGAAGGAACAAGATAAAACCCTAGAAAAACAACTAAATGAAGTGGAGATAGGCAACATCCAGAAAAAGAATTCAGAATAACGATAGTAAGATGATACAGGACATCAGAAAAAGAATGGAGACAAAGATCGAGAAGATGCAAGAAATGTTTAACAAAGACCTAGAAGAATTAAAGAACAAACAAACAGAGATGAACAATACAATAATTGAAATGAGAAATACACTAGAAGGAATCAATAGCAGAATAACTGAGGCAGAAGAACGGATAAGTGACCTGGAAGACAGAATGGTGGAATTCACTACTGCAGAACAGAATAAAGAAAAAAGAATGAAAAGAAATGAAGACAGCCTAAGAGACCTCTGGGACAACATTAAATGCAACAACATTCGCATTATATGGGTCCCAGAAGGAGAAGAGAGAAAGGACCAGAGAAAATATTTGAAGAGATTATAGTTGAAAACTTCCCTAACATGGGAAAGGAAATAGTCACCCAAGTCCAGGAAGCACAGACCCAAGAAGAAACAAGCCGAGACACACAGTAATCAAATTAGCAAAAATTGGGCTTCCCTGGTGGCGCAGGGGTTGAGACTCTGCCTGCCAGTGCAGGGGACACGGGTTCGAGCCCTGGTCTGGGAAGATCCCACGTGCCGCGGAGCGGCTGGGCCCGTGAGCCACAGCTGCTGAGCCTGCGCATCTGGAGCCTGTGCTCCGCAACAAGAGAGGCCACGATGGTGAGAGGCCCGCGCACCATGATGACGAGTGGCCCCCACTTGCCACAACTAGAGAAAGCCCTCGCACAGAAACGAAGACCCAACACAGCCAAAAATAAATAAATTAATTAAAAATATATATATTAGCAAAAATTAAAGACAAAGAAAAATTATTGAAGCAGCAAGGGAAAAATGACAAATAACATACAAGGGAACTCCCATAAGGTTAACAGCTGATTTCTCAGGAAAAACTCTACAAGCCAGAAGGGAGTGGAATGACATATTTAAAGTGATGAAAGGGAAGAAACTACAACCAAGATTACTCTACCCGGCAAGGATCTCACTCAGATTCGACGGAGAAATCAAAAGCTTTACAGACAAGCAAAAGCTAAAAGAATTCAGCACCACCAAACCAGCTCTACAACAAATGCCGAAGGAACGTCTCTAAGTGGGAAACACAAGAGAAGAAAAGGACCTACAAAACAAACTCAAAACAATTAAGAAAATGGTAATAGGAACATACATATCAATAATTGCCTTAAACGTGAATGGATTAAATGCTCCTATCAAAAGACACAGGCTTGCTGAATGGATACAAAAACAAGATCTATATATATGTTGTCTACAAGAGACCCACTTCAGACCTAGGGACACATACACATTGAAAGTGAGGGGATGGAAAAAGATATTCTATGCAAATGGAAATCAAAAGAAAGCTGGAGTAGCAATACTCATATCAGATAAAACAGACTTTAAAACAAAGAATGTTACAAGAGACAAGGAAGGACACTACATAATGATCAAGGAATCAATCCAAGAAGAAGATATAACAATTATAAATATATATGCACCCAACATAGGAGCACCTCAATACATAAGGCATCTGGTCCAGGACCAGATGGCTTCACAGGTGAACTGTATCAAACATTTAGAGAGGAGCTAACACCTGTCCTTCTCAAACTCTTCCAAACAAATGTAGAGGAAGGAACACTCCCAAACTCATTCTATGAGGCCACCATCACCCTGATACCAAAACCAGACAAAGATACTACAAAAAAAGGAAATTACAGACCAATATCACTCATGAATATAGGTGCAAAAATCCTCAACAAAATACTAGCAAACAGAATCCAACAACACATTACAAGCATCATACACTATGATCAAGTGGATTTATCCCAGGGGTGCAAGGATTCTTCAATATATGCAAATCAATCAATGTGATATACCATAATAACAAATTGGAGAAAAAAAACCATATGATCATCTCAATAGATGCAGAAAAAGCTTTAGACAAAATTCAACACCCATTTATGATAAAAACTCTCCAGAAAGTGGGCATAGAGGGAACCTACCTCAACATAGTAAAAGCCTTAAGTGACAAACCCACAGCAAACATCATTCTCAATGGTGAAAAACTGAAAGCATTTCCTCTAAGATCAGGAACAAGACAAAGATGTCCACTCTCGCCACTATTATTCAACATAGTTTTGGAAGTCCTAGCCACAGCAATTAGAGAAGAAAAAGAAATAAAAGGAATACAAATTGGAAAAGAAGTAAAACTGTCACTGTTTGCAGATGACATGATACTATACATAGTCCTAAAGATGCCACTGGAAAACTACTACAGCTAGACAATGAATTTGGTAAAGTTGCAGGATACAAAATTAATGCATAAAAATCTCTTGCATTCCTATACACTAATGATGACAAATCTGAAAGAGAAATTAAGGAAACACTCCCATTTACCATTGCAACAAAAAGAATAAAATACCTAGGAATAAACCTACCTAGGAGACAAAAGACCTGTATGCAGAAAACTATAAGATGCTGATGAAAGAAATTAAAGATGATACAAACAGATGGAGATATATACCATGTTCTTGGATTGGAAGAATCAATATTGTGAAAATGACTATACTACCCAAAGCAATCTACAGATTCAATGCAATCCCTATCCAATTACCAATGGCATTTTTTACAGAACTAAACAAAAAATCTTAAAATTTGTATGGAGACACAAAAGACCCCAAATAGCCAAAGAGGTCTCGAGGGAAAAAAATGGAGCTGGAGGAATCAGACTCCCTGACTTCAGACTATACTACAAAGCCAGTAATCAATACAATACGGTACTGGCACAAAAACAGAAATATAAATCAGTGGAACAGGATAGAAAGCCCAGAGATAAACCCACACACCTATGGTCAACTAATCTATGACAAAGGAGGCAAGGATATAAAATGGAGAAAATACAGTCTCTTCAATAAGTGGTGCTGGGAAACCTGGACAGCTACATGTAAAAGAATGAAATTAGAACACTCCCTAACACCATACACAAAAAAAAACTCAAAATGGATTAGAGACTTAAATGCAAGACCAGACACTATAAAACTCCTAGAGGAAATTTTTTTTTTTTAATTTATTTTTGGCTGCGTTGGGTCTTCGTTTCTGTGCGAGGGCTTTCTCTAGTTGCGGCAAGTGGGGGCCACTCTTCATCGTGGTACGCGGGCCTCTCACTATCGCGGCCTCTCTTGTTGCGGAGCACAGGCTCCAGATGCGCAGGCTCAGCAATTGTGGCTCACGGGCCTAGTCGCTCCGCGGCATGTGGGATCTTCCCAGACCAGGGCTCGAACCCGTGTCCCCTGCATTGGCAGGCAGATTCTCAACCACTGCGGCACCAGGGAAGCCCCCAGGAAGAACACTCTCTGACATAAATCACAGCAAGATATTTTTTGATCCACCTCCCAGAGTAATGGAAATAAAAACAAAAATAAACAAATGGGACCTAACGAAACTTAAAAGCTTTTGCACAGCAAAGGAAACTACAAACAAGACAAAAAGACAACCCTCAGAATGGGAGAAAATATTTGCAAACGAATCAACGGACAAAGGATTAATCTCCAAAATATATAAACAGCTCATGCAGCTCAATATTAAAAAAAAAATAACCCAATCCAAAAATGGGCAGAAGACCTAAATAGACATTTCTCCAAAGAAGACATACAGATGGCCAAGAAGCCCATGAAAAGCTGCTCAACATCACTGATTATTAAAGAAATGCAAATCAAAACTACAATGAGGTACCACCTCATACCAGTTAGAATGGGCATCATCAGAAAATCTACAAACAACAAATGCTGGAGAGAGTATGGAGAAAAGGGAACCCTCTTGCACTGTTGGTGGGAATGTAAATTGATACAGCCACTATGGAGAATAGTATGGAGGTTCCTTAAAAAACTGAAAATAGAATTACCATATGACCCAGCAATCCCACTACTGGGCATATACCCAGAGAAAACCATAATTCAAAAAGACACATGCACCCCAATGTTCATTGCAGCACTATTTACAATAGCCAGGACATGGAAGCAACCTAAATGCCCATCGACAGACGAATGGATAAAGAAGATGTGGTACATATATACAATGGAATATTACTCAGCCATAAAAAGGAACGAAATTGGGTCATTTGTAGAGATATGGATGGATCTAGAGACTGTCACACAGAGTGAAGTAAGTCAGAAAGTGAAAAACAAATATTGTATATTTAACGCATATATGTGGAACCTAGAAAAATGGTACAGATGAACCGGTCTGCAGGGTAGAAATTGAGACACAGATGTAGAGAACAAACGTATGGACCCCAAGAGGGGAAAGCAGCGGGTGGGGCGTGGTGTGATGCATTGGGAGATTGGGATTGACATATATACACTAATATGTATAAAATGGATAACTAATTTTAAAAAATGCAAAAAAAAAAAATTGTGAAAATAGGAAAAAAAAAAAAGTGACCAGAATTCTGAAAAATAAACAATGAAAATTAAAAGATTTAACAGAAAGTAAATTATGAAGTACTTTTAAGGTATACAATTACTGTTGATAACAGGAAAGAGTGAGTGGGAGAGCAGATCCATTGTCCAAAAGATTATTCAAAACATATTAAAAAAGAAAACAAATAATTCCCAAGTCACGAATTTCCATGAAAGAGGAGGTACCCTGGAATACTGACAAGTATACAATAAGATTTAAGTTCATTTAAATGGTATTGGGGAATTTTGCTTCCTCTTCTATTTATGGAACTGCCCTCCTGACACAAAGAGCTAGGAAATCAGATAAAACATGAAATAAACAGTTTTCAAACAGAGGACACTATGTAGCACAGGACTGTGTTCCCTGTGAGAACAACAAACGAACTAAGCTCTAAAACTACCCTAGCTTACTGCCTAAAGGTGGTTTCAAAGCCACAGCACAGGGAGGGGGAACCAATAGAACCCAGCAGTCATGCCAAGTTAAAGAGACTGAGATGAGAGTTTGAGCAGGCCAAAGTAGCTAAAATTTACAGGACAGTATACTAGAAAGGAAGCAGCTGCACAGAGAGAGGGCTCTGGAGATAAGCAGAAGGTATCTTCAAGAATATGGCTCAGTAATATTTGTACATGAGGAAGCTCAGTCTCCAAAGGCCAGGAGAAAAAAACACTCAAAAGCAGCACAGTGAACAGTTCTCAGGTTCACACGGAGCTTGGAACAGTTCACATCCCCACCAGCCAGAGCAGAGAAAGATATAATAATATAAGGGAATTTGGGTAGAGTCCTCAAAGAGTCACATCTTAGTATCAGAGCTAAAGTAGCACCAGAGCAAAAAATATTATGAACTCATCATAATATAATAAACAGCCTCAAAATAATCAAAATGATACACAAACACTAAATGCCAGAACAAAGTCCAACACTCCTTAAAGGAATACTATAACATTCAGCACTCAACATAAAATCCAGCATCTGGAATCCAATAAAAATTAACAGGCATGCAAAGAAGCAGGAAAATATAGATCCAAAGCAAGATAAAAGTCAATAAATACAAACCCAGTAAAGATAGAGATGATGGAATTAGCAGACGAGGACCTTAAAATAAATGTAATAGATTTTTAAAAATTTTTCTGAAGGATATAAAGGTAAATATGAAGATAATGAGGCATTAAATGAAAATATGAAAACCATCCAGACAGAACTATTGTACAAAAAATACAATATCTGAAAAAACTGAATTGAAATGAAACACACTGGATGTGACTAACTGTAGATTAGACACTGCAGAAAAGATCAGTGAACATGAAGACAGAACAACAGCAGCTATCAAATGAAGCACAGGGAAAAAAATTGGACAAAAAAATAACCAGAGCTTCAGTAGAATATTACCTAGAGGACTAACCCATATGTAATAAAAGTCTCAGAAGGAGAGGAAGGGAAAGGAGGAGAGGGGGAGAAAAGAGCATTTGAAGAAATGCTCTGGCCAAATATTTTACAAATTTAATGAAAATCATAAACTCACAGACCTAAAATCTCAACAGACCCCAAGCAAAAGAGGCATAAGGAAAACCACATCAATGCATATGAAAATCAAATTTCTGAAAACCAGTAGTAAAGAGAAAATTTTAAAGAAAGCTATAGGAAAAAAAACCCCAACACAACACATTATGTACAAAGAAACCAAGATAATAACAACAGACTTCTCATTAGAAAGCTAGAAGAAAATGTAAGATACCTTCAATGTGCTGAAAGAAAAACTGTTCCTGGAATTCCCAACGAAAATCTTTCCAAAATGAAGGCATAATAAGCACATGAAAAGATGCTCAATATTAGTAGGCATCAAGGAAATGCAATTCAAAACCACAATGAAATACCACTTCACGCCTTCGCTATAATTAAAAAGATGATAACAATCAGAGACCACAAATAACAAATATTGGCTAGGATGTGGAGAAAAAGGAACCCTGTACACTGTTGGTGGGAACATAAATTGCTGCAACCACTGTGGAAAACAGCATGCAGGTTCCTCAAAAAACTAAAAGTAGAACTACCATATGATAAAGCAATTCCACTTCTTGGGTACATATCCAAAGAAAATGAAAACACTACTTCTAAAAGATACATACACCCCAGTGTTCATAGCACCATTATTTACAATAGCCAAGATATGGAAGCAACCTAAGTGTCCACGAACAGATAAAGGGATAAAGATAACATGAGATACACACACACCACACACACACACACACACACACACACACACACAAAATGGAATACTACTCAGCCATTAAAAAAAAGAAAAAAAGAAATTCTGCTATTTGCAACAATGTGGCTGGACCTGGAGGGTATTATGCTTAGTGAAATAAGGCAGAGAAAGACAAATGCTGTATGTTATCACTTATATGTGGAATCTAAACAACAAACCAGTGAATTATAACAAAAAATAAACAGACTCACAGGTGAAGATAATGAGGAATGAAAAAATATGAAAACTATCCAGACAGAACTATTGTATAAAAAATAAAATATCTGAAATAAAATGAAATCAAAATGAAGCTATAGAGAACAAAATAGTGGTTATCAGTGAGGACAGGGAAAGGGGGTAGTGGCAAGATACGCATAGGGGAGTAAGAGGTACAAACTAATAAGTATAAAATAAGCTACAAGGATATATTGTACAGCACAAGGGATATAGCCAATATTTTATAATAACTATAAATGAAGTATAATCTATAAAAATTTTGAATCACTATGTTGCACACCTGAAACTACTATAATATTGTAAATCAACTAAACCTCAATTTAAAAAATGTTTAATAAAGATAATAACAAGCATTGGTGAGAATGTGAAGAAAGTAGAACCCACATACATTGCTGGTAAGAACACAGAATGACACACTCGCTTTAGAAAAGTCTGGCAGTTCCTCAAATAGTTAAATATACGGTTACATACAACCCAGAAATTCCACTCCTAAGTATACACCCAAGAGAGATGAAAACATATGTCAACAGAAAAATTTGTTTATTACAAAGCTGGGACAGAGAAAGTGCAAATAAGCCTGGAACATAATGTGGAGCTAGAAACTAGAAAATACTCAAAAAATAGAGGACACATCAAAAGTAATACGAGTGAACAGGAAGGCTCCTGATGGCCAAATGTGGGCAACTTGAGCAACACAATAAATAACAACAGTAACGCATTATAACCAACAAGGTAAAAACTGATCCTAATATAAACAAATTATAAGTAATTTACATGAGAAAATGGGGGGTTCTTCTTTACAACAGAATTCTAAACAATAGAATTCTAAACAATAGAATTTCCATTGTTCCTTCTATAAATTGTTTCCTCTATAAATGTAGAAGACCAACAGAAATTTTTAAATCTCCATTTGGTAAACACCACAATAATAACTATTTCAAACAAGAATCATTAATACACGCCAAAACTGGGGGGCAAAAGTATGAGAAACACAATATTTACATAATTTCAAAGTATCTCCCTAAAAGATATATTTATTAACTGCAATGGAAAATATAGTAAACTTTTCAGTGAAGAAATTTGTCAGACACCTCCTTAGATAAGTGATCAAAGTTAAAATCACTAGTAACAGGACAAATCAACATTGTGTGCTTCCTGATATAATGTACTAAGAAGCACATGTCACTTCTGCATCCAAAAAAGCATAATTTGAATTTAATCACAAGGAAATATTAGATAAACCCCAAGGTTTAAGAGCCCACCATAAGTGGCCAGCACTCCTCAAAAGTGTCAAGGACATGAAAGACAAAGTGAGAAACTGTTCTAGGTTAAAGGAAACTAAGGACTCAGCAACAATTAAATGCAACATATACGGAATCCTGGATTAGATCCTGGACCAGAAAATGGACATTAGTGAGACAACTGGTAAATCAATGCTAATTTCCTGATTTTTATAACTGTACTATGTTAACATTTGGGGAATGTAAGCAGACCTCATATAGGAATTTTTTTAACTAGCTTTGCGAGTGTGAAGTTTTTTAATTGTGAAACTACTTCAAAAACAATTTTTATTTACTCTTAAGCAAAAAGTCACACAGACTAGGAAGAGGTAGTTCTAATGCATATCCAACAAGGAACCCATATCCAGAATAAAAAACACCTAATCATCACTAAAAAAAAAAAAAAAATCCTTCAGAAAAGATGTCCAGTAAACATATTAAAAGATGTTCAAAATCATTAGCTATCACAGGTATGCAAAACAATCATGATATTACACACAAGTATGGCCAAAATGAAAAAGAATGATAATACCAACTGCTAGTGAGGATGCAGAGAAATTAGAACTCTTTTTTACAATACCAGCACTATAAATTAGAATAACTACTTTGGAAAATTATGTGGCAGTATCTAAAGCTATTTAACTCCCAGAGGTGGGGAGTTCGGGGGATAGGGTGAGTGGGGTAAGTGTACCCATTCACCCAACAGAAATGAGTTCTTAGATCTACCCACCAAAAGACATGTACATGAATGTTCAAAGCAGCTCTATTCATAATAGGCAAAAAAAGGAAACAACCCAAATGCCCATCAACAGCAAAATGGGTAAATATAGTGTATATTCTCTCAGGCATAATGTTGACTTGTAAAAGATATAAAGAGTGCATAATGTGTGATTCCATCTGTATCAGGCAAACTAATCAATGTGGTAACAGAAGTTGGAATACGGTTATCCTAGGAAGAATAGTACCAACTGGGAAGGGGTACAAGGAAGTCTTTTGTGGCACTGGATTTGTTCTAGATCTTGATGTGGGTACTGGTTACATGGGTGAATTAAAATGTAAAAATCTGATATGTACATTTAAAGTTTTCACATTTTCCTGTGTATGTTATACCTCAATTTAAAAAACAAAAACAAACAAAAAAACACTGCGGCAAAACAAAAAAAGATTTACTATAGATAATGCCCTGACAGAAAACCCACTTAAGAAGCCTCTGGAATAATTCAAGTAAGAAATGAGTGGCAAAAAGATGTGAAGAAAATAGATCAGAGAGATATTCAGGTACCAGGTTTGGTGCCCTACTGAAAAATACAGCTGAGGGGAAAGGATGCAAAGATAAATCTCTCAAGTATCTGGGTGGAAAGTAGTATTATTAACCAAGATAGGGAATGCAAGAGGCAATGAGCTCAGTTTTAGACGTGTTGGGTGTAGACATTTAACTGGAGATATTCAGGGCAGTTAGATATTATGAATTTGGAACTCAGATGCAACCTGAGCAGGACATATAAATTTAGAAAAGAGAAGCCAACAGATGATTAAAATCAGGAGAGGATGAGACTGCCCAGGGAGAAAGTATAAAAGAGAAGACAGCCAAGAACAGAAATCTAATATAGCGCGCAAACACAGGAAGTGTAGCAAGCACAAAAGACTGAAGGAAGAGTTGAGAGAGGTGGGGAGTTACCAACAGTGCCAAATAGGGCAGAGAGGTTAAGTAAGTTAAGGACAAAAAATGAGTACCAGCTTTGGCAATCAGATCATTATTGCCTTTTGCTATAGTTTTCGTCGAAAGCAAACATTTTTAAAAGGCCTTAAATGACCTACAAAAGAGTTAAAATACACAATCTGTACCATGCTGTACCTTCATTTCCACATCAATTTCAAACTAGTTCATGCAAGCAATCTGCAAAAAACAAATTCTTAATAGTCGTAAGTGGAAGATACTATTAAAACTTTAAAATTATAAAAGAAAAATATAATCTATCCCAAGGATAGAATATACATAATTGCTTGTTTCTTATATATAATGTATATATAATAAACACTATTCTGTACAAAAAGTGAGTGGCTTTTCTGTATGTGAAATTTTTTATAATCAAATATTGGGAAAAAAACTGGCCAGCATGAAAAATAAATATATGCATTAAAAAGAGCATTATTAATTGAGCACCTAGAGATTAATCTTCCTCCAGTGAGTTTCTCGAAGCAATCAAGAATGGAGCCTCTTCAGTAAGAACAAGAAGCTAAGAATGAGCCAGGAAGACTTCTCCAGGGAACAAATGGGTGTCATACAAAACTATATTAGGAAAATAGTAGAATGCAATGGATTAAAGATGGCCACATGTTCTTTTCCACTCCTCCCCTCAAGAGGCTGAGTCTGTTTCCCTTCCCTCCTTGTCTCTGGGCTGGTGTCACGACTTGCTTTGACTAAAAGAAATAGGTGGAAGCATTCTGTACCACTGGCACATTTTCACTCTCTTGGGAGTCAGCCACCATGCTATAAAAAAGTTTGGTCTGGAGACCACTTGGACAGAAAGAAGCCAAGTAAGGGAAGATAGAAATGCCCTAGACTTCCAGCCAACCCTGATAAGGCCCCAGCCCTGTGGGTATGGCCATCTTGACCTTCCAACCCTCACTAGCCACAAGCTGAATGCAGCCACATGAAGGATCTCAAGTGAGACCAGCAGTAGACTCACCCAGCTAACCTACAGAATCATGAGAAATATTATTATAAATATTTATCGTTTTAAACCACAAACTTTTGGAGTGGTTTCCTACATAAAAATAGATAACTAAAACACTGAACATAATTACCCTGTGATTTTTTTTTAAAGCATTTCCTACAATGTTTTCCTCAACAACAGTACATAGCTTTGTGGTTGGACTCTGCCAAATTGGGAAAAGGCAAGCTGTAGGAACAACCAAAGGACATTCCCAGAAGTATCAACTAAGCAAGACAAATACTCTCCTGAGGCAGTTGCTGAGTAATCGAACAAAGTATACAGTTGTCCCCCAATATTCATTCTCTCCTCCTTTCATAGTAACAGAATTTTTAACTGAACATATGTCCATCAAAATAAAGACTACATATCCCATATCCTAGCCTTCCTTGAAAGTAAATTCTTATGACTATATCTGGACAAAGGAACGTTACCAGAAGTATGGTGTGGCAGCTTACAGGAAAAAAAAAAATCCCTCTTAGACTGCAGGGCAAGTTGTTTGGTCCTTTCACCCCTCGGGTAACCAGCTGTCTGGAATCCACAACACTTTGGTCCATGAGAATGAAAGGCCATTCCCTTGGGATTGCTGAGGCATGAGGTGCAAGGAGCTGGGGTATCCAAGATTTCATAAAGCAAGGTCAATATACCAATCTATGACTGCAAAATTTACACTTTTACATAAAAAAGAAACTTCTGTTTAAGCCATAATTATTTGGGGTTTTCTGACACCTTCAACTGAAACTTATCACATCTCATGCAGTGGTAGCAACAAGAAGAGCCGTCCCATGACGAAATATCAAAATGTAGTTTCTCAAGCACAGGCAATACGATGGAGCAAAGATAGTCTTTTCAACAAATGGTGCTGGAACAACTGGACATCCACATGCCAAAAAAAAGAATCTAGATACAGACCTTACACCCTTCACAAAAATTAACTCAAATGAATCACAGATCTAAATGAAAATGCAAAACTATAGAACTCCTAGGAGATAGAAAAAAACCTAGATGACCTGAGGTATGGCAATGACTTTTTAGATACAACACCAAAGGCATGATCCATGAAAGAAATAATAATAAGGTAGACTTCATTAAAATGAAAAACCTCTGCTCTGTGAAAGAAACATCAAGAGAATGAGAAGACAAGCCACAGACTGAGAGAAAATATTTGCAAAAGATACACCTGATAAAGGACAGTTATCCAAAATATACAAAGAATTCTTAAAATTCAACAATAAGAAAACAAACAACCCGATTAAAAAATGGGCCAAAGACCTTAACACACATCTCACCGTAGAAGATATACAGATGGCAAATGAGTATAAGAAAAGATGCTTCACATCATTATATGTCATCAGGGAAATGCAAATTAAAACAATAATGGAATACCACTACACAGCTATTAGAATGGCCAAAATCCAGAACACTGACAACACCAAATGCTGGCAACGATATGGTGCAACAGGAACTCTCATTCATTGCTGGTGGAAATATAAAATGGTACAGCCACTTCAGAAGCTTCTTATAAAACTAAACATACTCTTACCATACAATCCAGCAATCATGCTCCTTGGTATTTATCCAAACGAGCTGAAAATTTACGTCCACACAAAAACCTACACATGGATGTTTATAGCAAGTAGGTTTTTTTTTTAATGAATTTTTAAAATATTTATTTATTTGGCTATATAGCAAGTGTTTTATCCATAACTGCCAAAACTTGGAAGCAACCAAGATGTCCTTCAGTCAGTGAATGGATAAATAAACTATGGTACATCCAGACAATGAAATATTATTCAGCGCTAAAAAGAAATGAGCTATTTAAGCCAGGAAAAGACATGGCAGACACTTAAATGCATATTACTAAGTAAAAGAAGCCAATCTGAAAAGGCTACATACTGTACAATTCCAAATACATTCTAAAAAAGACCAAAGTAGGGAGAGAGTAAAAAGATTAGTGGTTGGGGAGGGTACGTGAATAGGCAGAGCACAGAGGATTTTTAGGGCAGTGAAACAACTCTCTCTGATACTATAGTGGTGGACAAAGGTCTTTATACATTTGTCCAAATCCATAGAAGGTAAAACACCAAGAGTGTACCCTAAGGTAAACTATGAACATTGGGTGATGTGTCAATGAGGTTCATCAATGGTAACAAATGTACCACTCTGGTGCGGGATGTTGATAATAGGGAAAGATATGCATGTATAAGGGCAGAGGATATATGGGAAATCTCTGTACCCTTCCCTCAATTCTACTGTGAACGTAAAACTGCTCTAAAAAAAAAATAATCTTGGGACTTCCCTGGTGGCCCAGGGGTTAAGAATCTGCCTACCAACGCAGGGGACACGGGTTCGAGCCCTAGTCCGGGAAGATCCCACATGCCGCAGAGCAACTAAGCCCATGTGCCACAACTACTGAGCCTGTGCTCTAGAGCCCACGAGCCACAACTACTGAGCCTGCATGCCACAACTACTGAAGCCCACGCGCCTAGAGCCCGTGCTCTGCAACAAGAGAAGCCGCTGCAATGAGAAGCCCGTGCACCACAACGAAGACCCAACACAGCCAAAAATAAATAAATAAAATAAATTTAAAAAAATCTTTAAAAAGAAAAAGTAGTTTCCCTCAACAGCCTCCAAGCCTCTCACCCACAATAATATATTGGCCCAAGAGGAGCTAATTTATAGAGTCACTCAGGTAAGAAAAAGCAGAACAAATCTAGAAATCAAGTCTTCATACTCTTATTTTAGTATTCTTTCTACTTCACTTCATTAAAAGTGGCCATCAAAACGTGCCTCCTTATCATTAAACCTACACACGGCATCAAGGGCAGAAAAACTATCCATTCACAGATAATTACTGAGCGCCTACTAAGTTCCTAACACCAGTCTAGGTGCTAGAAATATAACAATAAACAAGAACAAGACAATCCTTGCCTTTACGGAATTTAAAATCTAATGAGAAGGGGGCAGGAATGTTAAACATTGATTAAATTAAATAATACATATAAAGTGCTCAGAACAGTGATAGGCATACACTAAATAAGTGTTCAAATAAATATCAACTATTGTTAGCTATAAATATCCCTCTATGTTTCTAGGTAATCAGCAAACCTTCTTATTCATCCAGTTCTCTAAAAACCAAGAGATTCTTTAGATGGTTTCAGCACTAAATGTCCTTATTTTTGATCAGCAAGCCATCCTTCAGAGAACTGTCCCCTCTCCCCAATCCATTTCTTGTGGGCCTATCCAGAGGTAGACATGCCCAGTCAGATTTCCTTACACAGGAATCTATATCACTGGAGAGGCAGCAGGTGATGAGAAACACCCAGAAGTTCAGTTCATATGGCTGAGCTCCACGTGGACCCGTCTCTGCCAGCACTACCCAGGCTCCTGTCCTTCCTGAGGCCTGGCTGTTCAGCTTGTCCTTCAATGCTCTCCTTCCAATAAGTCTCTCTTTCTTGCTTAAAACAGCAAGAATTTGTGTTGCTTACGAAGAACCCTACCTGATACAGTTAGGCAATGTAAGATCATTCTAAAAAAAGTAGTGTTCATAACCAAACACAATTGCCAAAACTCATTGAACTGCACATTATTAAAATGAGTGAATTTTACTGTTTATAAAGTATACGTCAATAAAACTGGGGGAAAGTGGGAGGAGTATTTAATTTAAAAGCATAAACAGCACATTTACACTGGATAATAAAATATTCTAGGGCTTGCCTGGTGGCGCAGTGGTTAAGAATCCGCCTGCCAATGCAAGGGACACGGGTTCGAGCCCTGGTCCGGGAAGATCCCACATGCTGCGGAGCAACTAAGCCCGTGTGCCACAACTACTGAGCCTGTGCTCTAGAGCCTGTGAGCCACAACTACTGAGCCTGTGTGCCGCAACTACTGAAGCTCGTACACCTAGAGCCTGTGCTCCGCAACAAGAGAAGCCACCGCAATGAGAAGCCCACGCACCACAACGAAGAGTAGCCCCCGCTCACCGCAACGAAGAGTAGCCCCCGCTCGCCGCAACTAGAGAAAGCCCGCGTGCAGCAACTAAGACCCAACACAACCAAAAATAAAAATAAAATAAAATAAATAAATTTATTAAAAAATATATATATATTCTAGGTTATTTTCATATATATTGACTTAATTATGCTCTATGCTAAAAAACTCATACAGGAAACACTTTTTAAGATGGCCCACTTTAAAGCAGTCCCATTTAAAGTCAAGCTGCATTGACTGCAATGATTCTAGAATGAGAGAAGTATGTTAATATCTAAAAACTATGTCTTGCTTACTAACGCAATAAAGCTCACAACGTACATAATGATCATATCTTGCTTTCAAGTTTATTGACAGCACCCTACAGTACTTTGCTTAATTATCTGTTTTGCTTATATTCCCACTCTCTATTTAGTCTTACTTTGCAAGCAGCCTATATCACAGCAGGAAACCCCCTCAAAATGCAAACCTCTCCAGCTCCAGACTGAAATTAGGACAGCCCCACTTGTCATGTTTTACATTACAAGAATTTCAGAACTGCCTTACTTGGTCACACCATGCTCCATTCACTAAGCAATCTCTATGACAGGGGCTCCTAGGAACACGTGAAAGAACATGGTTGTCCTACCTGCCACCAATCTAAAAGCCTAAAGCACATTCCAGAATACTTTCCGTCACCTTAATAAATCCATATTGGATCTGTTACTCCTTAGTACACCCTAATCACTTCTGAGACATTTTACATTTTAAGGTTAGTAAAAGGTATTAAAATAGAAGGGCAAATAATGAAAAAAGCAGACTTGGAACAACCAAGTTGCATGTGTACAGATTTATATAATAAACCCCACAAATATTTCCTAATTAGTCTTATTTGCAGTAATAATTCACTTTAATTTTAAACATTACGAAACTCAAAATTCTATTCTCACAAATTTCAGATTTAGCCACTTTATAACAGATACCCTTTTAGCACACAACTTCCAATATTAAGTTCAAACTTGTCACCTTCTTTTCTAGTAAAAATTCAGCCATCTGATCCCTGATCTCCCAAAAATCTAATCAAATTTATAATGAGGCTTTTAAAACTATTTCCTAAAGTATCCTACTGCATGGCCTCTGGTAGCCAGCCTAAGTACCCTACGGAGCCAGCCAGCATGAAAATCTAATTTAAACTACTCTAATTCCCCATAAATTCAATACTGTATATCTCCCAACAGTGTTTCTGGCAAACCAGAGCTGATCTGGTTCAACTTGATGTTTAAACTCCCACTGCTTCTTCCTCTGAGTTTAGCAAAACAAACAATATAAGTAACTCAGGTTTCAACCCAGTATCTGTGTAGAAAACCAAAAATAAGGTAAGTGCAAATGAAAATCTTGTTTTGCAACATATTAACAGTCCAGCTTCTTAGCCTCTTTTCTTCAATTTAAATTTTTATTACCTCATGAGTTCCCATTTCTACAACAAGACCCAAAGTATTTACAAAACGAAAATGAGAAAAGCCCAACATTCACCTACCCAACATTTGGCAACCCAACAATACCAATTTTCAAGGAAGTTCCAAATCTTCCAATGATTGGGGGTGGTTTAATTCCATCACCTCCCTTTTTGGGGGGCATCTGAAATGTCAAAACAAACATACATATGAACAAAACTTTTTACTGTCCCCATTGACCAAAAACGCATTTCATCACACACAATATATTATTGAATAATAGATTAAGAATACAGCGTACTGTATATATCAATCTAAAACTGACACACTTTATTTTTCAACAAAAATGAAAACAAAAAAGTTCTGTTAACAGATCTGATTCTGATAGTTGTCAAAGCAGTCACTCCTGAGAAGTCCTGGAAAACTGATCTAAAAATATGTGGCACCAAAAAATCAAAAATAAAATTTAGCTGCCAATCTTCCATCCAGACTGTTCAAAAAACATTTTCTTAACCTGACATGTGGTTATACGAATGAAAGCATTTGGAAGCAGGAGCACAGGTAAGAGTGTCAAAGAAAATCCATTCTAGAACCACTAGCAACCGAGTCACCTCCCACCAATCCATTCCCTCAATCTGGAACCTGTTCTTTCCCATTTCGCCCACAAGCACCATTTTTCGCATGAATGAACACACGCCGGTATCAAGGTCTTTCCAACAAGTCTCTAACACCTTTGGCACTGTAGGTACGACTCATCAGTCCTCATAAACAACCTCCTGAATCTACCCTTTGGTTACTTCTAGTCGTAAATGGATCTACTAAGCCTTTTTATTTACAGGTCGAAACTTTCTCGGTCCCTGACAATCTGGCTCTAAGTTTCTCCGGGCAAAATTGAGCCGACTTTAGTACTGCAAACTGAACTCATGAGGACTGCTAACCTCACGTTTTATAAGCTGGGAACTAAAACTATCCCTGTCTTCTGGCTCCAGCTGAACCTCCCGGGGCCACGCTGAGGCCCTGCTCATGAAGTGATAATCCAGCCTCTGATCCCTGACCCCGAGGGCCGAGGGCCGGGAATCTCCCTTTTCAGGGTCGTAACTCACACCTGTTCCCAGCCAAACCCCAGGTCTCCGAAGCACAGCTGCACGAGCAGAGACTTTCCAGTCCTCTGGCCTCCTACCAAGGAGTGGCTGGCCGCCCAGCCTAAGCGAGGTCCCACCCAACATCTTCCCCCTCTGGACTGGGCCACTGGCCGTCCCCGCCTCCGGAAAAGGCTTTCCCCAGAGCGTGCCGGGTGAGGCGTGGGCCGCTCCCGGGACGCGCGGCCTAGTCCGAGAGCGCCTCATTCATCCACACGCTCCACGCCGCCCTCAGCCCAGGCCGGCCACCCGGCCCTGGCGGGACGCCGGCCTCAGAGCAACGGGCCACAGAGTCAAAGACGCGGCGGGGGGCGCGCCCGCAGGCTCCCAGAGGACCTCACCGTGCTCAGGGCGGGAGATGACACAGGCTCCCAGCGGCAGCGGGAAACGGGTCCTACCGGCAGCCGGAGGCGGGGAGGAAGGAGGAGAGAGCGCAGGCCCGACCCCTCCGCCGAGCGGAATGCACGTCGGCGGCAGCGGCGGCGGCGGCGGCAGCGGCAGCGGAACAGGCGGGCCGGGCGCCGGGCTGCACCTGCGCGCAAGCCGCGCGCCCCGCCCCGCCCCGCGCTCGCCCCAACCCCCGTCCCGCCCATTGGTTTGGCCGCGGGAGGCGGGAGAGGGTGGGAGGAGTCGCGCGGCGCCCGAGCTGGCGGGAGCTGGAGAACTATCCTTGCAGGCCTGAGCTGGTGACACGCAGCAGCGCGCGTCTTCCGCCCGCCGTACACGTGGGGCTTCTCGGCCCCGGATCTCAGCTTCCTTCCCGGTGCGCGCCCTGCGTTTCCCGCACACGCCCGCTCGCCGCCCTCCAGCCCCACACTTCACCAACCGCTTCACCTCGAAGCACCCTCGGCCTGACCGCCCGCGCGGAGGCGGGTCGCCTGAGGTCTGGCGATCAGCCGCGCCAGCCCCGCTTGGCCGCCAGCTGAGTCCTCGGGGACCACGGCCCCAGCTCGCCTTCTTTTCCTATAACGCTCTTCAGTCAATCCAGATGGTGAGAAGCTGTTAAACTTTCTTAACGGAAAAAAGGGTTAAGGGTATGAGCTAAGGAGTCCTTCGTCGCCTTACTTTTCAGGCGTTTTACAGGCACTGGATCCCAGAATGCGTTTAACACAGCCAGTTTCCACACACACTCCCTCACCTTTTCCTCTGGAGGATTAAGAGCAGAAGCCTTTGGAATTTGGGAAACGTTGGTTCCAATCTGGATTCCACTACCCATTAGCCGTTTGACCCTGACCAAAATAACCTCTCTGGGCTTCAGTTTCCTCTGGGATAAAATGAGGCTTTTGAGACCCACCTTAGGTTATTGTGAGGATAAAATGAGATAGTGTGTGTAAACCTTGTAGTAACAGTACCCAACACAAATAGGAAAGGCTCATAAATAGTAATAAAGGCTATTGTTAATATTAGAGTTTCACCTCATCTCACCCCTACCTGACTACACCATGGGCTCCATCTGTAGAAGGAATTCATTCATTTAGGTCCTGGCCTTCAGTCAGCCTTCAAGTATTTGTTGCAGTGAATGCAATACTTGTCCGAAAATTGTGACACTTTTTTTAGAAGCTTCTTTCAAAGAGACTAGTTTCTAATAAAGGAAAAGATCTGAGTTGGCTGGTATGCCCATTTTACAGATGTGGGAACAAGATCAGAAAGGTTATATAATTTGGATAGAGTCACACAACTAACTGGCAAATGGCAGAAGCCAGATTTCAAGCCCCAATCAGACGGAAAAATCTGTTCTCTTTCAGCCAAAATTCTAATAGGGACTTTTTATAAACAGCAACGGAGCCATTATTTATAATAAAATTGCATTAACATTTTCCTCTTTCCTATGAGAGTGATCTACTGAGATAAGTTTAAAAGCTTTTTCTATAAGTTTGAAAATTCTCAAGGACATGGGCAACTTGATTTGATTTTGGTTTTGTATTATTTTTTCATTATGTCATTGATAAATATGCACTGTTTAAATTCTCTCAATCTAGCTCCCTTGTCACCAATACCTTGTATTTATAAAAATGGGTGTGAGTACACAGCAGCTACGAAAGAGAAGGAAGCTAAATAGCCCACATTTTGTACCCACCATCAGTATAAACGGTTATGAATAGCCCTAACAAAGTAATTCCTAAATTGTTTACTGTTTAGTAGTGAAGTTCTATAGTTGGCTTTCACACTGGTGCTTGTGAAAAGAGAGGAACCATTACCTGAAAAGCTCAAGAATCCCAGAGAGCCCAACCTGCCCAGCAACCAGCCACTCCAGTACTAATTGACAATGTTCCCCAGTCGTGGAGTAGTAGAATTATCTTCAAGTTATCACTGTCTTTCAGCCAGATCTTGCTCCTTCAATTTCAACATCTCTGCAATCTACCTATTCCCTTCAATTCACACTATCAAGTCCTTGAGTCAGTTATCGGTTTCTCTATTTGCAGCTACATCTTTTACTTGCACTTTTCACCACCTTTAAAGTGCCTTGACAGAGCAGGTCACACAGATGTCAGTGAGCTAGGCAGAGTTTCAGGAGTGGCCAATAGCTGCTGCTAACAGTTGCCCAATAATAAGACTCCATTTCCAGCTCACTGGGGGAAATGCTATGCACTCACACTCACTGGGGGTCAATTCATATTCACGAGAAAGAGGATCTGATTGGCCTGGTTTAGGTAAAGTTCTACCAAGGGTCCAGTCAGCCTTGGTTAGGTGGGTAGAGGTCACATAGTAGAAACATCTCTGTGAATGACCTCTCTCTACTAATGAAGCAGGCATGTCTCAGAGAAAACTCTGGTAGGTATCTTCTATTCTACATGATAAATGAAGACTCAGTGAGACAGACCGGATATTAAGAGTTAACACTAATGCCAAGCCTGAGAAAATGACTTTGAACATAGGAAAGCTTGTCCTTGAGCCTTTTGCACAAAGGGAAGTCTATTTAGTATCTGTTGGGCTCAGTGATTAAGTGAAGCCTAGAGGAAAGAATCAGAAGTGGTCTAGAGTGGAAATTTTTTTTTTTTCTTTTTTTGGCTGCACTGGGTCTTCTTTGTGGGCTTCTCTCTAGTTGTGGCACGCAGGCTCAGTAGTTGCGGTGCGGGGTTTAGTTGCCCCGTGGCATGTGGAATCTTAGTTCCCCGACCAGGGATTGAACCTGTGTCCCCTGCCTTGGAAGGCAGATTCTTAACCACTGGACCACCAGGGAAATCCCTAGAATGGAAATTGAGCAAAAGATCTCTATCAGAGGAAGGATGAGAATAGGCCATCAGATCAGCTCAACATAAGGGTGCTGCCAAGGAAATATCAATGGGATGAAAATAAGTAGAGCTCATATTTTTTGTTCTTTGTTATTATTAGCTTTCAAAATGTTTCTTACTTTACTAGGTGTCAGTCAATGGCCAGGGATCAAGTAAGTTGACCAAAGGTCACAAAGGATCTAGGGAGTGGTTTGGAGTCAGTAATTTATACAGACTAGCTCAGTTGGAAATCCAGAGATTTAGTGATTTTGTAGAGAAAGCTAAGGGACAGGAAACAGGAAGAGTTTAGAGAGAGGCTCAGGAGGAAAGGAGGAAAATGGAGTAGTGACACATTCATCATGGGCTGGCAAAGCTGTACTACACGTATTGGTCAACTTCATCCACATCTGTTCCAGGCATAACAGATAACAAAATAATAGTAATAACTACACTAAGAGGGAAATTGAGTCCTGAGAATAACTTTACAGGGGAAGGGAACAGCTTGCAAAAAAATAAGTACCCTGGGGGTTGTGGGGCGGTGGGGGGAGTTGGGGACATGTTGGTCAGAGGGTACAAACTTGGAGTTAGAAGATAAATAAGTTCTGGGGATCTAATGCACAGCATTGTGATTATAGTTAACAATACTGTGTTATATACATATACTTGAAAGTTGCTAAAAGACTAGATTTTAAATGTTCTTATCACACAAAAAAAATGACAATTGTGTGATGGAGGTGCAGAGAAGAACAAGATAAACATGGTCCTTGCCCTCAAGGAGCTTGCAATCTTAACAGGGCAGGCAAACAAGTAATTACACAAATAACTATCTAAGAACTCGGTAAAAATCTATAGAATACCTAAGTACTTTGATTACAATTTCACGATTTAAAATACACCACCACCTTGATTTTCACTTACTTGCAGGACTTCTGATATTATGTTCCAGTCGATGCTTAATCCTCGCCTTTCCCTGTTCTAGTACCAGCAGTACCCAGACCCTGTCAGGCATCAGCAAAGAAACAGATTTTCAATTTTCATTCTTCCACTTGACAGATCATTATTTTGAATCTTTGAAATTTGACCGTAAGCTACCTGTGAAGTAAAACATGTTTAATCATTTGCCCTGTATTCTGGAATTGCTCATAGTGTTTGAAAGAATGCTGATTGATTAAAGAGTCCAGTTATCGCAGAAACCACTGGAGTTTTGTTATCTAATCTCTATCATAATTCATGAATAAAGATTTAGGAAGTCTTAAAAGAAAATTTTACATGCTGTTTTCTCAGAGGCAACATAAAAAGGGCATATGCTAACCTAAAAAAGCAAATATATTATTAATGTATTAGCTAGGATGCTTTTAGCCGCAAGTAATAGCAATTCTGATTCAATGGAAATCTGTCCTATGTAACAGAAAGTCCAGAGAGGAAGAACTTCAGGATTGATAGATTCTGTAGCTCAACACTATTTTCAGGGATCCTGGTTCTTTCTGTATCACAGCTCTGTCGTCTCTGGGCATCCTCTGGATTCATCGTCAGGCTAAGAGCAAAAAGACTGCTGTGGCAGTTCTAGGCAACACATCCTGAAATGACAATATTCAGAGGGGGTAAGGGGAAGAAACCATCTCTTCCTGTAACTCTTTCTTAGAAAAAAGGAAATATGCCCTAGAAACCCTCTAGCAGACTTCTTCTTCCACTGGGCAAAGTAGGGTCTCATGCCTGTACTTGAACCAAACACTGGCAGGGGAAATGGGGTTAGCCTGAGACCATTCAGCCCAACCTTGGGACTGGAGTAGAGCTCAGCTTCCTCTGAGGCACCTGACTGTGAGGGCTATGGATAGGTCTCTGAGCAAAATCAGGGTTGTATAAGAAAAGGGCACCTATGTCCACTTACACTTCCTGAACCATTTTTTCAAGATAACAGCTTGAGTACAGAATGATAATTCTGAAACAAATCAGTGGCATTGGTGGTCATCTGATTGTCATAAATGTTGATACACCTAGTTCACTGAGAAAACACTGAAGAAAATTGCTCCTCTTCTGATAAAACTTAATGGTGTTATATAATGAGAGCATGTGAAAATAATATTTTTATTAACCTTTACAAGATACTTAAAATTCCAGTCATGAGAAGTGAAGATTACCAAAATGTATCACAAGAGTCCCATCAATTGAACTGGAAACTGGGGAATCTTGTCCATAGGCCTAGGTCACCAAACTTATGGCCTCTCATATTAGCACCAGCTCAGGATAATATTTCACCTTCATTACATTGTTGAACCTGTGTGGCTCATTTCAGAGAATATTTGTACTAGTCAGGATAGGCTAGATTATAATACAATAACAGACAACTCCAAAATGTCAGAGGGGTTACAGAATAAAATAGTTCTCTTACAGGAAGTCCCTTGGAGCTCTGCTAGCTGTCCATGAGTTGGCTTGGCACTTGCAGGCTGCACTGGTCTCTAAATCCTTCTATATCAAAGTATTTCCCCCCACGAAGTGACATTTCATTGGCCAAGTGAAGTTACATGGCCACATCAAACTTCAAGGGGCAGGGGATCCTTGTACCCAGCAGTAGAGGAGAATTAGATATTAATAAATGGTGATAATGCCTGACACAATATTCATAATAGATTCACAAATAGATTCTATGAAGCACATTCTTTCTAAATCAATTTGCTATTGTCAGTATATGAAATACTGCAATCAAGGCTGCCCTTCTTTCTAAAACGATTCTTATAAAGAAGTCATGACTAATGTTACTTTGGTGGTGCCTCCTCATCCCATGGCCCCTTCCTTCTAAGAAAAATCCATCCCCCTCACCCAACTGAGGGGGCAGGCCTAGACCTTCCTATTTATAGCACATGAATTTTAGCCTCAGCAGATTGTTCTAGGGTTGGGTGAAAGCCCAATCCAAGCTGGGCTATCAAGATTCTCTTTCTTTTGAGAAGCTGGACTTAGGACATAGCAATAAATACTGCTTAACGGGAACATAGAATCAGGGCTATGTCAGACACTTTCTTGACAACATAGACAAAGCTCTTCAAAAGAAAGAAAAAAACAGGCAGGCAGGAAAAAAGCGTAGGTAATCAATCACCCACATGGTCCTTTAATCACAAGTTCTGACTTTCAAGTTACAGTCTAGTCCTCCTAAAACTCTGTATACTTTCTGACTTTGGACTCTGTGCAAAAGCGCTGTGTTCTACCAAGACTTCCATCTTCTGTTTAAATTGGTTTGCAATGGGTTTCTATTTCTTACAGCCAAACAACGGTTGCAATAGCCAAAACAACAAATAACTTATACTGTCCTGAAAATGATTAACGTACATTAGGGGCCCATTGGTCCAATGTTCCTCTTACCTGTAGTTTTAAATGATAGGACATTATTTCCCAGAGTGTATTCTCTGTAACAGTGATCCTCCACACTGCTCTGTGGAACAACAGATCTAGGATCAGATAAGTTTGGGAAGTGCTGCATCCTGCATCCCACCTTGGGAGACTGTAATATACATTAGTATATTTAAGGGTCTGAGAAATTCTGCAATAAAGAGACCTGTTAAATCTCCTTAACCCAGCATTACCAAATGGATACATGCCTTTTCATATAATACAATTTAAAACCTCTTGGAGCATGTGCTCTGAGGAGATCAACTCTTTGAAAGTTGCTATTAAGTAGTGATTTAGGAGGAGTACTTTTTGCTGCAGCAGAAATCTGTTGAACAATGCTCTCTTCCCTTGCTTTTTTAACAACTACCTAATGACAAAAATGATTATTTAACAAGGAAAAAAAAAAGTGAGTACCAACCTAAGGAAAGCATTGCTCCCACCAGATGTCTCACTACCAAGATGAAATTTAGAATTAATAGTCTTGTGCTTCATTTTACTCTGGATGAGAAAATGCCTTTTCACAAGGAGGGAAAGATCTCCAAAGAGTGGGATGAAATATGTAGGTTTTCTTGAGTGATCTTGGAAAATTACTGAGGAATCTCCTTCTAGAAGCTATCTTTAGGATATCCTGTCTGACAGCTGATAGGAGAACCTGTGACTAGGCCAGCCACTATTTTATATTACCTCTGTGCCTTATACAAATTAACAGGACTTAAAAGACTGCTAAACACTTTGGCTTCCTGGCCAACTGAAGCAATAACAGCTCATGTTGGTGCTCCTTTAAAGTAGAGCCAGATTGCACAAAATGATCTAAGAATCAAGAGGGGAAGTAGCCCTGTATTCACAGTCATCTTCAAGATCAAATGATTTTTTTTCTGCTTCCAGTTGTCCTAAGAGGTTTTTAGGTAGAGAATGAAGATAGTTATTAAACTCTTATTGTGTGCCAGATACTGTCCTAGCCACTTTATATTTGGGACCTAATTTACTAACTCTATAGGTAAGTGTTACTTTTGTAGCTAAAGACACCAAATCCATAAAAGTTTAGACAATTTTATTACAGTCTCTTTGTTAGGCAATAACCTAACTATTAGGCAAGAAAAAACCAATTCCATCTGATTCTAGATGCACTTTGTATTTAAACATGCTTGTCACACAGCAGCCAAATGATGTTTTACATATATAGTAAATGAGGCAGTCTAACAGTATAGATAAAGAAGAAAGGGGTGTGTATATGTGTGTTCGTGTGCACCCATGTCTGTGTGTGCTTTTAACTGGAGCAAAAGATTAACTCAAATAGTTCATGTAAAAACAATTGACCTCAAAGGGAACCTCTGGGTAGGATTTCTTTTTTTAATCATGAATATTTCAGTTCAGTAAATAGGACTATTAACATTATAGGAAGACATATTCAGTATATCTGTAGGCTTTGATATTCAAGGACAAACAAGAGCCTGAAACATTAAGGCTTCAGTGTTTATGACATGACCAGGATTATCTAAATTGATGCAGCGATTAAAATGTTTCATCAGGAAACAGTTTATTCAGGGAATCCTGGATGAAATGCTGTAAAATCATTGGTGAACTATTAAATGATGCATATAAGTAGGAAGATGAAATCCCAGAACTGTGCTTCTTCCCATTTCATCTGTCTTTTAACTTCAGTTCTCATTACAGCTTGAAGAAGAGTATTTTCTTTTTTTTTAAATTTTGATATGGTCCAATTTACCTATTTTTTTCTTTTGCTGCTTCTGCAGCCTTTGTCTTTTTTTTTTTTTAATTAATTAATTTTTTACTTATTTTTGGCTGCGTTGGGTCTTCGTTGCTGTGCACGGGCTTTCTCTAGTTGCGGCCAGCGGGGGCTACTCTTCCTTGCGGTGCACAGGCTTCTCATTGCAATGGCTTCTCTTGTTGCAGAGCACGGGCTCTAAGCACGCGGGCTTCAGCAGCTGTGGCACGCGGGCTCAGTAGTTGTGGTGCACAGGCTTAGTTGCTCCGAGGCATGTGGAATCTTCCTGGACCAGGGATTGAACCCATGTCCCCTGCATTGGCAAGTGTATTCTTAACCACTGTGCCACCGGGGAAGTCTCTAGAACATAAGACTTTGAGTATATATTCTTAGAAATAGGTATTCTAAGGACAAAAAGAAAGATAAATTTTAAATTTCATCTAGTAGTCTAATTAGTGAAAAATACTTGGATCACTTTGAAACTATTTTATGGACATTATAGAGCAAATGATTATGTTAATGTGTTGGGATCCAAAATGTATAAAATGAGCCCAGGATGCCTTCTACCTGAAAGGAAGGAAGTTATCAAAGACTGTTGGGATCATATCAAAATGACACAAAAGTCAATTTCCTCTAGGCTCCCTCTAGCCAAATACAGAACAATTTAAACATCCAAAAGAAAAATGATTGCAACGAATTGAAACACGTTGAATGTATAAAATCCATGCATTCATAATGATATGAAAAAGAGAAAGAAAGCTAATTAATTAATTAGCTAATTAATTACATAAATATACAAAAAATTACTGGTCACCATTACAAGTAGCTAGGGCATTGTATGCTCGCTAGGGCTGCCATAACAAAATACTACAGACTAGGTGGCTTCAACAACAGAAATTTTTTTTCTCACAATTCTGGGAGCTAGAAATCCAAAGGTGTCAGCAAGGTTGATTTCTTCTGAGGCCTCTCTCCTTGGCTTGCAGAGGCCCACATTCTCCCAGTGTCTTCACATGGCCTTCCCTCTGTGTATATCTGTGTCTGAATTTCCTCTTCTTGTAAGGACACCAGTCTTGTTGTATTAGGGACCACCCTAATGACTACATTTTAACTTAATTGCCTTTTAAAGACACCTCCAAATACATAATGGGGCTTAGGACTTCAACATATGAATTTGAGGAACGACACGACTTAGTAACAACAGGCACCGAGTCCTTACTTTGAAAATTAAAAACTAAAGGAAAAGAGGAACTTCACTGGCAGTCCAGTGGTTAGGATTCCATGCTTCCACTGTAGGGGGTGCGGGTTTGATCCCTGGTCGGGGAACTAGGATCCTGCATGCCACACACAGTGCGGCCAAAAAAAAATTTGTTTTTAATTAAAAAATAAAGGAAAAGAATTTATCCTGCCCATCCTTTACAAAATACACTAAATTACTCTAATTGAGGAGGGAAACCCAGTTAATAAATTTAAACAGAGGGACTTCCCTGGTGGCACAGTGGTTAAGAATCCACCTGCCAATGCAGGGGACACAGGTTCGAGCCCTGGTCCGGGAAGATCCCGCATGCCTCGGAGCAACTAAGCCCATGAGCCACAACTACTGAGCCTGTGTGCCAAAGCTACTGAAGCCCACGTGCCTAGAGCCCATGCTCTGCAACAAGAGAAGCCATTGCAATGAGAAACCCGCGCACCTCAACAAAGAGTAGCCCCCACTCGCCACAACTAGAGAAAACCCGCACGCAGCAATGAAGACCCAAAGCAGCCAAAAATAAATTAATTAATTAATTAATTTAAAAAATAAAAATTAAAAATAAATGTAAACAGCATGATTGAATTAGAAAAACACTTTTGTGGTATAGGCTGTGCTTATCAATGGATGATTAAAACTATTAAGGAGAAAGGTTGGTAGTTCACTTTACAATGATTAAGCTGTTACCACTTGAATCTACCAATCAATGTAGCATCACTAAAAGTAGAACAACCAGATGTTATATGCCTCCTGATGTGATGCAACATAACTTATGTGACATCGCCTACGAGATATTCTTGCTAAAGAAGCTAAAACTGAATCTAATTGAACCTTTAGTCCTGACTTTCAGTTTACAGGAAATACAGTGGATGGGAGGACAAGTTGAATTACACTATGAAGAAGCAATTATCCAAATCCAGAAGGTAAGACATTCTACAAGGTAACTGACCTGATTTTGTCAACAAGTCAATGGCATGAGAAAATAAAAAAGGGAAAGACGACTGTTCTAGATTAAAAGAGACTTAGTCACAACAAAATGGAATGTGTTAACCTTGTTTTAATACTGATTTGAACAAACCAACCATAAAAAGTGTTTTTGAGATAATTAGAAAAATGTGATCATTATCAATGAGAGATATTAATGAAGTAGTGTTAACTTTTAGGTGTGATATTATAATATGTTGTTTTAAGTCCTTATTGTTTAGATATACACATAAGTATTTAAGGGTGAAATGATAGAGAAACATCAGACATTTGCTTTTAGAAATACAGAAGAGAAAGGAAAGAGGAAGGAAGGGAGGGAGGGATAAATGATAGATATGGCAAAATGTTGATAATTGTTGAAACTGCTAGGCCAAAAATTCTCAAAAGTGGTCCCCAGACCAGCAGCGGTACCATCATTTGAGAATCTGTTAGAAATGCTAATTTCTTTTTTTTTTTTTTAGAATTCTTTTTTTTTTTTAACATCTTTATTGGAGTATAATTGCTTTACAATGGTGTGTTAGTTTCTGCTCTATGACAAAGTGAATCAGTTATACATATACATATGTTCCCATATCTCTTCCCTCTTGCATCTCCGTCCCTCCCACTCTCCCCATCCCACCCCCCTAGGTGATCACAGAGCACCGAGCTGATCTCCCTGTGCTATGCGGCTGCTTCCCACTAGCTATCCACTTCACGTTTGGCAGTGTATATATGTCCATGCCTCAGAATTTAGAAATGCTAATTTCTAAACTCTGAGGGTAGGGCCCAGCAATTTATAGTTTAACAAACCCTCCAGTTGATTCTGATGCAACTAAAGTTTGAGAACCACTGTGCTAGACAAAAGGAGGTCTGAGAATTTTAAGTGTTGAATATTTTTCAGTATGTTTGAAAACTGTCATTATAAAAAAAAAAAGTTAAAAAAAAACACCAGCATTTGTGGTATATGCAAGAGTCTGAAGGAGAATAAATTGTAACTACCTCCAGGGGTTTGTCATGGCATAAATAACCCTAAGAAGTGAATTACAGGGCATGTGAATTATCTCTCAATAAAGCTGTTTGAAAGAGAAAGTAAGTTAGTGTGTTTTTCTGTGGATCTCCTTGAAGGTGCCTTTCTAAGGCTTGATTTTTTTTTTTCTTTCTATGACAGACAGGCTTCCCTTTCATTCTCTCCTTTAATAAGCATTTATTGAATCTAATGCTGTGCCAGGTACTCTGCTGAGGGATGGGAAGATAAAGATGGATAAAATGCAGTTGCTTTCCTCAGTGGTTCCATAGCATAATGGGCAAAAGAGACAAAGGAATCACAGTGTAATAAGTGAGGGTTAAACTGGGGGTGAGTAAATGTAGTATGGCACCAAGACCAACAATGATGGAAGGCTTACTGGAGTAGGGGACACTTGTGCTGAATTGTAAAGGCTGAGTTGAGATTAATGAGATGGGCAGCAAGTCTCAGAGACATGCAAGAATACCACTCACTCACAAAGTCACAATAAAGAGCTGCCAGTGGCTAGGGCAGAGCAAGGGGTTCATGGCGGCAGTGGACAGAGACAAGACCCTAAAGGAACCAGCCTGCCAGACTTTTCACCACTGTTGTCTCCATCAATATTTCTGTGAATGTACGCAAAATGTAGTAAAATCCCTAGCAACTGGAAAATAATCCTAAGAGCCAGACTATGAAATTGTGAAAGTCTAGAGCAACCAAATAAAAGGAAAAATTTGGCCTAAAACCA
Source organism: Balaenoptera borealis (assembly GCF_965194805.1). Classification (NCBI taxonomy): domain Eukaryota; kingdom Metazoa; phylum Chordata; class Mammalia; order Artiodactyla; family Balaenopteridae; genus Balaenoptera; species Balaenoptera borealis. Next base: position 59,029,728 of record NC_138863.1, on the reverse strand, counting down.
TTGCTCACATTTGTATAGAACTATACTGCTAAAAAGAATGCTAAGAGACTCCTTTGTATAGAATTGTTAGCTAAGTATAACTACCTAATCATTTGTGAATAAATTGAAATGAGCTATCTTGGGAAAGAATAGAAATGTCACTATTCTTTAACCACAGATTCCATCTTAGATATGGGGCTTTGAAGCAGGTATTTCAAGCTCTTTGAAGATTTTTTAGTGTTATTGTTCTAATCCACATTATTTTTTTAAGTCAAAATCTCAGGAATGTTGTGCCTATCAAATATAACTATCTTCTGTTGCATTTTCTATATATGCCACAAATATTAACTTTAAAGAAAGTGAAATGTAATGAATAGATTTTTGACCGCATTAAACCAATCGAAGAATTCCATAAGTAGCAAAATGAAAGATTTTTCCATAGAAATATAATTAAAATTTATTATCAATATAAGCAAGGAACATATCTCCCTGTTATTTGAATAGTACGTGCTAAAAGAGGAAATTAAGTTCAATAAAAGTCTATTAATTGAGACTATGATAAAGCAAAGATTTGGCTTTCTATGCATTAGCATGGTATATAAAATAAGAATTTTCCAGGACTTAATATAAACAAGGTTTCCAGAGTAATATTGTTTAAAATCACCAATCATATTTTTCTCTATGTTAAACCTGAGGTTTGCCCATTAATTATAAAATATTGTTGAGTGTCACAGCATACTAAAAAGAATACAGGCTTTGGAGCCAGATAACCTAGACCTGAATTCTGGTACTACCACTTACTAGCTATGTCATTTGGACCATCTTATTTGTCTCAGCCTCAGTTTCCTGATCCTACCACCATCTTCCTCACAAAGGTTTTATGAGGTCTAACGAAAATGGTGTGTACAGCAGCAAGCAGGTTACCTGGCACAAGATGAAAGCATTCTACAGATATTATTAGTTCCCTTCAACTATAGTCTTCTGTACAAACAAAACTTAGTGGCTTAACACAAATATTTAGTATTTCTCACATTTCTGTGGGTTATCTGGGTAGTTCTGCTTTGGGTGGAATTGCTAGGCTAGGCACTGGGATTGCTGGAAGATCCAAAATGGCCTCACTCATTTGGCTGACGTTTGGTATTAGTCAGCCAGGGCTGTTGCTTAGGCCACCTCAGTCCTTCTCTACATGGCCTTTCTCTGTCACTCAGGCATCTCACAGCATGGCGGCTGGGTTCAAAGAGGGAGCATTTCAGTAGCAATAGGCAGTGGAAGCTGTCAGTTCTCTTAAGGTCTAGTTCCAGAAGACCTAGAATGTCACTTTGTCTACATCCTACTGGTCAAAGCTAGTCTAGATTCAAGGAAAGGGAAATAAGCTCCATCTCTTAATGTGAAGAGTGGCAAGTATACTTGTAGGAGAAGTATTTGTGGGGGACAATCTTTGGAAACTAGCTACTTTAGTCTACCCTCTGGCCACAAATATTCACATCCTTCCAATGTGCAAAATATACTCACTCTTCAGAGCTCCTAAAATCTCGTACTTTTATGGCATCAGGTCAAAGTCCGGGACTTTGTCACTTAAATAAGGTCCAGGAGCAACTGAAGCTCTTCAAGGGTGGTCTCTCAAGTGCGGCCCTTATTTGCAAAGACCTGTGAACTAAAAAGAAAAATTATCTGTCCCACCTGCATCCAGCAATACCATGGTGAAAAAGGGACAGGATAACCGCAATAGACACCTCCATTCAAAAAGAGAGGAATAGATATGATCCAGCAATCCCACTCCTAGGCATATATCCAGAGAAAACTCTAATTTGAAAAGACACATGCACCCCAATGTTCACAGCAGCGCTACTCACAATAGCCAAGACATGGAAGTAACCTAAGTGTCCATCAACAGATGAATGGATGAAGAAGATGTGGTATATATATATATAATGGAATATTACTCAGCCATAAAAAAAAAAGAAATATTGCCATTTGCAGCAACATGGATGGACCTAGAGATTATCATACTGAGTGAAGTAAGTCAGACAGAGAAAGACAAATATTATATCACTTACATGTGGAATCTGAAAAAAATAATACAAATCAACTGATTTACAAAACAGATTTGCAGACATAGAAAACAAACTTATGGTTACCAAAGGGAAAAGGGAGTGGGGGAGGGATAAATTAGGAGTTTGGAATTAGCAGATACAAAATACTATACATAAAATAGATAATAAGGTCCGACTGTATAGCACAGGGAACTATATTTAATATCCTGTAATAAACCATAATGGAAAAGAATGTGAAAAAGAATATGTGTGTACATGTGTGTACATATATATTATCTATCTATATAATTGAATCACTTTACTATATACCAGAAACTAACACAATGTTGTAAATCAAATATACTTCAATTTAAAAAAAATTTTTTTAAGGGGTGGGAGGGATAGAAGGTACATAGCAGTCACCAGACCATAGTAATTCTGAAATTAGGCCAAGCACATACTATCATTTCCTCCAACTCTGAGATCAGAGAATGTGCCTTAATTAAGGCCCAGTTCCACGTGCTGGGAGTATCAGATTCTCTAGGCCCTTGGCTCTGCCCTCTGAGTCATTCTTCACTTTCCATAAGAAATGGTCCAGGGACTTCCCTGGTGGCGCAGTGGTTGAGAATCCGCCTGCCAATGCAGTAGACACGGGTTCGATCCCTGGTCCAGGAAGATCCCACATGCTGTGGAACAGCTAAGCCCCTGCACCACAACTACTGAGCCTGCGCTCTAGAGCCCTCGAGCCACAACTACTGAGCCCATGCGCCGCAACTACTGAAGCCTGCATGCTCTAGCGCCCGTGTGCCTCAACTACTGAGCCGACATGCTGCAGCTGCTGAAGCCCGTGCACCTAGAGCCCATGTTCTGCAACAAGAGAAACCACTGCAATGAGAAGCCCGTGCACCGCAACGAAGAGTAGCCCCCACTCGCCACAACTAGAGAAAGCCTGTGTGTAGCAATGAAGACCCAATGCAGCCAAAAAAAAAAAAAAGAAACGGTCCATGTTTGCAACTGAGTAGCAGTCTCTGCTTGCTTCTTGTCCAGAGGAAGTTGTGGGCTCAGAGGCCTCTTTTGTTTTTACACTATCTCTGTCCCTTCATGCCATGCTTATATAATTCCTTTTTAAAAATCTTTAGGGGCTTCCAGTGTATGAAATTTTAATCCACTCTATTTGATAAAAGCCACACCCTCAAATCTCTGTGAGACAGGCCCCCTCTATCTTGGATTTAGAGTCAGGTGCTATGGGACAATGCCTTTAAGATTTTCAGGGGTCCTTTTGTTTAGCAAAGAAAATCCAAGAGGTGTGTACTTAAAATTCTTAGAAGCTCTATCATCTAGCTGGCAGCACCTTGGATTTGATTCTTGCCAGCAAAGTCCTGGCTGGGACTCTATATTCCTGTTTCATCATATGCAGCTTAGAGAAACCAACTGGTACTTGCAATATTCTGCCTGCAAATCTCCTAAGCCATATTGACAAGTTCATGAGGTATGTTTTCTATCTTGTATTGATGTATTACTACAGTCAACAGGTTGCCAGACTTTACACCACTACTTAACAGGGGTTGCCTTTTCCCCAGTATCCAATAACATTGTTATCACCCTCCTTCCAACTTCATTTACAGTCTCCTCAAAGCCCTTCTGGCCTCTGCCCTCCAGCTGGTCCCAAAGCCAATGCCACATGTTTTTAGCTTTTCATTACCATAGCACCTCACTTCCAGATTCCAATTTCTGTCGTAGTTTTCTATTGTTATATTTAAAAAAAAAAAAACAGCCCCAAACTTAGTGACTTCAAATGACTGCAGTCATAGTGGTTGGATCTATAACATACACATGCTTTTTTACTCACATGTTTGGTTCCTCAGTGCTCTTCCTGTGGCCTCTGTCTCCACATGATATCTCATCCTCCAGGGTCACCATATGAGGCAGACATCTCTCCAGCAGGATAGTCTGGACTTCTTACATGATGGCTCAGGGTTCCAAGGTTCAGGAGGTGAAGTGCCAGCTCTCTTAACCTGCGCGCTTGGAAGTCCTGGAAAGCCACTTCTGTTGTGTTCTGTTGGGCAGAGCAAGCCACAAGACCAGCGCAGATGGAAGGGGAGTGGAAATAAACTCCATGTTATGAACTGAATGTTTGCATCCCCCTAAAAATTCATGTGTTGAAATCTAGTCCACAGTGTGATGGTATTAGGAGGTGGGGCCTCTGTGAGGTAACTAGGTTATGAGGATGGAGCCCTCCTGAATGAGTTTAGTGCTCTTCTAAGAAGAGGCCAGAGAGCTAGCTCTCTCTTCCTGCCATGTGGGGAGGATACCACATGAAGTCAGCCATCTACAACCTGGAAGAGGGCTCTCACCAGGACCCAAACATGCTGCCACCCTGATCTCAGGACTTCCTGCCTCCAGAACTATGAGAGAGAAATTAGTTTGTGCAGTTTTGCTATGGCAGCCCGATCTAAGAAATGACTAAGCTAAGAAGTGACTATGCTTCTCTTCTAAAGATGAGGAACAAAATGTGCATTCAGGGAGGGGAGGAACTGTTGGGGCTCAATTTTAGCCCCCAATTTTATCACAACAGTTAAGCCTAGCGCTGCCTTGTTTAGAGTAAATTGCAGGAAGTCTGGGTTCTGACTCCTTATATGTTGGTGCATGTAAGTGTGGAGGTAGATCTCTGACTAGAACAAGCGCTGCCACTCTCACCCTCAAACCCTGATTCAGGTCATCGGGGAATGTTATGCCAGACATTAGAAGATTGCCGAGTTCCCCCTCCCTTTTTCTCTTTCCTTCCTTCCCTCTTTTTCTTTCTTTTTTCTCTTTCCTGTTTTTTTTTCTTAAAGAGGCCATGATTTTGGTAAAGAAGTTAATCTTGCTTCTAAGTCAAATTAATGATATTTCCTTTGACTCAATCACCTGCTTTTCTTGACTTATAAAATGCTATTTCAATCAATTACTATTTGACTGGTTTTCCCAAAGCAGTATAAGAGAGTGTGTCAAGTAGTATATTACTTATTACTGGTAGATTCCACTCCTGGCTGTTTGACTTACAGACTAGAGACTCAGACTCACCACTAAGAGTTCAGTATGTGTAATGAGACTTTTAAACAATGGGCATAAATAAGAAATGTTCAATGCATGCAGTAATCTTAAATTCAAATAAAAAGGAAATAAGACCAAATGATTAAAAGATTAAGTTTGACTCTATTTTTTAAAATCTTAAATCAGATAACTTCATAGCTTAAGGGTGATAGACAAGTATAGGAAGGCAAAATAAACTAGCCATGGGGCAGAAAATTGTAGTAAATGGTTTATTTCTATGTAGCATGTCCACTGTGTCATACAGACCTTACTTTAGTCTCTAGTAGCTTTATTCACTTTATTTTTTTGTTGAGATATAATTCACATACCATAAAATTCACCTTTTAAGATGTACAACTCAGTGTTTTTTAGTATATTCACAATGTACAACTATTACCACAATCGAATTCTAGAATATTTTCATCACCCCCAAAAGAAACCCTATACCCATTAGCATATACCCATTGGCTCTTTGTGTCTGGCTTCTTTCTTAGCAGTACCATATATCAGTAATTCATTACTTTTTATGGTCAAATGGTATATAATTATACGGATAATATCACATTTTATTTAGTCATACATCAGTTAATAGACAATTGGGTTTTCACTTCTTGACTATTACGAATAATACTATGAACATTTGTGTACAGCTTTATTCACTTTAAAGATTCCTATAGAATATCCTAAATGAACAAGGTTAATGCTTTTTCATTTTTTAGTTTTTATTTTAATATTATTGAGAGTTTGGAAAAGAAAGCTGTCTAACAGAAAACTGATTTCTGAAGGGAGAAATTAGGGCAAATAATGAATAGTTAGATAAAGTGCAGAGTGTGAAGTTAGAAATTACAGGTCCACTTTACTAATCAAACTCATAACCCCAGGAGGATGACAAGAACATAAAAGAGAATTCAAGCTGTTTTTCAAGGGTAGGGGGGATTTATATAACAAAACTTAAATAAAAGTTCTCTGGTTTCAAGATTTACAGGAACTATAAACCAAATAAAATTGCTTTATTATGAAGATTTAGGCAAAGAATTCTTTCTAGCTAGTTATTTAACATCGAAAAAGGCAGAGTGCTTACCTCTCCTGTCCTGTTTCTTGTTTTGAGGGTGTTTTTGTTTTTACATATAATTAATGGTCCCCAGATGTACTTGTTTTTCAGAGCTCTATCTTTTCACTTTCATCTTCCTTAGGGAACAGAGGTTTCCAATATTCCCCAAGCCCAAAGTTTAAAAAAGAGCAAACAACAGAGCCATGTTGACAGCATTTTTAGGAAATTTTCCTTTTGGGTCTAATATCAAACTCTCCTGTATAATCTCAGCACACATCTCCACTCACTAACACTGACTTCAGGACCCTGTCGCTACCTAAAGCTTCTCTTTCCCCTGAAATTTTTCATTAGAAGCCTCTTTGTTTTCACCACCGCTTCCTTTCCACCTGCACTTCACGTGTCCTCTCTTTCATTAAACCAGCTCTTCAGCCTTATCTCTACCTCAAACGTCCTAAGTTGTCAGACTTCTACCCTCTCGCGGTTCCTTTTCTCTCCCCTGGCCTGGATCCCAAAATATCAGCCACTCTCTCACCAGCCCCCGCAGTTCCCTCAGCCTGGGACTTTGGCCTCGTCATCTCTCTCAGCCGTCCAAACAGAAATCCACCTCATTCAATTTCTCTGTTCCAGGACTACTATCCTCCGGCCCCTCCACGCTCCTGTGAAAGCCATGCACTCCACTGAGTATAGCTCAGAAATTATTTTATTCCCTTTCTATTCACAGTGGTCACTCCAAATCTTTATTATTCTCCTCAAGTCCCAGACTTTATCCACCATCCTCTTAACAGAAGCAGAAACAAAAGCAAAAACAGAGGCATCAGGCAGGGACTCCTTTAATGCCCCTCCCTCTGTTAAGCTCTCTGAATCGTTCCTCATTCTTACATCTTTCTTCTTTTCTTCACTGACCTCCTTCTCCATGCCTTTTGTGCCCTTGGTCTGCCTTCAAGACCTCATCCTGTCCACTTGCTCATAACAGCTTCAGGTTCTTCCACACCATCTCCTCCCCTGCAGTCTCTACATAGCACCCTGAAAACCTCCTTCCAGCTTCCTCGTCTCTCTGGATTCACCCTTAACTTCCTAATTAGTTTCCTTGCCTTCAAACACTTTCCCTCTTTACAATCCAATCCCCAGTGCAGACAGAGCCTCCAAAAACACAAATATGGTTGTGCCACTTCCATAATCTAAAATTTTCGGGCTTCCCCGGTGGCGCAGTGGTTAAGAATCTGCCTGCCAATGCAGGGGACACAGGTTCGAGCCCTGGTCCAGGAAGATCCCACATGCCGCGGAGCAGCTAAGCCCATGTGCCACAACTACTGGGCCTGCACTCTAGAGCCCATGAGCCACAACTACTGAGCCTGTGTGCCACAACTACTGAAGCCCATGCACCTAGAGCCCGTGCTCCACAACAAGAGAAACGACTGCAATGAGAAGCCCGTGCACCACAACGAAGAGCAGCCCCCGGCTCCCCGCAACTAGAGAAAGCCCATGCACAGCAACAAAGACCCAATGCAACCAAAAAATAATAAATAAATAAATTTTTAAAAAATAAAATAAAATAAAATTTTCCATGGCTTCTCATAGCCTCCAGGCTAAAATCCGAACTCCACAGCCTGGTAGACAAGACCCTTCATCCTGTGAGCCCCATCTACCTCTCCAGCTGCATGTCTCCCCACTCCCCAAAGAGCACGTTACACATCTGCTATAGCAAACACCCAGTCATCATCATATACTTTTCATGTCGTCATGCCCCTGCCTAGATTGCTCTCTGTTATGGGATGAATGTGTCCCTCCTCCCAAATTCATGTGTTGAAGTCCTAACCTCTAGTACCCCAGAACTGACTCTTTGGAGACAGGGCCTTTAAAGAGGTAATTAAGGTAAACTGAGATCAGATGGGTGCTCCCTAATCCAAAATGACTGGTGTCCATGTAAGAAGAAGAGATTAGGACACAGACAAACAGGGAAGGCCATACGAAGACACAGAAAGATGGCCACCTACAACCCAAGGAGAGAGATCCTCAGAAAAAAACCAACCCTGCTGATATCTTAATCTTGGACTTCTAGCCTCCAGAACTGTGAAGAAATTAATTTCTGTTATTTAAGCCACCCAGTCTGTGGTACTTTGTTATCACAGCCCAAACAAACTAATATACTTCCTATGTACTCTTCCAAAATCTCCTTCTAAATACCTACTGTTTAGGCCACCTACTGCCTCCTTCAAACTTTGTGAATCCCATTTCTCCTCTAAGACACTTTTCTTATTAGCACACAGCCCCTCCTACCTTGAGCTCCATTCCTCCAGGGAGTCCTGAGCTACCTACAGGCTCCATTACATTGTCACCCTCATCAGTTGTCAAGGTTCTATATGCCTCAGTTGCTTCTTTAATGCAGAAATAGTGAGAGTAGCATCTATATTACCATGTGATCAAACTCTAGACATGAAATATTAGGAACAGATATTTCTTTTCAGAGACACCAATAGCCTTAGAAACCATCATAATTTCACATCCATATGAAAATTTCTCAGTATCTTCTAGTAGACCAACAACCTGACGTGATCTGAAAGTATATTGTGTCACACGGATGCTTGTTCAAGAAGTTTCCGTGTATTTTAAAGATTCTTGCCATGTACAATTAATGACATTTAATAATTATTAACATTGAGCTTTTCAGATCTTACCTGTAGTATTTATGCCACCTAAAAGTGTGTTTTAAAGCATGGGGGTAAAGGATATGGGGGAATTTTACGTAAGGAAACAGGTAGTTGTAGAGTGTTGCTTTTTAAAGACACCCCCAAAAAAGAGTAATCCTTGAAGATGTGAAATAGGTTACAACCTTTGCCAGACCAGCTGGAGTTCTTACAAGACTGCAAAAGGCATCTTCCTTTAAAGATGGCACTTTCTGCAGTAACGATGGAGACAGAATCTGGCTGCATGCTATCCGAGGTCAAAGGAGTAGAGAGAAAGGAGCAATGACATGTGTCTATATCCTCACTCATTAGAGCCAGGAAGAGCATCTTAGGCAGGCAGACAACAAAAGAGACTACAGGAAGATCACCTCTATCATGATGAAGGCACTGGGAGAACTGTGTGCTTGCCATATAGTTTTAGGTTGGAGCCATCTCAGTAAGGCTTTCTTCAAGCACTTTTCAGGGTTATTGTATGACTATCCAGCTTTATTATGACTCAGTTCTAACATTTTAAAGGAAATGGAAATGTGGTAAACACTTCAGGTGCAGAATTTAAGGGCAGAAATTGTATTTTGTAGGTAGAAGATAACACCTCCAAAAATCTAGTCTGAAAAAACAAACAAAAAAAGACAGCCCAGGGAATTATGGAGGAAGAGTCACCACAGACAGTATAATGCACTATGGAAGACTCCATAGTCTCATTTTCATTGCTGCCAGATGCTCTGCAGCAATAAACGAAGATAGTCCCATTTCTTGGCTGGTACCTTCCTCACTGATTGCTTAAGTCACTATTCTTAACTTCTAGAAAAAAATCACAGTCAAAATCTAATCTGGTCCAGTTTGCAGTAGCTCTATTTCCTTGTCTGTTTCCAACTTTTCCTTATCCATCTTCCATCCTGTATAGACAGTGACTTCAGCAATAGGAGAACTCATTGGCCAAGAAATGGAACAGCTCCCAGGGCTTTTTTCCAGTGATGGGAATGAAATTGTAGGAAAGTGCTCCTTCCTGCTCTGAGGTTATCAGTGTCAGATTCCTCTCTTTCCCACCGTTTCTGGCTCTTACTCACGATCAAAAGGTATCTTATCTCAGGTGCACTGAAGTCCCACTTTAACCCCTAATTGCCAGAGGCATAGTAGCTAATTTTTAGGTGTGAGGGAAGGAAGGATATCTGGGGCAAAGGTACCAAACAATGGTACTACCTACCAACTTTTCACGTCATCTTACGTTCTGCACATTTTCCCATCCTGTTGATCATTTTATCCTGTGTTTGTGGAAAAGACCCTGGGCTCCAAATCTGAGTTTAAAGTTTAACTTTGCTTCTTCACTCTTCCATTGTACTAAGCACCCTAATTGCTGCCTTGCTGTAGGTTCCTGGTGGTTAAGAACAGCAGTCTCACATCTGCACTACTCGTTCTGTTATTATGACATTCAGACGAGGTGATGTATGTGAAAGCTCTCTGTGAATTCTAAATCATTATGGAAATATTAATAGTCATTTTTATTGTCATTGTTCTAACATTTCGAATACACTGGGGAAAAGTGCGCTGCAATTCATTCCTTTCTTCACTCATTCAACAAACTGTTGACCTTAGAGATGGAGAGGTAAATATAGATATATATAGATATATATATATATATACACACACACACACACACACACACACATACATACATACCATTTCTTCACTTTTACTTTGTCCAAAAAAGCTGTTTAAATACTTTACATAATTTATCTCGTTTAATTCTCACAAAAACTCTTTAAGGTAGGCTATGAGGTAGGTATTATTATCCCTATTTGCGTAGGAGGAACTTTTGGCTTCTATACATGTATAGCTCAAGATCTCATAACTTTTAAGTGGTAGAACTGGTTCTTAGCCCAGGCTTTAAAAAGGTAATTTATTTTTATTGGGGTAAAATATATACAACCTAAAATTTACCATTTTAACCATTTTAAGTGTACAATTCAGTGGCATTAAGTACATTCACATTGTTGTGCAACCATCACCACTATTGATCACTAGGACTTTTTCATCTTCCCAAACTGCAACTTTTTAGCACCGACTCCCCATTTCCCCTTCCTCCCATCTCCTAGTAACCACTGTTCTACTTTTTGTCTCTGTGAATTTGACTATTCTAGGTACTTCATGTAAGTAGTATCATATAATACTTGTCCTTTTATGTCTGGCTTATTTCACTTAGCATGTTTTCAAAATTCATCCATGTTGTAGCATGTATCAGAATTTCAGTCTTTTTTAAGGCTGAATAATATGGCTTTGAATGTATACCATATTTTGTTTATCCATGCATTGCTTGATGGACATTTAGCTCATGTCTTTTGAATGACAAACATCTTAACCACTAAACCAAGCCCAATTTTTATTTTAATAGCTATTACGTTGTCAAAATATACTAAAAGCTAAACTGTTGCCCTTAAGATTTTACTCTGGGTGATTCTAGGAATCATTTAATTTCCCTAGCATAATTAGACGTTAATAGGATTTCCTGCCTAATGTAATAGTACCAACTCAGATTATCAAGGATGATAGAAAAAGATACCTGCATGAATTATGTCATTCTAAAATTAGAATTTATTTTGAAGAATTACTTTTCTCATTTCAAAATTAAAAATCTATTCTTTAAAAACACTGATAAGAGGAAAAAAAATCTATTCTTTTAGCAAAAATGACAGTTGGTTCTGATCACCAATTCTAATCCAATATAGTGAGAAACTTTTTAAGTTTAAAGAAAAATAATCCAATGGCAGTATCTTAACTTAGCCTGGTGTGAATTTACCAGAGCACAGGGTTGCTCTCTTGTTGTGTTTATCTATCCATAGGCGATCCTAACCCAGATGGTATTCCACTTATGATTTGGGAGACATCTAACAACATCATCTGAAAAATTATACATTGGTTTTTCAGAAATAAATCTTAATGTTTTTTAAACAGCTAGACTGAGGTATAAATGACATACAATGAATTATGTATACTTAAAGTGTACAACTTGACAAGCTTTGACATATGTATATATCCATTCACTGTCATGCATGTGGATATCCAAACATCCCAACACCATTTTTTGGAAAGATTATCCTTTTTTCACTGAATTACCTCTATACCTTTGTCAAAATATCATTTGTTCATATACATGTGGCCTATTTCTGGACTCTCTATTCTTTTTCATTGATCTGTTTGTCTATCTTTGTGGCAATATACCTCACTGTCTTGGTTACTGAAGCTTTACAAAGTCTTAAAACCAGATAGAGGGGACCTCCCTGGTGGAGCAGTGGTTAAGAACCCACCTGCCAATGCAGGGGACACGGGTTCGAGCCCTGGTCTGGGAAGATCCCACATGCCGCAGAGCAACTAAGCCCATGTGCCACAACTACTGAGCCTGCGCTCTAGAGCCCGAGAGCCACAACTACTGAGCCCACGTGCTGCAACTACTGACGCCCACGCGCCTAGACCCCGTGCCCCACAACAAGAGAAGCCACCGCAATGAGAAGCACGTGCACCACAACAAAGAGTAGCCCCCCCTCACTCACCGCAGCTAGAGAAAGCCCTCGCACAGGAATGCAGCCAAAAATAAACAATAAATAAAATAAATAAATTTTTTAAAAAACAACCAGATAGAGTTAGTTCTCCAACTTTGTTCTTCTTTTTCAGTTCTTTTGGTTATGTTAAATCCTTTGCATTTCCATATGAATTTTAGAATCAGTTTGTCAATTTCTATAAAACAGCCTGCTGAGTTTTTTACTGGGATTGCATTGAATGTATAGATCAATTTGGGGAGAACAGATGTCTTAACAATATTGAGTCTTCAACCCCATGAACAAAATATAGCTCTCCTTTTATTTAAGCCTTCTTTCATTTCTCTCAGCAATGTTATGTAGTTTTTAGTGTACAGGTCCTGTGCATCTTTAATCAGAAAATTATTTCATATTTTCAATGCTATTGTAAATGTTCTTTTCTTAAGAAATTGGGTCTTTGGACTGTATTAATTCATCTTTAACTATTGAATATTTGCATATACTAGAATATGGCTGTCTGTTTTGAGTATACAAATGTTTTAATGTAAAGAATCTGTAAAACTTACCATACTTCCAGTTCTGTTTCTTATTGACTAGGAGTAGAATAAGTAGTCTTTGTGGAAAGGCTTCATCCAAATAGCTAAGCATTTCAGTCCTTATTTATGGTTATTCCTTCCCAGCTACAAAGAAAACATGCTTCTCTCTCTAACTTTCTAATTAGGAAACCCATGAAAAATATATATATTCAAGTTGCAATTTTGGAGCCAAGTTCTATTTTTCTGGTGAATGAAAACATTTCCAGCTTTCTGCCACGATCCTGGAAGGTGCTTAACAAATATTTGTTTTGAAGGAATGAATAGTTAGCATATGGGGCACAGAGGCTCTCTGGGAAGATGCTTTCTGCAGTTGAAGGAGTCAGGATCTTTCATCTAAGCTCTGCCTGGGTTTTATAATTTCACTCAACTTGTTTGTACTCACTACTTTGTATTTATTTCAAAGAACTTTTACAGTGTGTCCCTTGAGGATGCTTAAATGTGGATGGATGGGAAGGAGCCAGTAGAGGTGTGTTGGTTAAAGTTGAGAACAGGAAAAAGCAGTCATAGTATAAGTGAATTCTTTGAAAAATCAGAAGAGAATAGAGTCCAGGGCACAGACCGAGGGTTGGCCTTACACGGGAGCAGGGTATATATGCCTCTTCCTCTGAAACTGGAGGAATAAAGGTTACAGTGTAGGCTGAAGGGGTGTTGCCAAGACATTGAGGGAGTTGGGTGTGATGGCACCCACCTCCTCTGAGAGTGAGAGGTGGAGCAGTAAGAAAGGAGAACAGGAAGGTGTAGTAGGAGGACCCTAGTAAAGAATCATATTCTAGGGCTTCCCTGGTGGCGCAGTGGTTGAGAATCTGCCTGCTAATGCAGGGGACACAGGTTCGAGCCCCGGTCTGGGAAGATCCCACATGCCGCGGAGCAACTAGGTCCGTGAGCCACAACTACTGAGCCTGCGCGTCTGGAGCCTGTGCTCCGCAACGAGAGGCCACGATAGTGAGAGGCCACGATAGTGAGAGGCCCGCGCACCGAGATGAAGAGTGGCCCCCGCTTGCCATAACTAGAGAAAGCCCTCGCACAGAAACGAAGACCCAACACAGTCCAAAATAAATAAATAAATAAATAAATCAAAATCAGCATCTAAAAAAAAAAAAAGAATCATATTCTAGATCATCTCCCATTAATGATAACTATATCTTTAGGCTACAAAATTATTCCTTTTCTACCCTGCCCTCAACAATCACCCCCCAAAACTTTGCCAAACCCTTTCCAAACCCTTGCTAGCGCCACTGAGGACCCAGTGATGTCAGAGACAATGAATAAATGAATGAAAAACTCATCTTTTAAGAAAAAAAATTGGGCTTCCCTGGTGGCGCAGTGGTTGAGAGTCTGCCTGCCAGTGCGGGGGACACGGGTTCGAGCCCTGGTCTGGGAGGATCCCACATGCCGCGGAGCAGCTGGGCCCGTGAGCCACAATTACTGAGCCTGCGCGTCTGGAGCCTGTGCTCCGCAACGGGAGAGGCCGCGATGGTGGGGGGCCCGCGCACCACGGTGAAGAGTGGTCCCCAATTGCCGCAGCTAGAGAAAGCCCTCACACAGAAACGAAGACTCAGCACAGTCATAAATAAATAAATAAAAGAACGTGAATTTCTTTAAAAAAAAAAAGAAGAAAAAAAATTGTATGTATTTAAGCATTGTGATTTTTCTGATGATTTCCAGTTACGCTGTAAGATCATAAGAATTAAGTATTAGGAATCATTTTTGTTCCTATGATTTTAAGCACAAACCAATATAATAATTCCATTAGTAGTTTAAAATTTCAGTATTACTTTCTATCAAATCTTTAGCACTTTGAAACTCAAAGGTGAGAAACAGTTTCATTATCTAGACTCTCCTCTACCAGTGATAAGTGGTTGATAACCACTGATGTCAGCCATAAAATTACTCTTATTTCATCTATTCTAAGATGCATATTTTTTCACATTTTAATAGCTCAGAAATCAAAGGGTATCTTACAGTTGAAGACATCTTCCAATTATAATTGGAAGTATTTTTTTTAAATACACCAAATATAGGTGCCCCTTATGACCGATAGCACCATAGATTCCATGAAATAGACCTTTTTAAAAAAAATTAATTTATTATTTATTTTTGGCTGCATTGGGTCTTTGTTGCCATGCACAAGCTTCTCATTGCAGTGGCTTCTCTTGTTGTGGAGCACGGGCTCTAGGCGCACAGGCTTCAGTAGTTGTGGCTTGCAGGCTTAGTTGCTCCACAGCATGTGGGATCTTCCTGGACCAGGGCTCAAACCCGTGTCCCCTGCATTGGCAGGCGAGTTCTTAACCACTGCACCACCAGGGAAGCCCCATGAAATAGACCTTTTTTCTCTCCACTCCCTTACTCCTTTCTAAGACTGACAGGAAAAAAAAAATAAAAGGTTTGATGCAGTCACTCTTTTTGAGGGACTGATGGTTAAGAATGTTACCTATCCCCAAAGTACTTATGTTTAAAAAGAGATGGTTGAGATAAGAGAATGACTCTATCTTATCCTATGAGACTAAAGGAGATTTCAATTAGGGAAAGGCCTTTGGGGACCCTCAGATCTACCATGTTGGCAACTCTCCGCTCCTCTGAGATGGTTCTGTCTTTACCTCCTAAAAATTAGATAAACTTGTGAGCAAAATGAGGCCTAGGTTTTTGCCTATAGAATAAATAAATGCAACCCCAAAATTCCTTGGGGAGTACAAGTATCCCACCCAAACAAATCTTTTAAAGGGTCTGGTTTGGGGAATTGTTGGTCTCCAAAAATACCTTCTCATCAGGGTACTCCATCTCCTTCTCTTTCCAGAAACTCCACTACAGTCTTTGGGTAGTATTTTTTAAATAATAATGTAATAATTTTTTAAAAGGAGCAACATGCCCAGAGGGTCTTATTTAAAAGATGTGCATTTTCTGAAGGAAAAGGATAAAAGCTTGAAGCAATATTTCTCAAATAGTATGCTCTAGCCAACTGCATCAGAATCACCTGGGAAGCTAGCTAAAATACAGATTCATAGGTCCATGTTAGGGAATGAGCCACAGAAAATAGCATTTTTAATAGGCTGATTCATACCCGTATGGAAATTAGCAATCTTAGACCTCTTTAGAGAAGCTCATTATCTTACAAGAAGTTTCGTCTGGCAAAAAGAGCCTGGCACATAATTACCATAAGTAAATGGCAGGGGCTTGTATTAATTATCTATTGCCACATAGAAAATCACCCCCAGGGAGTTCCCTGGTGGCCTAGTGGTTAGGATTCCAGACTTTCACTGCCATGACCCAGGTTCAATCCCTGGTCGGGGAGCTGAGATCCCACAAGCCACATGACGTGGCCAAAGAAAAATCACTGCCAAATTTAGCAGCTTAAACAATGAACATTTATTGCCTCACAGTTTCTGTGGGTCAGGAATTTGGAAGAGGTTTAGCTGAGGGAGTCTGGCTCAGGGACTCTCATGAGGTTGCATTCAAGACAGAATTGCATTCAAGACGGCCCTGGCAACAGGCATCTGAAGGCCGACTGGGACAAGAGGATGGCTCACCCGCATGGTTCTCGATAGTGACCTCTTTTTATTCCTGTTGGCTGCTGTTTGGAAGGCTCAGTTTCTCAACCAATGGGCCTCTCCATAGGATTGTTTGAATGCCCTCTTGAGATTACCTCATGAGATGGCCCGTGCTTTCCCCTGAGTGAATGATTCAAGAAAGAGCAAGGAGGAAAACTTAATGCCTTTTATGACCTAGTCCCCAACATCATGCCCCATTATTTTCATCATATTCTATTTGTCACTAAGTCCAGCCTAGTATCAAGGAGAGGAGAATTAAGCGCCAGCTCTTGAAGGGAAGAATACCAAAGAATCTGTGGACATGTCTTTAAATTACTACAGTGCTAATATTTCTTTATGGTAGTACAGAGAGCAGATCTGTGTGAAAGGGTGCCTTGGTTTAACTTCCCCAGAAATGCCCACAGCTTCCCACCCATTTTTTAGGGGGAGACTGGCAAAGAACCCAACCCTACAGAGGCAGTTTTATGCCAGACATGACTTGCTTTTCTAATTGTGGATGGGAAGTGAACCCCCCCTATACTCTCTTCCCCTGCAAACAGGCTTTGGCTCAGCTAGTGGTTAAAATAGCTCAACAACCTGCAATCATAAATGTTATAGAGCTATAGGAAGAGAGAAAAAGCTTGAAGTGGGTGTTATTTTCACCCTCTGTGGTACCACATAGCAATGGAAATGCCAAGCAGAATTGCCACAACTACGCTGAGACATAGCCCGTGGACCTGTCCATCTGGAGGACAGCACTCCATAAAACCAACAGGGATATGATAATTGACAACTTGCCTTTTAATAACAAATCCTTCATTTTATAAAAATGTGGATTCTAACATTCCTTTAAGTAACCAGCGCTATTAACACACTTAAACTATTTATTTTAAAATTTGATCTACAGGGATGCATGAGACCTCTGCAGAACTCTAGAAGCCTGTCAAAGTTATACAGCTTCCAAAAGCATTTAATTTACAACCAGCAAGTGGTTTAAGCAGTGGAAGCATTGGGCTGATTCCAGGGCTGCCTTAGCTAACAATTTGAAGGGAAATTGAGTATATTACAAGACAGAATCAAATTCTGATCTTTCTTTGAAAGTCTATTGTCTGTTTTATCAAAGACATTCGATATTGACACAGTGCAGGCTATTGAGTCTCAATAAAATCTATTCTTCACTTTCTTTTACCTCATCTGCAGACTGTTGACATTTTCTTTTATTTCACCACCGATGTTTTTCTTTTACATTGGAGATTTTAGCACTGATGTTGTAATTGCTTATCACACAGCTGGCCCTGTTATGATGTTCTTGTGAATGTCCCTTCAGTTTCCTGATGGTCCTGTGATCCAATCTACAATCCATTTAAAAACAAAACATTCATGTGCCATTTTATGCTGTGGCTCTTTTGGAGTTCTAGTTCAGCTTCATTAATATTGATGCTGTCTGTCTCCTTGCTTATTTCAGAAGATTCTGAAATTAATCTTCAGAATTTGCTGTGATTTGTTGCTGTTTGGTACATCAGCCCCAGTACAGCTTGTCTCTTGTTAATTTTGTTTTTCTTTATTTTTACGCCTCTGCTATGACTGTTCTCCTACTTGTACTACTGGTGTGTGTCAGGTCCTTTATGGAATCCTGGTTTCGCCTCTGCCTTTCACTGTGATTTTCCATCATTAGGGACCTCTTGAATAAAAATGTAGCCCTTGTTTCTGACAGAGTCCATGTTCCTTTTCTTTTCTTTCTGTGTGATTTTCCATCATTATGGTTCTTAAATTTCTTGAATAATGATATATACTATGAACAAATGGACAGAGCAGTAATGCCTTCATCAGTGTTTTCTAAAATGTACCTGCAGCTTTTAGAGCACACAGTGCCAGAGCAGAATCTGTACTATGTAAGTAAAAGAATTTTTAAAATAGATTTTGTGGTCTGTTGGTGACAATGCTATGTGCATTAATAATTCACATTCTTGCTTACAGCATCTGCTTGTTAGAATGGCAGTTCCACAGAAGCCAGGTTGGAGAATGGCCTTAGGTCTGAATGTCTTTGAGGAATATAGGTGCATTGCTATATCTGCTTTTTTTTCCCATAACATTTTCAAAGGCAGTCAGTATTTCCTTGATCAGGAATGCTAAGTTGGAAATTGCACAAATTTCAAAAATGAGGTAGATGCAGCCAAACTTTACTCATTTGAGTTATTTTTGTCTGCCAGGATGAGTAATTTCATTGACCATTTCTGAATAAAATAGCTCCATACTTCTCATTACAAATAGGCAAGGGAACATTATAGGTGATAGGAGAACAGAATTTAAATTTAACAACTACAATTGACTAAAGCCAAGTCAATAAATGCCAAGAAATAAGAGAGTAAAGCTAAAATTATTGGCTGTCTAATCATTGCTGTAAAATGATGGAGAGAGAGTAATGCTAAAATAAGGTAATAAAATACACTGTTCACTATTGGTTAAAAACTATCCTTGCTTCAGAATACCAGTTACCAACTGAAGAATTCAAAATCAACAAGCAGTTTGATCTTTGAAAATGCCCTATAAGAAACTACCAAGGGCTTTCCTGGTGGCACAGTGGTTAAGAATCTGCCTGCCAATGCAGGGGACACAGGTTCAAGCCTTGGTCCAGGAAGATCCCACATGCCGCGGAGCAGCTAAGACCGTGCACCACAACTACTGAGCCTGCTCTCTAGAGCCCACGAGCCACAACTACTGAGCCCACGTGCTACAACTACTGAAGCCCGTGCGCCTAGAGCCCGTGCTCCACAACAAGAGAAACCACTGCAATGAGAAGCCTGCGCACTGCAATGAAGAGTAGCCCCAGCTCGCCACAACAAGAGAAAGCGTGCGTGCAGCAACGAAGACCCAATGCAGCCAAAAATAAATAAATAAAATAAATTTATAAAAAAAAAAGAAACTACCAAAACCTATACACAGCTGCTGTTTCAGAGAGTTTTATTTACAACTTTATGATGCACAAATGATTTCAAAGTTAAGCAGAAAATCTGGTGGTTTCCTTTAGATGAAAACCACTGTAACTTGGACATAAACCTAGAAATCAGAAATTTTGAGTTCTCAGTTTATTGTTAATACATTTCTTTAGAATTATATCAGTTCCTTTATCAATCCTTTCCATATTTTAAAATAGAAGGAAAAATGCCTAGAAAATGGAATAGAAATCCACATGCAAAATCTACATGCAAAATCCACATGAAGTTGGATCTCTATCTCACATGATATTCAAAAATTAGTTTAAGATGGATCAGAGGGCTTCCCTGGTGGCGCAGTGGTTGAGAATCTGCCTGCCAATGCAGGGAACATGGGTTCGAGCCCTGGTCTGGGAAGATCCCACATGCCGTGGAACGACTGGGCCCGTGAGCCACAATTACTGAGCCTACGCCTCTGGAGCCTGTGCTCCGCAACAAGAGAGGCCGCGATAGTGAGAGGCCCACGCACCGTGATGAAGAGTGGCCCCTGCTTGCCGCAACTAGAGAAAGCCCTTGCACAGAAACGAAGACCCAACACAGCCATAAATAAATAAATAAAAAATCCTTCCAAAAAAAACATGCCTCACAAAGTAATATAATTGATGCTAATCTTAATTTTCTACCTAGGAATTTTTCACTTATTTGGAAGGTTAATAACAGGTTGTAGAGTATAATATATCCAGCTTCTCCATCTTCATTAAAAAGATTTTCATTGTACTCAAGTCAAATTAAGACTGTTATCAGACTGGTTCAAGATGGCAGAGTAGAAGGACGTGTGCTCACTCCCTCTTGTGAGACTACCAGAATCACAACTAACTGCTGAACAATCATCAATAGGAAGACACTGTAACTCACCAGAAAAGGTACCCCACATCCAAAGACAAAGGAGAAGCTGCAATGAGATGGTAGGAGGGGTGCAATCACAATAAAATGAAATCCCATAACTGCTGCGTGGGTGACTTACAAACTGGAGAACACTTATACCACAGAAGTCCACCCACTGGAGTGAAGGTTCTGAGCCCCACATCAGGCTTCCCAACCTGGGGGTTCAGCAACAAGAGGAGGAATTCCCAGAGAATCAGACTTTGAAGGCTAGCGGGATTTGACTGCAGGACTTTGACAGGATGGGGGAAACAGAAACTCCACTCTTGGAGGGCACACACAAAGTAGTGTGCGCATCAGGACCCAGGGGAAGGAGCAGTGACCCCACAGGAGACTGAGCCACACCTACCTGCTAGTGTTGGAGGGTCTCCTGCAGAGGCAGGGGTGGCTGTGTCTCACCATGAGGACAAGGACACTGGCAGCAGAAGTTCTGGGAAGTACTCCTTGACGAGAGCCCTCCCAGAGTCTGCCATTAGCCCCACCAAAGAGTCAGGGTAGGCTCCAGTGTTGGGTCCCCTCAGGCCAAACAACCAACAGGGAGGGAACCCAGCACCACCCATCAGCACACAAGCAGATTAAAGTTTTATTGAGCTCTGGCCACCAGAGCAACACCCAGCTCTACCCACCACCAGTCCCTCCCATCAGGAAACTTGCACAAGCCTCTTAGATAGCCTCAGCCACCAGACGACAGACAGCAGAAGCAAGAAGAACTACAATTCTGCAGCCTGTGGAAGGAAAGCCACATTCACAGAAAGATAGACAAAATGAAAAGGCAGAGGACTTTGTACCAGATGAAGGAACAAGATAAAACCCCAGAAAAACAACTAAATGAAGTGGAGATAGGCAACCTTCCAGAAAAAGAATTCAGAATAATGATAGCGAACATGATCCAGGACCTCGGAAAAAGAATGGAGGCAAAGATCGAAAAGATGCAAGAAATGTTTAACAAAGACCTAGAAGAATTAAAGAACAAACAAACAGAGATGATCAATACAATAACTGAAATGAAAAATACACTAGAAGGAATCAACAGCAGAATAACTGAGGCAGAAGAACGGATAAGTGACCTGGAAGACAGAATGGTGGAATTCACTGCCACAGAACAGAATAAAGAAAAAATAATGAAAAGAAATGAAGACAGCCTAAGAGACCTCTGGGACAACATTAAATGCAACAACATTTGCATTATAGGGGTCCCAGAAGGAGAAGAGAGAGAGAAAGCACCCGAGAAAATATTTGAAGAGATTATAGTCGAAAATTTCCCTAACATGGGAAAGGAAATAGTCACCGAAGTCCAGGAAGCGCAGAGAGTCCCAGACAGGATAAACCCAAGGAGAAACATGCCAAGACACATAGTAATCAAATTGACAAAAATTAAACACAAAGAATAATTATTGAAAGCAACAAGGGAAAAACGACAGATAATATACAAGGGAACTCCCATACGGTTAACAGATGATTTCTCAGCAGAAACTCTACAAGCCAGAAGGGACTGGCATGATATATTTAAAGTGATGAAAGGGAAGAACCTACAACCAAGATTACTCTACCCGGCAAGGATCTCATTCAGATTTGACGGAGAAATCAAAAGCTTTACGGACAAGCAAAAGCTAAAAGAATTCAGCACCACCAAACCAGCTCTACAACAAATGCTAAAGGAACTTCTCTAAGTGGGAAACACAAGAGAAGAAAAGGACCTACAAAAACAAACCCATAACAATTAAGAAAATGGGAATAGGAACATACATATCAATAATTACCTTAATCGTGAATGGATTAAATGTTCCAACCAAAAGACACAGGCTAGCTGAATGGATACAAAAACAAGACTCATATATATGCTGTCTACAAGAGACCCACTTCAGACCTAGGGACACATACAGACTGAAAGTGAGGGGATGGAAAAAGATATTCCATGCAAATGGAAATCAAAAGAAAGCTGGAGTAGCAATACTCATATCAGATAAAATAGACTTTAAAGTAAAGAATGTTACAAGAGACAAGGAAGGACACTACATAATGATCAAGGGATCAATCCAAGAAGAAGATATAACAATTATAAATATATATGCACCCAACATAGGAGCTCCTCAATACATAAGGCAACTGCTAACAGCTATAAAAGAGGAAATTGACAGTAACACAATAATAGTAGGGGACTTTAACACCCACTTACACCAATGGACAGATCATCCAGACAGAAAATTAATAAGGAAACACAAGCTTTAAATGACATAATAGACCAGATAGATTTAATGGATATTTATAGGACATTCCATCCAAAATAGCAGATTACACTTTCTTCTCAAGTGCACACAGAACATTCTCCAGGATAGATCACATCTTGGGTCACAAATCAAGCTTCGGTAAATTTAAGAAAATTGAAATCGTATCAAGCATCTTTTCTGACCACAAAGCTACGAGATTAGAAATCAATTACAGGGAAAAAAACGTAAAAAACACAAACACATGGAGGCTAAACAATACTTTACTAAATAACCAAGAGATCACTGAAGGAATCAAAGGGGAAATCAAAAAATACTTAGAGACAAATTACAATGAAAATACTACTATCCAAAACCTATGGGATGCAGCAAAAGCGTTTATAAGAGGGAAGTTTATATCAATACAATCCTACCTCAAGAAACAAGAAAAATCTCAAATAAACAATCTAACCTGACACCTAAAGGAACTAGAGAAAGAAGAACAAACAAAACCCAAAGTTAGTACAAGGAAAGAAATCATAAATATCAGAGCAGAAATAAATGAAATAGAAACAAAGAAAACAATAGCAAAGATCAATGAAACTAAAAGCTGGTTCTTTGAGAAGATAAACAAAATTGATAAACCATTAGCCAGACTCATCCAGAAAAAGAGGGAGAGGACTCAAGTCAATAAAATTAGAAATGAAAAAGGAGAAGTTACAACAGACACCGCAGAAATACAAAGCATTCTAAGAGACTACTACAAGCAACCCTATGCCAATAAAATGGACAACCTGGAAGAAATGGACAAATTCTTAGAAAGGTATAACCTTCCAAGACTGAATCAGGAAGAAACAGAAAATATGAACAGACCAATCACAAGTAATGAAATTGAAACTGTGATTAAAAGTCTTTCAACAAACAAAAGTCCAGGACCAGATGGCTTCACAGGTGAATTCTATCAAACATTTAGAGAAGAGCTATCACCTATCCTTCTCAAACTCTTCCAAACAATTGCAGAGGAAGGAACACTCCCAAACTCATTCTATGAGGCCACCATCAGCCTGATACCAAAACCAGACAAAGATACTACAAAAAAAGAAAATTATAGACCAATATCACTCATGAATATAGGTGCAAAAATCTACAACAAAATACTAGCAAACAGAATCCAACAACACATTAAAAGGCTCATACACCATGATCAAGTGGGATTTATCCCAGGGATGCAAGGATTCTTCAATATACGCAAATCAATCAATGTGATACACCATATTAACAAACTGAAGAATAAAAACCATGTGATCATCTCAATAGATGCAGAAAAAGCTTTTGACAAAATTCAACACCCATTTATGATAAAAACTCTCCAGAAAGTGGGCATAGAGGGAACCTACCTCAACATAGTAAAAGCCTTAAGTGACAAACCCACAGCAAACATCATTCTCAATGGTGAAAAACTGAAAGCATTTCCTCTAAGATCAGGAACAAGACAAAGATGTCCACTCTCGCCACTATTATTCAACATAGTTTTGGAAGTCCTAGCCACGGTAATCGGAGAAGAAAAAGAAATAAAAGGAATACAAATTGGAAAAGGAGAAGTAAAACTGTCACTGTTTGCAGATGACATGGTACTATACACAGAGAATCCTAAAGATGCCACCAGAAAACTACTAGAGCTTATCAATGAATTTGGTAAAGTTGCAGGATACAAAATTAATGCACAGAAATCTCTTGCATTCCTATACACTAACAACAGAAGATCAGAAAGAGAAATTAAGGAAGCAATCCCATTCACCATTGCAAGAAAAAGAATAAAATACCTAGGAATAAACCTACCTAAGGAGGTAAAAGACCTGTACTCAGAAAACTATAAGACACTGATGAAGGAAATCGAAGATGACACAAACAGATGGAGAGATATACCATGTTCTTGGATTGGAAGAATGAATACTGTGAAAATGACTATACTACACAAAGCAATCTACAGATTCAATGCAATCCCTATCAAATTACCAGTGGCATTTTTTACAGAGCTGGAACAAAAAAATCTTAAAATTTGTATGGAGACACAAAAGACCCTGAATAGCCAAAGTGGTCTTGAGGGAAAAAAAAGGAGCTGGAGGAATCAGACTCCCTGACTTTAGACTATATTACAAAGCTATAGTAATCAAGACAATATGGTACTGGCACAAAAACAGAAATACAGATCAATGGAACAGGATAGAAAGCCCAGAGACAAACCCACGCACCTATGGTCAACTAATCTATGACAAAGGAGGCAAGGATATACAATGGAGAAAAGACAGTCTCTTCAATAAGTGGTGCTGGGAAAACTGGACAGCTACATGTAAAAGAATGAAATTAGAACACTCCCTAACACCATACACAGAAATAAACTCAAAACGGATTAGAGACCTAAATGCAAGACCGGACACTATAAAACTCTTAGAGGAAAACTTAGGAAGAACACTCTTTGACATAAATCACAGCAAGATCTTTTTTGATCCACCTTCTAGAGTAATGGAAATAAAAACAAAAATAAACAAATGGGACCTAATGAAACTTAAAAGCTTTTGCACAGCAAAGGAAACTACAAACAAGATGAAAAGACAACCCTCGGAATGGGAGAAAATATTTGCAAACAAATCAATGGACAAAGGATTAATCTCCAAAATATATGAATAGCTCATGCAGCTCAATATTAAAAAAACAAACAACCCAATCCAAAAATGGGCAGAAGACCTAAATAGACATTTCTCCAAAGAAGATATACAGATTGCCAACAAACACATGAAAGGATGCTCAACATCACTAAACATTAGGGAAACGCAAATCAAAACTACAATGAGTTATCACCTCATACCAGTTAGAATGGGCATCATCAGAAAATCTACAAACAACAAATGCTGGAGAGGGTGTAGAGAAAAGGGAACCCTCTTGCACTGTTGGTGGGAATGTAAATTGATACAGCCACTATGGCGAACAGTATGGGGTTCCTTAAAAAACTGAAAATAGAATTACCATATGACCCAGCAATCCCACTACTGGGCATATACCCAGAGAAAACCATAATTCAAAAAGTCACATGCACCCCAATGTTCATTGCAGCACTATTTACAATAGCCAGGTCATGGAAGCAGCCTAAATGCTCATCGACAGACAAATGGATAAAGAAGATGTGGCACATATATACAATGGAATATTACTCAGCCATAAAAAGGAACAAAATTGGGTCATTTGTAGAGACGTGGATGGATCTAGAGACTGGCATACAGAGGAAGTCAGAAAGAGAAAAACAAATATCGTATATTAACGCATGTATGTGGAACCTAGAAAAATGGTACAGATGAACCGGTTTGCAGGGCAAAAATGAGACACAGATGTAGAGAACAAACGTATGGACACCATGGGGGGAAAGTGGCGGGTGGGGGATGGTGGTGGTGTGATGAATTGGGAGATTGGGATTGACATGTATACACTGATATGTATAAGATAAATAACTAATAAGAAAAAGAAAAGAGTGATAAAATTTGTTGGAGACCAACAGGAAAAAAAAAAAAAAGACTGTTATCAGCCTAATATCTCTCCAAATAAAAACCACGTGCTGGGGCTTCCCTGTTGGCGCAGTGGTTAAGAATCTGCCTGCCAATGCAGGGGACACGGGTTCGAGTCTGGTCAGGGAACATCCCACATGCCGCAGAGCAACTAAGCCTGTGTGCCACAACTACTAAGCCTGCGCTATAGAGCCCGTGAGCCACAACTACGGAGCCCACGCACCTAGAGCCCGTGCTCCACAACAAGAGAAGCCACTGCAATGAGAAGCTCCTGCACTGCAACAAAGAGTAGCCCCCGCTCCCTGCAACTAGAGAAAGCCTGCGCACAGCAATGAAGACCCAATGCAGCCATAAATGAATGAATTAATTAATTAAATAAAATTAAAAACCACGTACTGACCTTTAAGGGAATCATCATTTTAGGACAAAATATTACTAATTTCCAGTATAATTGTATAGAGTAAGAAATGAATTTATGTTTATGAGTTTTAATAAATAATTCAATTGCTCTGCAACATTCCAAACAGTATTAGAAGCAAAATCATATATTAGAACAGAACACAAAAGCACTAGGAGCCAGACAACTTTCTATGGGTTTTTATAGCTAATGAAGCTCCAGACCATAATTAGTTCCTCTCTCAGTTGTATTTTATCATGAGAACCCATCTTTTAGAATTTCTATGCTTGGCATCTTTAAGGCCAAATACTGCAGCCTCAATTTTTGAAGGAAGAAATTATTTCAAGTTCTGTATCTGCACAATGTCAAAATGATTGGTGAAATCAGTGAAAATATTAGGCAAATCAGTTGTTTGATATAATGTTGGCACAAAGTAAGTCCTTATTCCTGGCTTTGGTCCTATATTTAGAAATATCTTTGCTTTCCTGTGATTAGAAAGATATGTATCATTTTCTTTGGGTTCTCATATTGGGGATCAAATAAGAAGACCTAGGGAAGTGCAGCCAGGCCTCTGTAGAGGGTGGCTCACTGCCCACTAGCTTCACCTGGGGTGGCAGCACCACTAAGCCAGGTGGGGCTTTGCCATCTGAGTATTGACATAGCCAGGTCCTCCTAGCTTGAGGAAGGACAACTTGCTGGTCTGTTCCTTGCCGTGTACCCTAAAAAGGAACCTTCCTGAATGCCTGTTCCCCAATCTCAGCCTACACTCAGCCAGGCCTACCTGCAGGGCCTGCTGTCCTGGTGGCCTGGGGACCGAGTAAAGGGGACCTTCACTCCAAGGGACACTCAAACACTGACCTACCTCACTGCTGAGGAAATCCATACCAAATGCCTGTACAAATCAGTCTACACCTTCTTTCCTTTTCCTTTTCCTTTTCTTTAGGAAAGAAAGTATTGGCTTTGTACTTACCAATGGAGAGCTTGACTCAGCCTCTAGGCCAGGCAGGTTTTCTAATACTTCTACTAAGTTTAACAAATCAGTCAGTCACAGACAGAGCTCCTGGACCACCCCCCTTTGCCTCCCCTCCAAGCAAATCGGCACTTTGTCCTATTGTTGTCATGCATTTTACTTCCACATATGTTGTAAACCCCACACTACATTATTTTGTTTTTGTTTAAACAGTCAATTATCTTTTTAAAAGATTGAAATAATAAGAAAAAAATCTTACACATTTACTTACATTTTTACCCTTTCAATTGCTCTTTATTCCTTTTGGTAGGTCCATATTTATAACTGATAATGTTTTCCTTCTGCCTAGAAGATTTCCTTTAACGTTTTTTGTAATGTGGATATGAATTCTTTCAGCTTTTTTTTTTTTTTATAGTATTTTTTTTAATTAATTAATTTATTTATTTATTAATTTATTTATTTATGGCTGTGTTGGGTCTTCGTTTCTGTGCGAGGGCTTTCTCTAGTTGTGGCAAGCGGGGGCCACTCTTCATCGCGGTGCGCGGGCCTCTCACTATCGCGGCCTCTCCTGTTGTGGAGCACAGGCTCCAGACGCGCAGGCTCAGCAATTGTGGCTCACGGGCCCAGTTGCTCCGTGGCATGTGGGATCTTCCCAGACCAGGGCTCGAACCCGTGTACCCTGCATTGGCAGGCAGATTCTCAACCACTGCGCCACCAGGGAAGCCCCTCTTTCAGCTTTTTAATGACTGAAAAGTTCTTTATTTTGCCTTCATTTTTAAAATATATTCTAGTATAGTATATATATGACTATTTTCATTTTTTAGTACTTTAAAGATGCTGCTCCACTGGGGTTTTTGTTTGTATGTTTGTTTGTTTTGTTTTGTTTTGTTTTTTGCTTACATTGTTTCTGACAAGAAATGTTCTGTCATTACCTTTGTTCTTTGTACATGTCATGTTTTTCCACCCCCTCTGGTTGCTTTTAATATTTTCCCTTTGTAACTTGTTTTAATGAATTTGATTATGATGTTAATTACCTTGGTGTAGTGCTTCTTGTTCTTGGGGCTGGTTGAACTCCTTGGATCTAGTTTTTATTGCATTTGGAAAATTTTGGGCTTTTATTTCTTCAAATACTTTTTTTCTGTAAACCCCTCCCCCTGTCACCTTTCCATCAGGGCTCCAGTTACATATATATTAGGCCACTCGACGCTGGCCCACAGCTCACTGATGCTCTGTTCCTTTTCTTCCCCCAGACTTATTTTTGTCTGTGTTCATTGTGTACAGTTTATATCGCCATGTCTTCAAATTCACTCCTGATTTTTCTGCAGTAACTAATCTGTTTTTAATTAATCCTATCCAGTGTATTTTTTCATCTCTGTCATTGTTGTTTTCATCTCTAGAAGCTCAATTTGTGTCTTTTTCACATTTACTGTGTTTCTACTTAACATGTTCTATCTTTCCTCTAGATCAGGATCTCGCAACTTCAGCTCTACTGATATTTGGTTTGAATAACTCTCTGTTGCGGAGGCTGTCCTATGTATTGTAGGATGTTTAGCAGCATACCTGGCTTCTACCCACCACATGCCAGTAGCACCACTACCTTCAAGTTGTGATAATCAAACTGTCTCCAGACATTGCCAAATGTTGGCTGGGGGAAAAAAAATCAGTCCTCTCTTGAAAACTACTGCTCTAGATTTTGGAACATATGTGATACAGTTATGATAACTATTTTAGTGTCATTATCTATTAATTCTATCATCTGTATCAGTTTTCTCCAATTTCTATTGTTAATTTTTCTCCTTATAATTTTCCTGCTTCTTCACATGCCCGATAGCTTTTTTATTATATGCCGGACATTGTGAAGTTTACTTTGTTGGTTATGGATATTCTTATATCCCTATAAATATTCTTGAGCTTTGTTCTGGGATGCAACTAAGTTACCAGGAAAAAAATTTGATCCTTTCAGGTCTTGCTTTTAAGCTTCATTAGGTAAGACCAGAACAGCATTTAATCTAGGGCTAATTTTGCCCTGCTACAGAAGCAAGACCCTTCTGCATGCTCTACCCAATACCCCATGAATTATAAGGTTTCCCAATATGGCTGGTGGGCATTGGCACTATTTGTGGCCCTGTGTGAGCTCCTCATGGGTGGTTCTTTACATGATCTACTATAGTGTCCTCACACACATGCGCTGGTAAGCTCTCAGGTGAATACTTCAGGGAGGACTTCTGGACATTTGGGGGGTTCTTTCTCTCTGAGAAGCTTTCTCCTCTCTGGTTCATTGTTCTTCGAACTCCAGCAGCTTTGGCCTCTCAGCTTCATCCCTTCAACTCCCAGCTCCACCTGCTCCACTCAGAGATCATTGCATTCTGCTTGGGTTCCCCCTCCTGCACTGCAGCCTGGAAACTGTCCCCAGGCACTAAGCTGTGATAATCACTGGGGTCGCTTGCTGTGTTTCCCATCTCTCAGGGATCACTGTCCTTCATTATCTCATGGCCAGTGTCTTGAAAACGATTGTTTCATATATTTCATCTGATTTTTTATTTTTTAGTTGTTTCAGGCAGGAGGGTCAGTCTGGTCTCTGTTACTCCATCTTGACTGGAAATGAGTACATTTTTAAGTTACTTGGAATTGACGTGGGTGTTAAACTTTCTGAATTATTGAATTTCTGACAATAACTGTACATTGCTCTTACTCTTTTTTTTAATATTTTATTTATTTATTTATTTGGTTGTGCCGGGTCTTAGTTGTGACAGGTGGACTCCTTAGCTGCAGCTCACCAGATCCTTTGTTGTGGCATGCGAACTCTTAGTTGTGGCATGCACATGGGCTCTAGTTCCCTGACCAGGGATCGAACCCGGGCCCCCTGCATTGGGAGTTTGGAGTCTTAACCTCTGTGCGACCAGGGAAGTCCCTGATCTCACTCTTGATTGAAAAGTTTGGATTGAAATAAAATTCTACTCAATATAATTTTCACTACAAACTGAAGACATTTTCCCCTTGTTTTAAGCATCCAATGTTGTGTATGGGAAGTCTGATGTTTGTTTCATTTTTGTTCCTTTGTAAATTTTTTTTTTTCTACAGGATTTTAGAATCATCTCTTGACCTACAGCGTTCTGTAATTTCAAAGTGATCTGTTTAGATATTTTTTTTAATAGTATCTGTGAAATCATGAGTTGACTAATTTTAATTTTACAACCCATTATAAAATAAATATATGATCATTAAGATACAAAACATTTATCCATGCCACTTAAAATCATCTTTAGTATCACTAGTGTTATATCTTCCACCCTTTGGAAAACTTTGGATTAAAGCATAGTGTTAAACAGCAAAGGAAACCATAAACAAAACGAAAAGACAACCTACAAACTGGGACAAAATATTTGCAAATGATGCAACCAACAAGGGATTAATTTCCAAAATATACAAACAGCTCATACAACTCAATATCAAAAAAAACCAAACAACCCAATCAAAAAGTGGGCAGAAAAGCTAAATAGACCTTTCTCCAAAGAAAACATACAGATGGCCAACAGGCACATGAAAAGATGCTCAACATCGCTAATTATTAAAGAAATGCAAATCACAACTACAATGAGGTATCGCCTCACGCTGGTCAGAATGGCCATGATCAAAAAGTCTGCAAATAATAAATGCTGGAGAGGGTGTGGAAAAAATGGAACCCTCCTACACTGTTGGTGGGAATGTAAATTGGTGTAGCCACTATGGAGAACAGTATGGAGGTTCCTTAAAAAGCTAAAAATAGAGTTACCATATGATCCAGCAATCCCACTCCTGGGCCTATATCCAGAAAAGATGAAAACTCTAATTCGAAAAGATACATGCACCACAATGTTCATAGCAGTACTACTTACAATAGCCAAGACATGGAAGCAACCTAAGTGTCCATCAACAGATGAATGGATGAAGAAAATGTGGTGTATATATATATATATATATATATATATATATATACACACAAAGGAATATTACTCAGCCATAAAAAAAGAATGAAATATTGCCATTTGCAGCAACATGGATGGACCTAGAGATTATCATATTGAGTAAAGTAAGTCAGACAGAGAAAGACAAATATTATATTACATCACTTACATGTGGAATCTAAAAAATAATACAAAGCAACTGATTTATAAAACAGAAACAGACTCGCAGACATAGAAAACAAACTGTGTGGGGGGAGGGATAAATTAGGAGTTTGGGATTAACAGATACACACCACTACATATAAAATAGACAGGCAACAAGGATTTACTGTATAGCACAGGGAACTATATTCAGTATCTTGTGATAAGCTATAATGAGAAAGAATAAAAAAATTATAAATATATGTATGTATGTATGTATAACTGAATCACTTTTCTGTATACCTGAAACTAAGACAATATTGTCAATCAACTCGACTTCAATTTTTAAAAAGCACAGCGTTAAGAAAAATTATAATAGATCATCAGGGAAAATTCAGAATGGGTGACGATTACTAGGTATCTTCTCAATGGATGTTGTCTAGGTGATCCTTTGGGGTTTTCTGACTATATAGGTGTCTGTGGTTTTCATGATCTTCAGGCAATTTTACATCCAACTCTAAGTTGTATAAAACTGACGCAAATGAGTCTTGTCTGTAGACGTGACAATAAATTGTCTCTGGTGAAGATGCAATTGACTGTCACCATGTAAAAGAGATGATTCCAAACATTACATTTTATTCCCTGTAAATATTGTTTTATCACCTATTGGCAATTTCATTTCAGCATTCCTGGTTGCTACTATATGTGTTTGTTCTTTGAATTCTCTTTTGAAAAAGTTTTAACCTCTCACTGTTTCTCTCATTAATTATTAATAAGTTAAATAAGATCTTTGACCTGTGTGTCTTTGTATTTACATGACAATCATGATTTTGCCTTATATTTAAGTATATTTTATTAATAGCATATATGAATTATTATAATGTGCATTATTACTCTATTTATCATGTTTGAGAGGATTTGGAGAACACTTCAAACTGGACTTTGGAAAAAAGTGCCTCTTTGCTAAGCCTTGGCTTGGTATCAAATTCTCTATGACAAATCTGGCTGGCCACCCATTTTGTAAATAAAGTTTTGTTGGCACACAGCCACATTCATTCATTTACATATAGAGTTGACAGTTGTAACAGAGACCATATGACCCACAAGCCTAAAATATTTACTATCTGGCCTTCAATAGAAAAAGTTTGTTGACTCCTCTTTTACAATATGACACCAACCTGCTTTAGCATATAAACCGCAAATGAAAATTCTATTACTTTTTTAGCTTGAGATGGTTAGGGTTTTCTGTACCTCCAAATGGATGTACAATACCATTTGCAGGGATAGAGGGAACGTCTTCATTTTGGGAGACTGAATATCATAGTGTTTAATATCTCCCACTGGCCTTGAAGTCAGAGTGTCCTGGGTTTGAATCCACACTCTCTCACTTACAGCTGAGAGACCTTGATCAGGCTGTTAAACCTTCCTAACCTTTAACCTTCCTAAGCCTCAGGTACCTCATCCATAAAATAGGGATAATGATATTTTATATGGTAGTTGTAAGAATTAAATGAGCTGCAATATGTAAAGAGCTTAATACCCAGAACATAGAAATCCATGTTGTTATTGGGCATTGGCAAACTTTGGAAAGCACAGAATAATTAGATCTATGCCTGTTTTTGTAACCTTCAAAATAAAGTCCAATATCTGTCACCAGCCTACCCAACTTAAAGCTTCTCTCCACTATTCCAAAGAAATTCTCTTCTTCTTACTCAAGAGGTAAAATACTTTGTTTGGTTAGCTGGGGACACTCCAAGAGGAAACCTCACTAAGGTATCCCTAGCAAAATCTCATCTTTATTATGGTAGACTGATTGCAAAAAAATGGCCCCAATTCTTCTCCTCTAGGTATGCATGTCTCTTATGATGTGACTTTTCATCCCATGTAGAAGTGGAATCTGTTTTCCCTGCCTTTCTCTACTGGCCTTGTTACTTGCTTAACCAGTAGAATGAAGCAGAAGTGAATGTGCCAGTTCTGAGCTAAGGCCTGCAAGAAGACTTACACACTTCTGCTTGCTCTTTTGAACCCTGCCTTCACCACGACAAGCATGGGATAGCCTGCTGGAGAACAAGAGTGCAGAGATGAGTCATCTCGTCCATGAACATCCTGCTTCAATCAGCTCCCAGCTGACCTGCCCACTGAGATCAACCAAGACCAGCTCAGATCAGCAGAACTACCTAACCAATGTATAGATTCATGAGCAAAAATACATATTTATTGTATGTCAAAATAAATTAATGTCCAATAATTTCTATCACTGTAATCTTGGCTACTGAATGATTGCTCTCTGCTGTTATTTGCTAGGGGAGTGTCGAGCATACGTATCTCACACATAGGACTAGAGTGATAATCTGAAAATGTGGTCCTAACTCAACCCTGTTGTGTCAGGACATTGCTGAAGTGATTGATCCAGATGCATACTCAAGTCGAGAATTTCCCATGAAAGACTTGGACAGAAGTCACAGCTCTTGGCTGCAGAGATCGTGTAACAGTATTATGAGAACTTTTAAAGAAAAGAGGTAAGTAGTCATTCCATTTACAAAACCAATTCTTACAATAGTGACCGTTAGAACCAAAATGTTTGCATGACAAAAGGACTTTTGAGTCCCCTCTGGTTGGCCTGCTGTTTAGAAATGGTAGTTAACAAAACAAAACTGATTACTGCTAGAAAATGCACTGTTCCTTGGGACTCTAACAAGAAGTGACGTGATTATATTATGGCATGTTTTTCCCAAGGTAGTTAAAAAGAAAACAACATTCTTTTCTGGGTCTCTGGTGTTTCCCTTGTGATTTTGAGAATGACTATGCCTTTGCCTTTCCACTGTACTGACACTCTGCCACCCTGTGTCACTTTAAGCCAGTCATTTAATATGTACTATGGATAAGTTCTCGTGTCTCTTCTAGCCCATGTCAGTTGCAGATACAAATTTTTTGCTTACCAATTTTTGTTCTCAGTCATTGGACATTTATTTCATATCTATTATGTGCCAGGCATTTTACTAGTCACTGGAGACACAGCAGTGAATAATGAGACATGGCCTTTGCCCTCACATTAATAATGATAACAAAAATGACAGCAAGCATATCATTAACAATAACTGATACCATACTACATTATAGGTTCCGAAACACTTTCACAGGCATTTTTATGTTTGACCCTCACTGTGGCACTGTTAAATGGTTAGGATAAGTTATTATCATCTGCATTTTACATGTGAAGAAACTGAGACTCAGTACCATTAAGTAACTTGGCCAAGGCTACAAGGAACTCATATTGTCACTTAGGATCTAGAAATTTCAATCCTGATTATTTACAAAAAAATATTTTATAATGAAATGTTTCAAACTTACTAAAAATAGTAGGATGATAAATCCCATATACCTAAAACCCCAAATTTTAAATTATCAATATTTTGACCATATTTTCTTCATCTTTCCCCCCTTTTTCCTTTGCAGAAATATTTTAAGGGAATCCCAGAGATCATGTTATTTCATCCCTTCATACTCAACATAAATCTTTAAAAAGTAAGGCATTATGTTAACATAACCACAATGCCATTTTCACACTTAACAATATCAATAATAGTTACTTTGTCTCATTTAGATACAATTTTTGATGTTTACTTGGAATAGAATGAAATTTAAAAATCATTTTGCTATTCAGTCACATACTGACTAGCCCAATGTTGTACAAATTTGCCTCACCACAACAGTTTGTTGGATTCTAGATCATCCCTCCTCCCCCAAAGCACATATCTTGTGGTAGAGGATACTATTTGGCCTCCAGTGTCTCATCTCTCCCTTATCCTTATAGATTTGTCATCTAGAAATATGGTCATGAGGAATAAAGACTGTATTTCCCAGCATTCCTTGCAACTGGATGTGGCCATGTGAGTAAATTCTACTACTACAGATGTTAAGTGAAGTGTTAAATTAGCTCCTGGGTAACATTCTTTTTTTTTTTTTCCCAAGATTTATTTATTATTATTTTATTTTATTTTTTGGCTGTGTCGGGTCTTAGCTGCGGCACGCGGGATCTTCGTTGTGGTGCGCAGGCTTTTCTCTAGTTGTGGCTTGCAGGTTTTCTCTCTCTAGTTGTGGCACACGGGCTCCAGGGCGTGTGGGCTCTGTAGTTGTGGTGCATGGGCTCTAGTTGAGGCGTGCGAGCTCAGTAGTTGGGGCATACAGGCTTAGTTGCCCCGCGGCATGTGGGATCTTAGTCCCCTGACCAGGGATCGAACCTGCGTCCCCTGCATTGTAAGGTGGATTCTTTACCACTGGACCACCAGGGAAGTTCCTTGGGTAACATTCTTAAGGGGAAAGAGCATGTTCTCTTTTCCTTTCCTCCTTTTTGCTAACTAGAATGTAGAATCAGTAGCTGGAACTTAACATCTTGACCTATAAGGCTGTGTCCTAAGTAAAATAGGTGAGACATCAAGAGAGGCGGAAGATCCCTGATGATCATGGAGCTGCCATATCAGTTTAGAAGTAAGTTTCTAATTTGTAAACTTCAAGCCAATGTTATTTATCTTGGTTTCTGGTTGTTTTGACACATGTAGCCAGATGAATCCTAACTTCTATACACTTCTGTGTACATCTTCCCCATCCCTCAATTATGATGGAACTAGCACACAGAAAAAGGGGTTAGCTCTGAGCTAATGCCTCCAGATCTAATTTAACTATTCACTGAGATGTATTCCATTCAACTTGATGTTTTAAAATGACAAACTGTCAACTTCCAAAACTCCTTTCCTTTGAGTCTGTCCTTGTAATATGATCAACATCTTTTCTGTCTTCTTAATTGAAAGATCACCCAAACGTACCAATTGTTTGGTTCTTGAAAAAGGTGTTTTGTTCATAAGATTTGTAGAAAGGATTTGGAGAAGAGTGGAAAGGGCCTGAACTATTGTATGCATAGCAAGCATTGGATAGTGAAATCAAGTCCAGCCGTGTGACCTGTCTCAGGTCTCTGAAAATGCATCACTGATTTCAGAGCTGGTCTGGGTGAGCTGCAGTGAGCTGTCACAATTGATATTGTCATTATCAGAAGATCACAGTATATGTACAGAAGTTGAACTATTGTTAACAGTTCTACATTTAAAAGATTTCTTATGGAATTTTACAGCTGATAAATCAACCCCTGATGACACAGTGAAATAGGACCAGGATATTAAAGCATTTAAACATGGGTTTTCAATTTGTTAACCAAACATTAAGACATTTCCTCAGTCTTTTTTCATATTAAAAAAAAAAGACTTGCAGTAACAAAGAAAAGTATTAAAGTTTCTTTCAAAGGTGCTCGCTAATTTCGAATATTCCAAAACTTTGCATTATGTAATCGAATAGAAGCTAATAAAAAGGAATGCACAACTGAGAGACTGGGCATTATATTTTTCTATTATCAGTAATTCTTTATAAAAGCAGTCTATCACATTTTACTTTAAAGAGATGCGAGTGATCGAGTTATTAGATCAATATTTTTGTTACAGTATTTTGAGCCAAAAGGGAAATTCTGGTAGTTACTGAAATTCTGTACTTGCTGTTGTTCATCTGCTGATGAGAAGTTTAAAGAATTGTAATGCACTTGCCAATTATGCGTGTGAGAGCAAAATGTTAATCAAAACACTGCAAACTTTACACTTGCAAGAAATTAGTGGAAAATAATTCTTAATAAAGAAAGCATAGGGAAGATGTAAAATCCTGCTTTACATCTCAGACTGACTTTATTATTTTTTAATGGATCACACAAAATATTTATTTCTCACTTCTATGAATTCCAAAATGGGTGTTCATGTTTGGTGAGCAGCTGCGGAGGAAAGACTTTATTTTATTTATTTATTTTCAACACTTCATTTTTTAAAATAAATTTATTTATTATTTATTTATTTATTTTTGGCTGCGTTGGGTCTTCGTTGCTGCGTGCGGGCTTTCTTTTTAGTTGAGGGGAGTGGGGGCTACTCTTCGTTGCAGTGCGCAAGCCTCTCATTAAGGTGGCTTCTCTTGTTGCAGAGCACGGGCTCCAGGTGCGTGGACTTCAGTAGTTGTGGCACATGGGCTCAGTAGTTGTGGCTTGCGGGCTCTAGAGTGCAGGTTCAGTAGTTGTGGCACATGGGCTTAGTTGCTCCATGGCATGTGGGATCTTCCCAGACCGGGGCTCAAACCCATGTCCCCTCCATTGGCAGGCGGATTCTTAACCACTGCGCCACCAGGGAAGCCCTATATATATATTTTTTTTTACTATTTATTTATTTAGGCTGTGCCGGGTCTTAGTTGCAGCATGCAGACTCTCAGTTGCGGCATGCGGAATCTAGTTCCCTGACCAGGGATCAAACCAGGGCCCACTGCATTGGGAGCATGGAGTCTTACCCACTGGACCACCAAGGAAGTCCCAGAAAGACTTTAATTTTCAACTGCCACAGACAGTGAAAAATAGCTCTCAGATGTTAACTCTCTGCACTCTGTTAGGAAGCTCCCTTTACATGTATATACATATATTATTGCAGACAGTATTTTCCAAAAGGGACTGAAACAGTATCTTATACCCTGAGTGCTCTTTTTACAATGTGATCTTAACACTCCTCCCATGGAGAGGTGGAATTTATGTCCTTTCCCGTCAAACCTGGGCAAATACTTGTGACTGTCCCAATCAAGAGATCACAAAAATACCATGCTATTTCATCTTGCTCTCTTGGGACACTGGCTCTAGGAATTCACATGCATGCTGTGAGGAAGTCCAAACTAGCCCATGCAGAGAGACCATGTGGAGAGACCATGTATAGATGTCCCGACCAGCATCCATTGCCAGATGTGTGAATGAAGAAGACTCATGCAGATGATTCTAGTCCCTGCTCTTTGAGTTTTCCCAGCTGAGGCTTCAAATATGGTGGAGCAGAGACAAGCCATCTATACCCACTGTACTCAATCTGAATTCCAGACTGGCTGCAGGGAGGAGAAACAAGGAGATGTTGGTCAAAAGGTACAAACTTCCAAGTCATAGGATGAATAATTTCTGGGGATCTAATGATGTACAGCATGATGACTATAGTTAACAGTATTGTATTGTATACTTGAAAGTTGCTAAAAAAGTAGACCTCAGGGCTTCCCTGATGGTGCAGTGGTTAAGAACCTGCCTGCCAATACAGGGGACATGGGTTCGAGCCCTGGTCTGGGAAGATCCCACATGCCAAGGAGCAACTAAGCCCGTGCGCCACAACTGAGCTGCGCTCTAGAGCCCACAAGCCACAACTACTGAGCCTGCGTGCCACAACTACTGAAGCCCGCGCGCCTAGAGACCGTGCTCCGCAACAAGAGAAGCCACCGCAATGAGAAGCCCACGCACTGCAACGAAGAGTAGCCCCCGCTCACCGCATCTAGAGAAAGCCCACGTGCAGCAACAAAGACCCAATGCAGCCAAAAATAAATAATAAATAAATTTATTTTTTTAAAAAGTAGATCTCAAATGTTCTTACCATCACCACTACCAAAAAAAAAAAAGGTAGTTATGTGAGGTGATGAATGTGTTAACTAACCCTATTGTGGTAATCATTTCAAAATATACATTTGTATCATATCAACATGTATACCTTATATTTACCCAACGTTATGTGTCAGTTATATCTCAAAAAAGCTGGGGGGGTGTGGGGGGGAAGAAGTAGTAGATGCCTTTAATGATTCAAGTAGTTAAGAAAAAGCCCTAGCTGATATTGCTGTTTCTGCTTTTTTTTTTTTTTTTTTCCTATTTTGACCTAGAGAGGAATGTGCCTATGTTTGCAAAAAATTTTGTTGTTGTTCAGGGTAAGTTTACTGTACAGAAATTACATTTTCCGCAAATGGAAGCAACATTCTCTCCTTCCTCTCTTTTTTTAGTTCTTACCCTGGCTCAAAATGTAATTCCTCAAGTCAAAATATTTTACATAGGTAGGGCCATCTAAAATAAAAAGGAAGGACTGGAACCTTCATTTTGTCGAGCCATTACATTATAAAGGAGGACTTCCTGGCCCAGGAGACTCATAAGAGGAGACTCATAAGAGGCATCTTACCAACAGGAGCAGAACTGCCCAGTACTTCTTTTGCTACCTTTGGCTTACTCACACCATAGCCCCAGGTCTTGAAACCAATCTTCCTTCTAGTCAAGAGAAAGGATTTGGATATTTGTAATTTATAAAGTCAGTTTGTCTGTTTTGTAAAGAAAAAGGAATCTAGAGTTGTGTGCATCAGAAGCATGATTGCGACGGGAATTTTATTCAGAAGCAAATGCATGAATATTCTTACAAATGCTCATAGTCTAGTTGCTCCAAAAAGCCCTAATGTACAGCTTTTTTCCTTGCTGATTCTTCTCTACTTCACCTCCTTGAAATACTAACACATGTTTTATCAAATCTATAAAATTCAACGCTATGTGCATCACCCCCTCTCTTATTCCGTCATCTCACTAACTAATATCATTGCCCACTTTGGCAACTGCTCACCTACCAAGGTGTTTCCAGAAAGATTCTATAGTAGACTATTGGCTCTTCTACTCACTTTTTTTTTTCCCTCTTGCTAAGTCTCAAGAGACTGATCTAATGCCCTCTAACCATCCTCCCTCTTTTTTTTTTTTTTAAATAAATGAAGCCTTTAGGTTTGTTTTAGTGTTTCCTCTCACCTAGAAGCTCCACTGGCAGGTTGAGGCCCTTGTATGGTATCCAGTGATAGATGCTGAATCCCATCCTTACTGGTATTTGCTCCTTGGAGGTAAAAAAATAAATGTTTTATAAAGCTCAAATTGGCCTTATCAAACAAAACATCTGCTAGATCAGTGAATGACTGGTGACAGCAGGAGACAGCAGTGCTGGCCTCTCCAATAGAAGTCACTGCAGTTAATGGAGGCTATTACAGGAAAATTCTGGCAATAAGTTTTCTTTTTCTTTTTTTTCTCCTCCAGACAGCTAAAAAATTTTTTAAAGAAAAAAATGTATTCAGTTGCTAGGGTAACTGTGGTTTCAAAACTACCGTAACAAAAGCCAGATATCACATATCAAACTACCAAATTGTTAATTTGACTGGTATTTTAAAATAACTACTTAAAAGAGATGTTTTTTTCCTTATCTAGCTATGGAGAACAGAGAAAAGGGGAATATAGGAGGAAAGTAAGGAGGAAAGAAAGAAAAAGGAAACTGGTAGATTCGTTTAAGAAATGTTTTTGCTTTGCTAAATATTTGTTGGAAATAAAAATCCCTTCACCATGTTACAGATACATATGAATGCAGGAATTATTTAGTCAAGATTCAAAACAGAAGGAGGATACTGGGTTATCCTGTTTTCAATTTCTCTTCCCACATTCAAACCCTGCCTGGGTTTGAAATGAACAGTTTTCTGTGGACGCTTGGTAAAGGAACTAGTCACTTAGGGGAGTTAGACATGTTCCGAAATCTTTTATGGGTGATTGTGTTTTTCCTGTGTCTTGCTTTTCATCATTTGATTTAAAGGGAATATAATAAAGCCATTAAGCACTTGGACTCTGGAGTCAGACATGGCTGGGTCTGAATTCCTTTTCTATCTCTTACTAAATTCCTTTAACCTCTATGAGCCTGTTTCTTCATTTATAAAAAGGATAAATGACTAGGTTACTTCAGTAAACAAATTGCAAGGAAAGAAAAAGAGGGAGAGGGACCTATGATTAAAAGAGACATGAGAGACTAAATGTGTGGATATTGCTTAGATCTGAGTTTGAAAAAAAAAAAAAGCAATTGTAAAAAATCATTTATGAGATAATTGGGGGTACTTGAACACTGATTAGATGTCTGATAATATTAAGGAATTATTTCAAATGTGTTTATGTATGATTATAACATGGTATTGTGATTTGGGTTTTTTTTTTTAGTTGTCTTTTGATATTTTGATAGTAATGGAATATTTACAAGTAAAATGATATGATGTCTGAGATTTGCTTTAAAATAAGGGAGGGAGGAGGAAATGGATGGGGTAGGGATTAAAGAAGTTTGGCTATGAGATGACAGTTATTGATGCTGGGTGATCAACATAGAGGGGTTCATTATAATATACTCTCTACTTTTAAATATATATTTGAGATTTTCCATAATAAAAGTTTAAAAAGAGAGATATCAATAATACTCATAATACTTACCTGATAACATTATTGTGTGCATTAAATCAGATGCTGTTTGTAAAGCACTTGGCAGAATGCTTGGCATATAATAAGTGCTCAATAAATGTCATCTATTATTGTTAGGGACAACATCTCCTGTTTCCCATGTGCAGACCTGTGAAAGCCAGACCATAAAATGTGTTGCTGACTGGAGCAGCTAACCTCACTCCTTCCCAAACAGGCAGCTGCTAGCTGTTGTTGCATTTGTCCTCCTCCAACCTGATTTTGTACTAGGCCCCGTACTTTCCACACACACTAAAATTCTGTATTACAGTAGCTGTTGATTTTGCTTTTGTTCCACGGTAAGTTTTAGCTAGGAATTTCAATGGAAAATGGAAGGCAACTATTAATAAGTATTGAGCAGTTGCTAGGAATTTCCCTACACAGTTTTATTTAACCTTTCTAAAAATCCTTCGAAGTCGAAATTATTAGCTTCATTTTAGAGAGGAAGAAACTGAGAAGCTTCCTGGCCCACCCAAGGTCACAGCATGAAGTGGTGGATCTTAACTCACACCCAGCTCCTGAGAGCCCCAAAGGGCTTGTGCTGATCCAGGAGCCCTGGCCATCAGCCTCCTTGCCTTTCTTTCCTTGTCCTAGCTTTAAAACAACCACAATCCAGAAAAAGTTAAGTTGTCCCCAGTCAAAGGGGTCCGATACCATATTTATCTGTCCTGTGGACTTCTTGGCAGGCTGGTTTGCCGCAGGGTGGTAAAAGATCTGCACATCTGATAAGGAGAGTCACAGGCTTGGGTGGGAGCTTGAGGCTGGCACAGGGGATTCTCAGGAAGAAGTATTAGAAAGAAAAAGGACTTCAGGATTGCCCAGACATTTGTGTTTAATTTTCCTCTTGTTCTAAATGCTATTCAACTTTTATGGGAAGGAGAAAGCAGAGAGAGATACCTTATACGAGTGCTGTTCA
The DNA here is from genome assembly GCF_965194805.1 of Balaenoptera borealis. Taxonomy (NCBI): domain Eukaryota; kingdom Metazoa; phylum Chordata; class Mammalia; order Artiodactyla; family Balaenopteridae; genus Balaenoptera; species Balaenoptera borealis. The sequence goes on along the minus strand of NC_138863.1, from coordinate 58,987,105 downwards.
ATTCCAAAAATTAAAACCAGGCAACTACCATCCAAAACCGTGGGCCCCAATTCAAGCCCCAGCTGTCATTTAGTTCCGTGGTTGCGCCGACACCCTAAACTTGCAAATCATCAGTTGACTTTAGAATCCAGCTTATTGAAAGCGGGTCAGTTCCATGCTAGGAGAGTATCTGATTACAACCGGAGTTATTGGTTGTTTATATCGAACATTCCCAGGAATGGAGCGGAGAAAGAGACACCAGGAGAAACAAACTCCGGCGACCAAGTGCCCAAGGAGATAGTGCCTCAAACTAGAGGCTCAGCCTCTTGGGCCCCGCTCCAGGGCGTCGGGAGGGGTTGGGTTCTTCCAAACGCCGCCGGGAAGTGGCCTAGCTAATTAACCCTTTCCCTGCAGAGCCCAGAGGCCCTCACTCCTAAGGCCACTCCCGCAGCCAAGCTGCTGGAAGGAGTCGACACCACCCCTCGCCAGAGCGGACCGCCCACCTCCCCAGGCCTGCCTATTCCCTGCTGCGAATCCGGGTCTCTCCGCCTAGCGCTGGGCTAAGGTCCTCTTAATTAGGAAACAGTAGCTGTTTAGGAAGAAGCGCAAATACCCCGAGCTCTGCGCGCCCAAGCCTGGCATTCTCGAGAGTTCCCGCGGGGCGAGGAACCCGGCAACTCAGAGCAGAGGGAGATGAAGAGAAGGAGCCCGCTTGCGGAGGCCTGGGCGTCAGGAAGAGCCCGACCCGTCTCCCGGGGCCCTGCCCTCAGCCTTCCCGTCTGGCGGGGACATGCCGGGTGGGGAACCACCCTCTTCACTGCTGCAGATTTGGAGGGGAGGGGGCCAGAAGCCCTCGGGGAGAAGGCGCGGAACGCGGGATTTAGCCGCTCGGATGTCAGGGCGGTCCCCAGTCCAGCCTCAGGCCCCCGCGCCCGGCGCGCGGGGTCACAGCCACGAAGTCCTTCTCCTCCCCGAAGGGAGCCGGCCCTTGATTCCTCGGAGGGTGGAGATTCCTCGCGTTCCCTCCGCTCGCTCCCCGGGGTGGGAGAAGAGATGTGGGATTAGGCTGGAGTGAATATTCCGTGTGCTCTGTAATCACACACACAGTGAAATCTTCACCGTTGACTTAAGTTACTTGGCGCTGCGAGGGCTGGGGCCCCGCGTATTGATTAAACGCAGCCTCTATTTACCTAAACAACAAATGTAGAGATTAGCAACGTTCACTTGATCACAATAATGGGGTTGACAATTAAGGGGCAATGCATCCCAGATGTAACCGAGCCTTGGAGGAGGGCGGGCGGGCGGCAGGCTTCTTGGAGACGGGCGCTCGGGGGCTGCGGCGGTGAAGGTGCGGAGCCGGACGCAGAGCAGGGGGCGACGCGGGGAGCGCGGCAAGAGGCGGAGGGGAGGACCAGCAGCAGCGAGGCCTCCGGCCACGCGGCAGGGGAGCCCCGCAGCTGGCTTTGGGGGACCCGAACATCCCCACTCCCAGGGTGGCATCTGGAGCGCGGAGTCTGCCTCCCCGCGGCGATGTCACCTGCCTCAAGGCCGTCTCGCCTGCTGCCGCCTGGCAGGGAAGGAGGATCGACGCCGCTGACGCGTGCCCGAGTGAGTGTGTCAGTGTCATCAATGTGCATTCTGCCTGCGGCAGCGGGGGAAGTGGGAGGGGCAGGAGGAGGCGCACGTCTCTAATGTGTGCGGAGCCTCCCTCTGCCCCTCCGGGTACCCGGCTCTAGATACTTCAAGAGGCGAGTCAGGGTGGAGGTGTCAATCTGGCCTCTCGATGGGGGTGGGTGTGACAAGAGAGGACTCTAGAGTAGCTGAAATTCAGAAAGCATGAAAGTGTCGGCCCAGGACAGGCCTGTTCTCGGAGATGTCACAGGACTACCTGGGTGCTTGGTGGGACTCTTAACCGACCATCTTTCTCAATCTCTCACTAAGCTGCAGAGCCCTGAGAAGTCCTGGGAAGGGGGGCGGGGTGGGGAATGAAAGAAAACAACTCAGGGAAGAACTCAGGAGACTAAGATATGGGGTAATAAAGGACAGATGAGAGCGGTTGGGGGGAGAGGGGTGTGTGTGTGAGGTCACCGTCCGCCTAGAAGAGTTTCCGTATCCTGGGCTCCCATCGCAGGTTGGCTGCAAAAGACACAGGTGGCAACTCTCCCAGTGCATGTAGCTTCTCTGTTTTTCCCCTCTTCCCTCTGTGCCCCATTATCAACCCGGAATGCTTCCCATTCCGCATATAGACACAAACAAAATGATTTGTCCCAGACACCCGTGGACAAGCCAGGACGAAGCCCTTTCCCGCCAAACCACTAAGGCCGGGAAATAAACTGCGCCTGCCCAGGCTCTAGGCGCTGGAGCCCGCGAGAAGACTTGAGTGGTAAGAGGATCTAGAGAATTGGAAAAAGGGAGGGAGAAAGGAAGAGAGAAGGTTGGGAAAGAGAAGAAGAGAGAGGAGAAAAGGGGGAGGGGATCTACAGGCACAGAGCTGGACGTGGGGTTCGGTTACTATCGCCCCCTCCGCGCCCAGGGTCTTTAGGCCCGCTGCCTGTCCCCCATTTCAGAGCTGAGGGCGGACTGGGGGAGGGAGAGATAAGACAAAGGGAATTCTCCCCTGGGAAGTGTGAAGTGCGTCTGTCCTCTCCTTTCAGGCTCTGGAAAAACTGGCTGGAATTTCCTTGTCGTGAGAAGACCGACGAGTCTGCAGCACAGGAGACAACTACAAACAGACTTTGGGGCGGGAAGGAGGGCGGGAGGAGGGGGCTGGCAGGGGCCTGCTTTGATCGCTTTGGCTCCGTTGTAATTTTGTCTTCGCCAGTTAGATTAGCTGAAATAGTCAGCCCGAGCGAGGAGGTCGGTTCCGAGGAGTTCTCGCCCTCCCCACCGACCCCTCCCCCGCGTGGTGTGCACGCGGGGAGCTGGGTCGCGGCTCCTCCCCGAGTCGCGCCTGAAACTTCAAGGGCTAATGGTTGTGTGTTCCTGCCGTAATTAGGAGGCCACACAGCACTCGAACACTCCGTTAAAACAAATCTGTAAGTCATCCTCCCCCTCTCCGGGGACAGACCCGGGGAAAGGAGGCAGCTGGGACCGCTCGCGGCAGTGTCCTCCGCTGGGGGAGTGGCGTCGCTGTGAACCCCGGCCTCGGTCCTTCTAAGCTCTTCCTTAAAAAGAAGAGAAAAGGGGCAAAGAATGGGCACCTCGACATCCATCGAACGAGCCAGGGGAGCCTGTGTCTTTGCTTGAAAAGTTTTCAGAATAAATCGCTCTGGTGGTTCTAAGCAGTGACGAAGAGAGGCTGGGCCCGTGTTTTCTCCAGAACACTGCGATAATGTGAAGGATATGGAGTCGTCCTCCCCCCAGCCCCTTTTCTTTTTCCTCTCCATATAAATCAGCCATATAAATCATTTGCATTGTTTAAGGTACGTTGATCAATCTAATGGCTTGTAATAGGCTCCTAATTGCCACTTGCAGAGTTCTGAAGGCTCCGGTTTGAACGGGGAAGGTTCTCGATTCCAGACCAAGGAAGAGCACCACGATGACCAAGTCATCTGCAGTCTCAGAGCCTCAGGGGAGGGAGGAAAGGGGGCTTACTAGGGATATTTGCTGTACCTTTTTTTCTTTCTTTCTTTCAAATTTCACTAATAACCAAAGCCCAGGCTGTGATTTATTGATTAGTGTAGACAGGATGATTTTGCTTTTATCAGACAAGAAATCTTCCTTATTTGCATTCCTTGTGTCTGTATATAATACAGTAAAAAAATTCCTTAGCCACAAACCGTTCTTAGTCATACCCTTTCTTTTTATTTACTTATTTCTCACAGGGTAAGGTTAGGAATTGTGATAGGAAATAATATGGGGGAGGGGGACGCTGTTAAAGGAAGGAAGAAAAAGCCAAACTTTCTCCAGTATGGAGTCCTGGAGATATGCCTAAAGTCCTGTTTCACAACTTGCAGTTGTGCTTCCTTCAAACCCTGAAAGGAGGAGGGAGAGTTGGAAGTCTCTTCAAAGCCTGCCTATGAAAGTGTAAAACTGAGGAAACTGGTACCCTGGCTGGGAGAAGCTGATGAATGACCAGAATTCCCTGGCCTTTGGCTTTTTAAAAATATTAGCTTAAGGTCTGAGTGAAAAGATTGCTTTAATATCTCCAGAGATGGTTCGATTAGAGTTGGCTGAGACACAAATGTGCTCCATTTTGGTAGAAATGCCCTAAAAGAGAAGAAGGAAGCCAACAGTGAATGGCACATTTGCTTAGGTCTAATACCCCTCTGTGGTAGTTGGTGAGGGAGGGAGGAAGGTAAAACCCCAAGCCGAATAGGCCCCCCATAGTTTCCAAGTAAGGCAGTAAACAAATCTATGATGCTTGTCGAATAATCTTCCAATAATTGCAGTCATTAAAATCATCACACAGTCTACAGTCACCTTCCTGCCTTTGACACACCAGAGTCTTTCCTTTAATTGTTCATGCATTTTTGGCTCAGATAAACAGATCAAGGCAGGCTTAAAATATATGGCCCAGATACATCTAGCAGCAGAAAATTAGTTGTGTAGCAAATGTTTGGAGTGTACTTACTAGACTAAGGGTTTTCAGTTTCTCCAGTAGACCTTATAGACAAAACGGATTTGCATCTCCTGCCATCTCTAAATAGCAGTAACACTTCTGAGATGGAGAAAAGATGAAAGTTCCAATGGCCTGGTGATCCTTCCTGGCTCTTTTATTTGCAAGGGTTGGGATGGAAGGAGGTTGTTATAGAACAAATATTAAATGAAAGCTCAATGGAAATTGTGGGAGAGTTCCTCAGTTTTCAATTTATTTTCTCCACCCAGTTGATCTCAAGGCTGGTGCTTTTAAAAATATAGATATGTTAACTATAAAAGATTCCCTTCTAATCAAAAGCTGCATTTCATTTTCACCCACAACTGACAAACTCCAACTGAGGAAAAGACTCATTGGACTCAACAGGCGCTATAGTCTGTATTGGCTTCCTCAGCCCCTGTTCATGGCAGGTGACTGTGGAACACAAGGGCAGCTTTTCGTGTGTGTGGTTTTTTTGTTTTGTTTTTTAACTCGTTATTAATGTATCTCCCCAAATCCCACACTGTGCTGACCTGATAATCACTGCTGTAGTGTAGATCATGCAAATGAAAAGCATAATTAATTGCACAAATTATCCAGAAAGGGAGAGCTGTGGCTAAGCAAATAAATAAAGGCATGCCGGAGGAGGACAGGTCAGATAGATGCTTTTCACGGGCTCCTCTCCCTGCCTTCTCCTTTCCCTGCTCCCGGGCACCCAGGTCCTGGTGGCCGAGGCTTTGGCAGCAGCCAGCAGAGTCCAGGCGAGAACCTTCGGTTCCTCCTCCCCAACCCCTTCCCTCCCGCCCACATCCTCGAGTCTCCCCAACTCTACCTCACCCCACCCCTGTGCAGTATATCCGCTGCTCAACTCTGCGACTGGCCAAAGCCCCTGGGAGACTGGGCAGCCACCTAATATTTCGAGTTATTCAGAAGATAACTGTTCCTCCCCCGTCTCCCTGTGCATCAGGGAGAAGCTTTTTTTTTTTTTTTTTTTTTTCCTGTGGCGTAGGAGCTCCAATCCTTCGGATCCGCGCTAATGACGGAATTGTTTCCCCGGTTTTGCCTACTAAATGCAGCAACTTGAGCAGTTGCTCAGATCAAAGCTCTCGGGAGAGGCAGGATGGGGGAAACAATATTTGTTCAAAGGAAGTGAACTCTTTCCTTTAATTACCCCATTCTTCTTTATTAGGATTCCTATTGAAATTTTTTGCAAAAAAATTATGTTGATTTAACCATAGTGTATTTACGATGTAAATATATTCCAAGATGAAAACGTCACGGATCAATTGTAAAGGACCCGGATACATAATTTTAAAAAATCAGTTTCAGTGTATATGAGGTTCTCACCCCACTTTCGCTGCTCAGTCAGATTTGTTTATGCAGAATCGACATTTAATAGTGCTAATTGCACTCCAGTTAAATTGCCCTGATTGCAGAAAGGGAAGCAATTTTCGTGCTCTCTGTCTGGGTTTGGAAGAAATTGTTTTATATTCACCTCTTTATAAAGAAGTGGAGATAAGGCACCGGGGCCTTTGCACAAATTGCACTTAGAGGCTGACTGGCAGCATTCAGGCGCTATAATAGAGCATTATTTGGCCGTTTTGAATAATGTAAAGCGTTTGCTGAAAGCTATTCTCCTGAAAATTGCTTTAACTTTTAAAAGGGTGATGATTCACTCCAAACCAGGCCTTTGTTACATTGTCATTATTTCCCCAAATGTTTTAACAGTCAGCTCAACACTTCAGCATAACACATTGATCTTTGTTTAAAAACTAGATTTTTTAGAGAATGAAAAAAACTGTCACACACACACACACACACACACACAAACTGGACTTCTTCTGAAAGATTTCCTTGGGGGCCCCACTTTAGAGTTGAAGTGCCCGGAGCGTCTGCCTGCGATCGTTTGGAAGATTTCCTAACTTTTATTGTGATCCGGTGATGTGTATCTAAAGGAATATCAGAGTGCCCACGTAGAGAGTCTGACAGCTGGAACTACACTGAAAACGGAGGGAGGGGGAGGGGAAAGGAGGAGGAAGAGGAGAAGAGACAGGCAACCAAGGCGCCGGGAGCCCGAGGTGCCAGCGTGAATTGTTTTAAATGGTTGACTTGAAAATGTCACGAGTGCTAAGTGGCTTTTCGGATTGTCTTATTTATTACTTTGTCAGGTTTCCTTAAGGAGAGCGTGTGTTGGGGGTGAGGGAGGATGTGGATGGGGGAAACCTCCGCGCTTCTCCTCCCGGGGCTGCACTGGGTGAGTCGGCAACGCCTGGCTGCCACTTAACAATCCCTCTATTAGTAAATCGACGCGAAGACTCTACGCGAAGCCGAGCACCAGTCTGACCTTCCAGGGCAGAAGTCACCTGTTGGGAAGGGCTCCCGGGTCCCCCTGCCGGGCTTTCTGGCTCTTCCGGGCTGCTTGGCTCCCCCTCACCCCTCCACCCCGAGTGTCCCGGGGGCTTTTCACACCTTTCCCCCCCCCTTCCCCCGCCGATTGCTACCACAACCCCCCAGGGCACAGAGCTTCATTATAGCCGCTCGGGTCTTCTCACTCTCTCCCCTTTCTCTGTCATACTTGCTTCGGTGCTTTCGCCACCTTAGATCAAAGTGCGGCGGGAGGCATTTTGAGCAAAGATATTCTACCGACTAGCAAAGAAAGCAACCCAGATAGCCTTCTCCACCTACGGAGTGCTCCGGGATACACGCAGGCTCCATCTCAGGGCTGAGAGAAGAGCCACGGTGGTCGCACTCTTGAGCCAAGAGATATTGCAAAAGAAGGAAGAAAACGTTGGGGGCATAGTTCCACGTCCTCCTCACATGCTCCCCCTCCTCAACAACTCGCCTTTTGCACCCAAGCATCTGAGGTTCGTGGTTTAAAATGTCTTTGAAAGCAGGATGTGGGCTTTCAGGAGAATGTGGTACATTAAAACCAGTACCCAGGTCTGTCGAGGGCACTGGTATTTCTGGTTCAAAAGCTGCTCCTGGCTGCCCTGAAGAAGAAAGAGAAAGGGAGACCCAGAAAAAAGAAAAACAAACAGCTCAGCGGGTGCCGAGGGGCTCCAGGACGCTCAGTTGTCCGTCTGAGGACGTGTCTCCTCACACCGACAGGATCCGGAGTGGACTTCAGGATGCTTCCAGCCTGCAAAATGTGGAGGCGCCCACGTGTGGCCTCGTCCCAGGCACTCGTGGACAGAGGTCCGGGAGAGAGGCTCCCTGAGCACGTCCACGAAAGCAGGGCTAGGGGCGAGCCCACTTCTCAACCCGGCGCCCTTGCCCTGCAGAGGAGCCTCTAGGCCTAGGCGGTCTGGAGTGGGAGTGGGCTGGAGCTGGGGCAAGAAAACTCGCTTCCAGGCTGAAACGTGACATGCAAATTTTCACCGGGTTAAACAAACAGCCTAGCAAGCTGCAGCTTCAGCGGGGGTGGCGATGGGGACGGACGCGGCTCCCGCGGGTCTCTGTTTCCAAAGTCGTTACATTGTGAAAATAAGCAGCTTCGTGCAGCGTGTTGTATGGGCTGATGCCTCCCACCCCCACGCCAGCCCCCAGCGAAACCCGGCAGATAATCAGCACGTCCCACTGTTTAGTCATATTTAACAACTGGGTTAGCCTGGTATCTAGGCGCTGGCGAAACGGTACAAAGGGTGCCCTCAATTACCACTAGAAGCTTCTGGTGTGAGTGGCACTTGTATTACCCCCCGGGTCAGAGGCCAGAGCGACAATTAGGAAGACACTTAGGCCGCTAGGGGAAATGGCGGGATGCGGGAGGCTCCAGGCCCTCCCAGCAAGTCTGTGGGTGTAGACCTGGACGGAGAGGCCTATTTCTCTCCTCTCGGAGGAGCTGTCCCTTCGCCCCCTTCTCCTCAATGTGACTCTGAGAGTAAAACTGAATCCAGTGGGAATAAGGAACTAGGTAGACAAATGACAATGATAAAATCGCGAGCGAGAATGATGGATTCCAGCTCAAGTTGTGCTCCGCAGGCGAGAGCCTGGACACACAAAGTGAGCGTTGACATTTCCGTCTCCACTTGGGTCTTGCTGGTGCGGCCTCAGCCTCGGGCCCCCTCCCCGCCTGCCTCCTTTCCCACAAGTGGAGAGTCGAGGACTGTCAGTCCTAACTTGCATCATCTCGGGGAGGTTCGGGGGGCTTGTGGCTCGGTCTCAACGATAGCTAAACCTGGCTTGGTGCGTGTGTGTAAATTTTTAATTGCGCTGTAATTTCTTCAATCTCTAGCCCGCGACCCCCCCTCCCCCCCCGCCAGCCGCGGTGACTGGCACGCGCCAGGAGCCCGGGCTCGGGCCCCTCGGCGCGTCTGATTGGCTGCGGGGCAGCTCCCGTCTGCTCTGCCTGCGCCCTCATTGGGTGAGAGGCGCCGCCAGCGGCACTTCAAAGCGGGTGCTCCTAGCACTTAGGCTGAGTTTAGCCGGCGGGAGCCCGGAGTTCGCTCGGCGCGAGCGCGGGCACACGGGAGCCGTGCGGTACCCGAACAGTTCTCCCGAGCAGCCGCCAGGTTCAGCCCCGCTCCCGGCCCCGCCGCGCCGCCCAGGGACCTGCTATGGCCACGTCTATACTTGGGGTAAGTCGGAAGTGCGGCATTTGCTTGTTTTAACTGGAGTGATTTTTCGTTATGGCTTCTCCGGGTCCGCGGCTCTGGAGAAACTGTTGCTGCCCGACTGCAGCCTCAGCTTCTTTTAGCACTTTCCACATTTCCAGGACTGATTCTTCCCAAGTTATTGGAACCCAGGAGGTGCCTTTGTAAGAAAAGGATTTTAACTGTTAAGCAAGTCCTTTTAATATTCGGTTTTAGAGGTTTCTTTTCTGCCCCTCGTGATTTATACCCCATCCCCCCTTGCTTCGGGGATTGTTGCAATTACGCGACAGCGGTGTTTCCAGAAAACAGCCTTAATTGTTTTGCAGTCCATGTAGTCACGTTAACAAACATTTACACTTCTGCGGCTCCCCAGTTCGTCTGTGACTCTGAAATCCATCGCGGGGGTCGCTTCTACTCGGATTCTTGTTTGTGTGTGTGTATGTAAACATTTAAAATGTTTTCTGTTAAAAAGAGTCAAGTCCTAGCCACCCTTGGGAAGAGTGCCCCAAGTTTCCCCCACCCCCGGCTCGCTATTTCGGCCGCCTCTGCCCTCACCTGGCGTTTGTTGTCGACGTGTTTACCTCCGTGCTTCACCCCGAAGGGCGATTTGGGGGCTTCTGTGAGAGGAGCGGGCTTATGGCGAACGGAAGGCGGGCGACTCGAGTACGGTTTGGGACAGGGTTTGCAGCGACTGAGGCGAGGAGAACCGAGACATCTTTGATTTGTAGTCCCACTGAAGAACAACTTTCCAGCGCCGGGACCCTCGCCCTTGTGATTGCCTCTTCCCCGCGCGGGGCGCGGCGCATCCTCGGCGAGCGTGCGGGGAGGAGGCGCGAGCCGGGGAGCCACGACCCCCCGGGACCAGCCGCGGGAGGACGAGGCTGCTCACGGGTGCACTCTGTGTCTTCCTCCCACTTGTTCCTGCCCTCCTCCTCCTTGCTCCCTCCCCCACCCCACCCACTCTAGGAAGAGCCGCGCTTCGGAACGACCCCGTTGGCCATGCTGGCGGCGACCTGCAACAAGATCGGCAACACGAGCCCGCTGACGACGCTGCCGGAGTCGAGCGCTTTCGCCAAGGGCGGCTTCCATCCCTGGAAGCGCTCCTCGTCCAGCTGCAACCTCGGCTCCAGCCTCTCGGGCTTCGCCGTGGCCACCGGCGGCCGCGGCTCAGGCGGCCTGGCGGGCGGCTCTGGAGCAGCCAACAGCGCCTTCTGCTTGGCCTCCACGTCCCCCACGTCGTCCGCTTTCAGCAGCGACTACGGCGGCCTCTTCTCCAACTCGGCAGCGGCCGCGGCCGCGGCGGCCGGGGTGTCCCCGCAAGAGGCGGGCGGCCAGTCGGCCTTCATCTCCAAGGTGCACACGACGGCGGCCGACGGCCTGTACCCGCGCGTGGGCATGGCGCACCCGTACGAGTCGTGGTACAAGTCAGGCTTCCACTCAACGCTGGCGGCGGGCGAGGTGACCAACGGCGCGGCGTCGTCGTGGTGGGACGTGCACAGCAGCCCAGGCTCGTGGCTGGAGGTGCAGAACCCCGCTGGGGGGCTCCAGAGCTCGCTGCACTCGGGCGCCCCCCAGGCCTCGCTGCACTCGCAGCTCGGCACCTACAACCCCGACTTCAGCTCGCTCACGCACTCGGCCTTCAGCTCCACGGGCCTCGGCTCCTCGGCCGCCGCCGCCTCGCACTTGCTCTCCACCAGCCAGCACCTGCTGGCCCAGGACGGCTTCAAGCCGGTGCTGCCCTCCTACTCGGACTCCAGCGCCGCCGTGGCGGCCGCCGCAGCCAGCGCCATGATCTCGGGCGCCGCGGCCGCCGCCGCCGGGGGGAGCTCGGCGCGCTCGGCCCGCCGCTACTCCGGCCGCGCCACCTGCGACTGCCCCAATTGCCAGGAGGCGGAGCGGCTGGGCCCGGCCGGGGCGAGTCTGCGGCGCAAGGGCCTGCACAGCTGCCACATCCCGGGCTGCGGCAAGGTGTACGGCAAGACGTCGCACCTGAAGGCGCACCTGCGCTGGCACACGGGCGAGCGGCCCTTCGTGTGCAACTGGCTCTTCTGCGGCAAGCGCTTCACGCGCTCGGACGAGCTGCAGCGGCACCTGCGGACTCACACGGGCGAGAAGCGCTTCGCCTGTCCGGTGTGCAATAAGCGCTTCATGCGCAGCGACCACCTGAGCAAACACATTAAGACGCACAACGGGGGTGGCGGGGGCAAAAAGGGCAGCGACAGTGACACGGACGCCAGCAACCTGGAGACGCCCCGCTCCGAGTCCCCCGACCTCATCCTGCACGACTCCGGCGTCAGTGCCGCCCGGGCGGCGGCGGCGGCGGCGGCTGCAGCGGCGGCGGCGGCGGCGGCGGCGGCCTCGGCAGGAGGCAAGGAAGCCGCGTCTGGCCCCAACGACTCTTAGAGACCGGGCGAGAGGCGCGAGCGAGCGAGTTGAGACAGCGAGAGCGAGCGAGAGGTTCGGAGGGCGAGCGAGCGGGGTATGGACGGGCGGGAGCTCCACGGCCGCCCCCGGGCCGGCGCGAGGTAGAGCGGCATCCGGCTCGCGGGCCGCCGCTTGCCGGCCACGCCCGGAGCTCCCCTCTGCTGCCCGAGCCCAGACGAGAATCAAACGCGTGGTCCAGGAACAAAAGCGAAGCATCTTTCGACACAAACAACACTTTAAAAAGCTGCACGCACAGACACACACACACACCGGAGACCTACAACCACAGGCACGCACACTCGAGCGCGCGCACACACACTTAACCACTCGCACAAACTTCTCGAGCGAAGAGCAATACACAGAAACGCTCCCTCCTCCCCCACCGCCCACCCCCTTCCACCACCCTTCTCTTTCCTTTTTTCCAAAAACAAGCCACCATCCTGCAAAGGACTGTCAGAACATTTGAGAACAAACGGGACCTATAAAAACAGACCCTTTGCGTGGATTATATTATATATAAAATGCTCCAAGTCCTGCTTGATATCTACTTACAATAAGACTTTTTTTTCCTGTAAAAGGAAGCATCAAAAAAGGCCGAAGGTGAGAAATTAAACTGGAAGTCTAGTGACAGTTTCTCTGTATTTCATAACATCTGTATAAATAGGGTTCAAAAGATTGTGTTCTCTTTTATTTTCTTGTAAATGTTCATTCGAATAGAGTTTTTTTGGTGAATTCCTGAAATTCAGGGAGTTTTTTGTTTTTAATTTTCTGATGCACTTTGTGAAAGTCAGTATATATGTAAAAGATATTTAAAATGTTGAGTTATCATTTCACTCACAAACACGTAAGTTAAGGTCATCTAAAGAAATTAAATGCGTTTATCTGTATGAAGAAAATCTTGACATCATATTTTCACTTTGGTATTATTAAAGGACTCTGAACAATACACTTTCTTTTTTTTTTTTTTTTTTTGATCCTGTTACCCCCTCAATAACCTTTAAGTGAGCCGACTTTTTTTTGTTGGGAAAAATTCCCTTAATGTTAGTTTTAGGTGGTGTAAGGTTTATGTGAGTTATAAAAGCGATACGTTTTTGAGAAGTGAGAATTATTTATTTGTATATTAACAGCGTAAATTAAATTAGGTTATAAGAAGGTGTAGTTGTATTACTAAACGAGAGAGCTCTCAAAAGGTGACATTTTAAAACTCTGGAGCCCCTTCAAAAAAAGCAAAGGTCCTTGGCAGCTTTAACTGGGGAGGTGCCTACCCCTCCCGGAGGGATCAGACGAAACTCCAGTGGGTTTGTTTGTTTTTAAAAAGCGATTTTAAAACAATCTGTGAAAGGAGAAAGCTTTTTAAAAGAAGTCGTAGCTCCCAAGACCCTCTACGTTGGGAGGTGACTCAGGGGAATAAATCGCTAGAGTCAATACCCCGGAAAAGACATTTCATGCCTAAATGAAAATCTTGTTAAATGTTATTAATTTTGACTTAGAGCACACAGCAGCCCCCTGTGCCTTGTATTCCCTTATTAGGGATTCATGTCTTATCAAATATCTAATTAATCTCCTAGACATCATTTGTTCTGGCCAACTTTATCTCAGCTGGTCCACGGGGAAAACTCCAAATATTCTCCGTGACAAAGCTCCCTTGAAGATCTTTTTAATTGTCTAAATTAACTGCACCAAATTTGCATGTCAAACGGTAAAGGGCAACCTGAGATAAAATGTAAACGTTTTAAAAGCCCCCAAACTAAGCACTTGATTTGATAACTAGGCTTTTTAATGTTATGGAAGACAACTGCTCCTTTCCTTTTCAAAGACGGCTGATCTATGCAAATAGTGAATTGGAAATGCCTAGGTCCCCGCGCCGTCAAATGGCCCTCGCAGGTTATTTGAATATCAGTGGCGCTGCTTCTGAAAAGGTTCAAGGATGCTCTCTGACTTCTTTGTGATTACTCAGTGCGGCGTCTTATTCTGAAGAAAAAAAACTCAGGAATAATTAAAGGCTGGGATCAGGCCTGGGAACACATTTGGGACAGGAATCTCATTTAGACAGTCTCTTTCAAAATAAGGCACAGTTAAATTGACCAGAAGGCAATTATTGAAATGAAAATTATTTTCACTCTCTTTGTCTTCTGACCACCAACTTAACAGCCCCAGTTTAAAAGAGAGGGAGAAGAGAGGGAGAGACGAAAAGAAAATTGGTAAATGAGATAATTTCCCAATTCGAAAAAATGTTAGTTTAGAAAATAAAGTACATATTTACAGAATAAAAACATTTCTAAAAAGCTCCCCACACAATAGGAAATGCAAGTAAAGTCAGCCCCAGTGGGGGGGAATTTTTTTTTAATTATTATTACTGTCTTGGGAACTTGACTGAATGTTTTTATTTTTAGGGGGGAAAAATAAATTGTTATTAATAGTCAACAAAATTTTTCTCGCAAACTGCAGTGAAAAGCCAATTAGCAAAGTAGCGATAAAACGTACAGCGAAGGTCCCCAGAGGGGCGTTTGCAGCGTGGCGCTGGGTGGCTTCTTCCCGCTCCTCCTTCTTGCTGTCCCCGCAGCCTCGGCTGCCCCTCTCTTCCTCAAGTGTTTCTTTGCTTTGGCCATTTTCGCTCCCCGCTCAGTTTATCACCGGGCGCCCCAGCCCACACTCCTCACGCCTCTGGTCCAGGTCTGGCCTGGAGCAGCTGGCCAGGGGGACGTTCACTCTGGGGGCTCGGGGCCGAGGTGCTGGAGGCCGGGAGGGTGCCCGGCATGTTTGGGGGCTGAGGGCGGGCGGCGCGGAGGTGAGGGTGTGGTGGGGTCTCCCGAGTAATGAGGGCGCCCGGGCGTCTGTCCCAGGCAGCTTTGTTTCTCGTGGATAATAAAAGCACATCAAAGGGCCTGGCCGTGCAGGTCGCGCTCGCCGCGCGGCTCCCTCCGCAGCCCAGTGATCAAGGCCTCTGCGCGCTGCCTCTGCCCCGCGGGTCAGCCGACGTCCATCACCGCGGCTCCCGGGAACGGCGGGCGGCGGCCGGGCCCGAGCGTCCAGCCGGGGTGAGTGGTGGTGGGGGGCAGAGCTCGCGGAACCTGCACGCGGAGGGAGCGGGCCCCTGCCCCCAGCCGAAACCAGCAGGCAAAGCAGACCCCCGCCCTCCTACCCAACCCCCAGCCCCAGGGGGCTCTGGGGGCGCGGGGATACCTTGACTTGAGCGGGCAGCCACCCGCTGCGGCCGAGCAAATTGGAGAGGGCGTGCGTGGGAGGAGAGCCCACGAACCCGGGAAGAGTTCAGTCTCCACCCGAGGTGGAGCCACGTCTCCCCTGGGCCACCTGGGGGCTACGGGGCCCGGGCCGCTCTGGCTCCTGGGCCCGGGAGAAATGGGAGGCCGCGGCCAAGGGTCGGGGCGCAGACGGGGGCTGCTGCTCGGAGGCCGGTGTGGGGCGAGGGGCGCAGACAGGGGTCCTGAGCCCGCTCAGGCCCGGGTGAGGGGAAATGCGATTTCGTTTCAGCCGGTTTCTCCCAGCGTTTCCTGTGCTGTAGCTTCCTGCATAGTAGAGGAACGAAGACCAAGTTTTCCTCGGCTCTTCGCCTAGCCAGCGCCGATCCATACCCTCCCCCGGCGATTTCCTTTTCTGGCTTTACATTTTCCCCCTCGGAGTGAATTGGATCCTACCTGATGAAGGGGGAAAAAAAGAAAGAAAAAAGAAAGAAAGATTTTTCTCTCCTCAAGGAGGGAAAACAGCATTATTTTGACGCGATTAGATGGTGCACCTGAGCGGCTTGTCTGGACATTCCGTCAAATCGTTATAAGTCGTGTAAAATTGAATTTCTTTTTATTCAGATGGAAACTTTATTTATTTTAACTCTAATCTTATTTGCATCTATTATCTGTATTCACCAAGGCTCTTTCCCACTACAAAAATGCAGATGAAGTAAATCTTACATAAATCCCGCCCATTTGTGTAATTGGTATACTAAGTGTTTATTTTAAGTGAGAATAATTTAGCTACAAATTTTCTTAAGGAATAACATTCTTAACACATTAAAAAAACTGAAAACTCTGATTTGCTTTTATGTTTGACAGTCGCTCTTGATTCCCTTAAGAGGAGCTTGGCGAGTGCGGCTCGCTGGCGCCATCTAGAGCTCCGGGCCGGGAAGGCCGCGCTGTCTGCCCTTGCTCGCCGCTTCGAGCGCGGGGAGTCGGCGTTTGCCGCGAGCTGCAGCAACCCAGCGAATCGAGCAAAGAAAAGCGAGTTTTTGTGCTTCGTGGGGGACAAGCCCCGCTACTGGGCGGCACTGCTTAGTAATGGCCGGTATTACTGCTCCCAGGCAAAGGAAGTCTTTTCTAGAACTTGCTAACTGAAAATCCAGACAAAACAATATAACGCCCTATTTGGCCCTAGTCTTAGAATTGGCGCATTTAACATTTCCTTCAAGGCAACTTCAGGGTCTTCCAACTTGGAGTTGAGCACGCTGGGCGCTGTCGGCGGCGACGTGGACCCCGGCATGGGGACCCGGCCGTGGTTGCAGCGCCCCCGCACTCTTCCCCCAACTACCAGAATCCGAAGGCTCCCGGTCGGCGGGACCCACGTGGGTTATCAGGGACCGACCGAACCAAGCTGATTAAACCAGGCAAGCAGATCGTCCCAGGTCCCCAGGCCCCCCTGTGAAGGGGAGGAAAGCGAGGGACCCGCAGTTTTCTCCAACCCGGACCCGGGGATGGCCGAAGCAGCCTCCTGCCTTGCCTCTGTCTTCCAGGCGCCATCCCGCCCGAGTCGGGTGCTGGGGGCTGCTGGGCAGGCCGGGGCCCGGCGGGGCGCGCAGGGCCCCCTAGGGCTGCCAAAAGTCCCGAAATCCCTGACCCCAGACCCTTGCGAAGGGTCCGCACTCCCTGCCGGCGCAAACTGACCCCTTTGGCCCTCACCTTCTCCCTTTGAAACCCAAATCTAAAATCGGATAACACTTGGGGGCGTTGACCAATTTTCTCTCCACTCTGTGCCTCGCCCTCCTCCCGCCGCCCCCTTCCCTCCTCTTCCTAGTTCACTACCCAACCCCTCGTCTTCAGACGTTGTGCAGTGGCTTCTTCCCCTCCTTTCTTGTCCCCCACCCTCCCCGCACGTTTATTGTATTTTAATCTTGAAAGCTACACCTCCAAATCCCGCGCCAGAGGCCGCAGAGGCGCCGGAGCCCGCAGCAGCTAGAGCCGGCCCAGGCGCTGGGGCGCCGGGCTCCCCGATCTCGCGCCAGGGAAACGCCGTGCGTTTCAGGGAACTCGCAGCCACCTTTGCAGCCGGTAACTCGGCTGGGTTTGTATTTGCTGTTTTAATACAAACCCCGCCGCACTGCCTGTTTCAAAGATGTGCTAATTACTACTTGGATAGCAGGGCGCAAAGTCCTTGTCCATTTCCCAGTACAAAGTAGGTTGCTAGAAAATTTGAAATTGCCTTTCAGCCTAAAGCTGCCTTACCTGAATGTCATAATTACAGTAATTATGTACATCCAAATTACATGCTAATTAAATTAGAATCAAATCGTTCTAAATCGAAATCAAATGAGGTAGTGAAGAATTAATCAATGACAACATAAATAGAGAGCTTCCTTCAGAGATATTTATTGTAACGATCCAAGGAGGGATTTGATCTGAAAAAGTCACCTGTTTATTTACTTTCAAATTAGTAATCAGTTATTATCCCTTCTCCATAATTTTAACCGTTCGGGGTTATTTACCCCCACCTTTTCCAGACGCTGGAGTTTATAGAAATATGTATGAGGTAAATACATACAGACATGCCTACCCTATATGTTATTGATATAAATATATACAGTGTGTTTGCAACTCCAGTTAAGGGGAAGGTTTCAGTAGGTCCGTGGAAACATGTTCTGTCAGGGCCTGTTCTCAGGGACCCGGGAAAGAAAAACAAGGTTTAAGATTTTCCAAGACCCTTGCACTCTCTTCCTTTGGAATTCATACCAGGGATTTTGCATTGTTTTGCAAACATCTAACCGTTTCAGGGTGATTCATTTATAAAAGAAATACAAAGTGATGTGTTGTCCCCCCGCCCCCCTCCTCGGCAACCCCGATTTGTTTTCTGCTTGCAGATTGTTGGCGAGAGTCAACATTTTCACTTTTGCCTCAGGAGCGAGAGATTAGCAGCGGCGTCCTAAAGCGCCCTCTTCACCTGTGGAGCCCGAGAGACGAGAGAAATTCGCTCGCTTTCCTAACTAGTGAAGGCAAGTCCGCCCTCTGACCTGCGTAGGCGAAACGCGCTGGAGGCCGGGCGAGCTTAGGCTGGAACTGGCAGGCGAGAGCGCGCGGCGGCCTGGGAGTGCTGGTCCCCAGGGCGCAGCTCCCGTGGTCCGCAGCCTGGAATTTCTTCTGAGTGGGCCACTGGCAGGGTCGGGGCGGGGAGGGGGACCCTTGCCGCGAGCTAGCCCGCATCCTTTCCCGTTACACTTTGTCGGTGGGGAGTCCAGCGGCCTCCTCGCACGGGAGGCGCATATTCTAGGAGGGAGACGCGCCCCCTAATTCTCAGGCTTTCATCTGGGTTTGAAGTATGTTCAGAAGGTTGCCAGGCGCGCGTCTAGAAGGAAAGCACCACCGTACGCAGGGGTGGAGTCGCCTGTGGGGATGGGAAGGGGCACGCCAGCCCGGGACTCACTCCAGCCCCCTTCCGGCCTCCGGGCTAAGGCGAGGTCCTTGGAAGCCTCGGTCCGGCCAGCACCCAAGCCGCTGGACCTCCACTTATGACCACCCCCTCGGGAGGACCTTCGAACCGAAGGGACTGGGTTTTCTTCCGTGCCTACGAGTCGCGGAAAGGCGACTCACGGGCAATTTGGGCCACAGTGTGCGTTTTCCATGACAAGCCGTTCCTGCGTTTCACCCCACGCCTCGCTTCATTATTACTGTTACATTCTGAGGGTGATGTTAAGTGTGGCGTGAAGGGAGGAGAAAGGGGGAAGGGCATGAGAATCTGCTTCCTTTTCTGTCAGCAGGAACAGGGTTTGAGGAGCTTCATCAGCTCTCAGTTGTCATGGCATTTCCCAAAACTTAAGAGTTCCCTCGATCCTATTTGTTCCTCACAACTTTAAAAAAGCACTTCTCCTTTTTGATCCGAAAAACCCGCTCCCAAGGTCTGCAGCTATTGCATGCCTTTAGCTCTTTTCAAGAAGTGGTAACTATCAAGATTTTCTTTTCAGAAAACCGAAATAAGATTTCTTAATACCCCTCAGCTACTGAAGCTAAAATGCAGCTTTCTTCCTGATCTTAAACACAGGGTGTGGAGGACACGGCCTTGTTGAGCGGCCTCCACCTGCGTCTTGGCCGAGTGGTTGTTAGGTAAGGAGAGTGAAATGGCTCAGGTGGATTTGAAATCTTTGAGATTCAATGCTAAAACATAGTAAATATTCGGTGATTGAAACTGGGAAACGCTGAGCTCCCAACAGCGTGGACTGATGTGATTCACTATCAGCAAGCCATCTCATGGAAGAACAAGGAAGGTCTCTCCAAGCCTTTCAGATAAAAAGCTTTCTTCAGATTAAAACCGTATGATACAAAGTAAGATCTCCATTTCCTACCACAAGGTAAGCAGACCTGCCGCTATGCTGCAGCAACCACTGCCTATTTTGGCACATTTATCAGATGAAATTATGACTAACTTACCACATAGACATTCAGATAAATAAGTCCTAACCTAGTAACCTGATCGTGCCTGACCATTTGTAAATCGACAGCACCTCCTACAGGAATTAATTTGCTAGTGTTAAATTATGTTAAATGTTAGGCCAGGGAAAAGGGGAGGAGGGAACCCCAATAATGTCTCCCAAGTTGGCCGGTGCAGTGCCAGGCCGCTGGACAAATGTCACTAGGCACACCCAGATTTCTTTAAAAGAATTTCTCTATTAAGGGTAAGAAGAATGACATATCACCAGACTTTTCCTGTGGTTTTCTAAAAAAAAGTCAGTTGGGGACTCTTGTTCTTGAATCATATTCATTAAACTTGGAGGATTCTTTTTTGGCGTTAGTACTTAGGGGAACCTCTACACATACAACTAGATATCCTTTTTATTATGAGGTTTATCTCTTTGGTTTTTACCTTGTATTTCAAAAGCAAAAGTATAATTAGATGCTTAACATTTTATTTTAAAAATCACTTTCAATTCCTTTTACCCTTATCATTAGAGTGTGCAGAACAAGTCAGGTGAGGCTCTTTAAAGCTATTTGTTACCATGTTATGAATGTATGTGAAAATGCCTCCCTTCAGTTTTTAAGTTTGCCAAGTTGGAATGCTAGCCCCTTGGGGCTGTCTAGCATCCTTTGGTGACCAAGTCTGAAAGCCAAACAACAAACCAACATTTCCTATAATTACATAGGAATTTTTCTCACCATTGGATAGATAAGAATGTTGGGGCTATTGGTATAGCTTCTCAATCTTAACAGTGAAGGATAAGTAAACCAGAGATTTGAAAAATTCTTGCAGCCACTTATAAAGTTAAAAGGCGACCACACTTTTGTGGAAGTCAAAGTGTTAAGAAATGATAATGTATTTAATTCATTTTAATTACAGGATGCATTTCAACATTTCTCTTCATGAACACTGTTGGTTCAGAAATCCTTTAAGGCAGTAAGTATTGCATAGGTTTTGACATTATAAAAATTATAAAGTCTAAAAAGGCATAAGATAGAAAATAATCAGTGCAACACTGATGAACTCAAGGTGTAAATTAGCGGTCTTTATCAATCTCAAATGCATGCTTTCTTTTTTTAAATGAAGAGGGAAAGGGATCTTTGAGGTGCACTGTTAAGTTATTGAAGAGTACCGTAGAAGGAATTCAAGTTCTCCCCTCCCAACTCTCTTAAAAATGTAAATAATCAAAGGGTTGCTTATGCCTTTAGTTAGCTGCTTGTAAATCGGAGGACATCTCTGTGTGTGCATATACAAGACAAAGATATATATACCAGACTACGCAGAGGTTTTACTTAATTCTTCTTTCAAACTTCTTTCCTATAAAATTTATGAAATTAGGACTGCCATTCTCAAAACCATCCAAACTAAGCAACATTTGTATTGTATTAAATAAGAGGTGTTTTTAAAATGTGGAACCCTGATAACAATACTTGTGTCCATGATGGTTAGTATATATTTTTTGGAATTGCCTGTTACTTGTAATTTGAACTAAATGATTTTTTCTATAGTTTTCCTTCACCATATGCTTTGAAACACAAGGGGAAACTTGCAGCTAAATTTAAACATACCTTATATACCTATACTTATGAAATATATCTAAATAGTTTACACTGGTTCATTTGTGACGTTATGTAAATGCTTCACCTTTAGAAGTAAAATCTGTAATAGCTGAATGTCAGTAGTAGAAGGGCCATCTGTCCTAGGTAGAATAATGGTCCCTTAATGACATAGCAATCCCAATCCCCTGGAACCTGTGAAGATGTTAGGTTACATGGCACAGGGGAATTAAGGTTGCAGATAGAATTAAGGTTGCTAATCAGTTGATTTTGAAATAGGGAGATTCTCCTGGTGGGCCCAATGTAATCACAAGGGTCCCAAAGAGTGGAAAACAATGCAGAATGTGAAAGTGTCAGGGTGATTAGATGTGAGAACTCGACTTTGTTAGCTTTGAAGATGGAAGAAGGGGCCAGGAGCCAAGGAATGCAGGCGGCCTCTAGAAGCTGCAACAGGCAAACAGATTTTCCCTAGAGCCTCCAGAACCAAACCTGCTGACACCTTGATTTTAGCCCAGTGAGACCCACTTCAGATTTCTGATCTCCAGAACTGTATTCGCATTAAGACTGAGGTTATTTGTTATGGCAGTATAGAAAATTAATACATCATCCAAATGTAAATAGCTTCTGACCCTAGAGCAAAACACCTGAAGGGAATTTAAAGTCTTAAAGAAATACTGACCAATCCATTACTTAATTCATAGCAGTGAATTTCTACAGTGATTACACTTGGCTTCAAGTAAATTCAAATCTTAAAAGTAATAAATTTGAATTGAAAAAAAAAATTAAACTATACCCATTCATTGTACTGTCTGTCATTCTTTTAATGATGTTTCAGAACAAAGAAAATGTCACATGGTTACATGGGGTTTTTGTTTTAGTATAGGGCACAGGAAACATTAAAGAACAGAAAATATTTTTACAGCCCCAAAACAGATCACTTACAAATATTTGCCAAGTTCATTCTTATGGGATTCATGTAGTTTTTTTTTTTTTTTTTTTTTTTTATTTATTTTTTTTTGGGATTCATGTAGTTTTGTACTTGATATAACAGTTTACAGAGATGAAAAATTAAAATAGAGCTTTTTTATTAGAAAGACAATAGTACATAATTTAGCCCTTGCTAAAGGTATTCAAGAAGAAAGTGGAGATATTTTTATTTCCAGGTACAAGTCACATACAAGTCTCTCTTTATTCTCTACTTCTCCATTCTCTTTGCATCACTCTAGTATGCCTATCTCCTGATAATGCTCCGTGCATTTTCCCTCCTCTGTATCTATCTGTGCCATGGCTTCTGGTGTCGTTTCTCCTGTCCCGCTCTTCACTGGGACTTCGCCGTGGCCGTTTTCTCATTTCTCTTGGCTTGTAACCACCATGACTTCTGCTTCGGCTTCTCCTACTCCTCTCGTCCCTGCTCTGGCTCCTGCTGCTCCTCTCATTTCTTCCAGATCCACTCTCCTCTGGACTCTGGTTATGGTTTCTGGGCTTTCTGTCAGAATCAGAATGTCTCCATTTGCTCTTCTCCCCAGAACTCTCTTGTTTTAAAAACCTAGGCTTTTCCTTGTTACTGTGACTGCTACAACGTTCTTCATCAAGTTTTCTCTTCTTAGACTTGTCCGTCTCTTCAGAACCACTGTTGTAATTCCCTGAACGCTTGTTTTTCTTTCTTTTCTTCTTCTGTATTTTTTTTTCTTTGTTGTCACTCTCACTGCTGCTTTCTGAAGTGTCACCAGAGGAGGAAGACGAAGAGGAGGAGGATTTGTTTTTATGTTTTTTGTGTTTACTTCTGCTCTTCTGAAGCTTTTTCTTTTTTCTATCTTTTCTCCTTTTCTTTTTTTTCTTCTCAAGTCGATCCAATTTCCTGTTATTGGGAAAAAACAGTGACAGGCTATGTAAAAACAGTCCTTTCACTGACAAATATAAAATTTTGAATAGACAATATAGTTTCTTAGAAGCTATTAGAAGTGGTATTCAAATACAAATACATTCTTTACTTTTATTAAATGACAAATCATTTTCTTCCCTTTATTCAAGTCACATATACTATAAGTTTAAATTTAAAAATGCATTAACTGTCTCAGTATACTTTCCTCAATAGTAATGACTATTAAAAAAATTCTTACTGAATCAGAATTTGAAATTATATAGTACCCTAAATAAATGGTCATCCTGGCATAAAGAAAAGTTTGTAACATTAGCTGGACCAACTGCAAACTGAAATATAAAGCTCTAATCAGATGAAACATTAATTTTATGTATGTACTATTTTATATTTTATTTATTTATTTATTTATTTATTTATGGCTGTGTTGGGTCTTCGTTTCTGTGTGAGGGCTTTCTCCAGTTGCGGCAAGTGGGGGCCATTCTTCATCGCAGTACGCGGGCCTCTCACTATCGTGGCCTCTCTTGTTGCGGAGCACAGGCTCCAGACCCGCAGGCTCAGCAATTGTGGCTCACGGGCCCAGTCGCTCCGCGGCATGTGGAATCCTCCCAGACCAGGGCTCGAACCCGTGTCCCCTGCATTGGCAGGAAGATTCTCAACCACTGCGCCACCAGGGAAGCCCATGTACTATTTTAAATATGGAAATACTCATCAACATTACACTATCAAATTTCAAGGGCATTTTCTCCAGAAAGTCTGAGTAAGTATAATACATTTTACATTTTTTTAGTATTCTATTTTAGTTACATAAAATAAAATAATCACATATTTTCAACAATTGTTTAGACTTATAAATAAATAATTAGGACAATTCTATTACGGCATTCTGAATTTCTAAAGAGTATTTCACATTCTCAGAAGAGTAACTTGTTTATATGATATGTCTGAGTTACTCTGAAATAAAAATGTCTTCACTGGATCCTGTCCAGCCATTCTCAAGACTCCGCATACTGAAACATCATGAGCTCCCTCTATTGGATTCAGCAGACATTTCTTGGATTCTTTAATCCAGAGGTAGTCTGTTTAACACGATTCATACTGACTTTAAATTTAAGCATTTTTCAGCATTCCTCATAAAATTGTACAAAATGTAAGAAGAGTAATACATGGCCCACAATTTTCTAAGAACAAACCGTATGCAAAGATATATACAAATCGACTATGAAAACTAAAACCTACAAATAAATCTATTTCCAAATTAAATGTTCTGAAAAGTGCAGTGACTTTGCGGTATAAATTGAGTATATAATCTTACATTCATTTTCATATTACTGAAAGAAAGACAAAATTGTACTACTACAGCTGAAGAATAAATCAATAAATGAATGTGATACATGGTTTTAAGCACCTTAAACTTAGGATCAGAGTTGAATATGACACTAAGATGAAACATAAGAAAAAATGTAGTTGAATTCATTAAACAGACACTTTTTAATCACCTGAGAAGTTTCTGTTTTTGTTTGGTTGTTAGTGACTTTAAAAATTCGACTTCTGGATCTTCTTCACCCTCACTTGCAACATATTCCTAAGTCAACAAAGACATAATTAAATTGCTAGATTACAAGACAAGTTAGTTATCAGACAGGAAAGGAAACGTTTACAAATAAGAAATTTTATATTAGGGACATACTGTAGATGAGTATGACATTTTGAATTGGAAAGTGGAATTTAAAAATTTTTGTAGTCTACCCGCCAAGGAGGATCATAATGCCCTAAGAGGTTAAGACGACTGCTCTGCCACCATTAACAAACTTTATCAGGAGAGGACGACAGAGAAGCATAGACAAAATGTTTATAGCATGGCTTCTACTCTCTCAATTTTCTTTTTAATTTAATGGAACATAAAAACCAGGAAGATCATGAACTTTAGGGGAAGGTCAAAACATCCACAATTTTTGCCTTTACAAATTCAACAGAACATTATCAAATATATTAAACAGTACAAATACATGATATATACGTTATACGTACAATCCCTAGCAGTGTTTGAGAAGGAATGTGACTCTTTCAGAGCAGCACAAATTTATGCCAGTGGGAGTCTGGGTTTTAGTCTCAGCTCTGTCTCTAAAAAGCCACATGATCTCAGGGAAATCACTTAACTTCTGTGGGCTCCAGTTTCCTCATTAAATGAAATACATGGTTTGTATTAGAACATCTGCATTTAACCCTTTAAACTCAACGATTTTCTGGATCTATGTACACTTTAATCAAGTAACTGTTTAAAATATTTTCCATATTTTTTAGGGGTTTGCTTTTATACACTTCTTCCCATTGGTTCTGTTTAATGTCACTTCATGGGTAAGTTAGCAGGAAGGAAAAAGTAACAACCTTATCACCAGATCAGTTAGATATTTTATCCACATAAACCCAGAGGAGCAGTTTCGTTTATTAAAATATAGGTTTAAAAACAATTTCTCATTTAGGTTAAAATAATAAAGAAGCAAAATCAAAATACGTTTTAGGCATTTTCTTTGCTCTAGCTTGCCTTCCTATGGATATATACATATTGGAAAACATTAAGTAGCAATTCACAAGCAATCACATTTAGATTTATAGACATTTTCAGTTTACTGATAAAAAGATCATTACCTGTGATGGATCATTTGCGGTCAAGTTTCTCCCCAGTACGTTTCGTTTCAGTGCAAACCCACTGTTTCTCATCTCCGCTATTAGCTCTGAGGGGTGCATCGATGGTCCTGTTCACAAAAATCACAGTTTGAATGTATCATTTATATCTCTCTACCTTTTTCGGACTCCACAGTAGGAATGCAGCTGAAGCTTTGTTAAGTAAAATCACAGCTAAATCAACTCAATAATCTTCTGCTGAGCAAATAATCAGATATGATTTTCTAAAACAGCAGTCTGGAGATTGAGAATAGAAAATAATTGCATTTTTCTTACGTGCTAGGGGATTCTCTTATGTAACTTTGTCATATTGAAAAAGATACACTGAAGTGTTATCTGCTTGGTAGTTTTTAGTATAAAATCAAAGCAAAATGATAAAAGACTGTAATTAAACTTTTAATAGTTATTCTCTCAGTAAGAATTCATTGAAAGAGATACTTACACATATGCTATCGGTAACGATCAATAGTTAATCTTGCATATATACATTCCCAGAGTTTGAAACTTCTAGTCATTAGTTTGGAGTTGGTGACAAGCAATTTTAGGCTAGCTATAGGTGTGTATGTGTTATATTTTCTACAAGCTGTTGTTTCCACTTTTACAAAATCCCCAAACCTTTTGAAAAGTGAGCTTGTTTTTGGTCACATAATATGCTCTAAAGACAAACAATATGGACTAAACATAGATGTAATTAAAAGTAAAAAGTTTTAAACATCTGCACCCTTCCCTCAAACATTATTATGTTTACATAAGATAGGAAAGATTCTTTCCTCCTTCTTTTGTATATTCCAGTTTCATTTTGTTTTCCCTGCAAGTAGCAAATAATGACAACATTTCATGGAAGCTTTTTAGTTTCTGGCCTAAATCATTACACTGGCTTAAAAGAACTATACTGGGCAATGTATCTGGAATACAGGGAAGAATAAGACAGTTCCTGCCAACAAGCAATTCATAAGGGAGGGTGGGGGATAGAGAGACATTCAGAAACTGATACTCTAGTTTGTTGATTAAATACATCATCTAATTTCTTTACCTTTTCCCTGATATATTGGTCTTTTACTACTTATTTTGCATGCTCACCTACATGTTACCATAAAAAAACAAAAGGCAATAGGCAATATAATTCAAATCTGTTCTCTTGCCAATAGCATCTTTGGTAAAAAGTTTGGTCAAACAAGTTCAGGTGTAGGTTAATAACTTTTATTGGACTCTGGGCTTTACCATTCTACTCATATTACCAAAAACAATTGAAAGTTGGCTATAGGTATTAGGGAGATAATTAGAAAAAACTGCCTATTACTGGTGTATGGGAAGTATTAATAATGTGATGCTTTAATTTACTGGGGGGAAAAAGCCTTATTTAACTGAAAACAAAACAAAAACATCATAAAGCACCATCTTTATTTCATTGATATTAATATTTCATTTTAAAACAACACTGGATTTTTGATTTGTTTTTTCTTTTATACAATTAATTTAATTTCCTGTGGATCACTTTAATGACTTCTAGAAAAATTATTCAATTTGGTTGATAATACTGATAATATGACGTTAAGTAAAAAACTGAATTTTATAAATTCATTTATTTTATTTATTTTTGGCTGCATTGGGTCTTTGTTGCTGCACGCGGGCTTTCTCTAGTTGTGGCGAGCGGGGTCTACTCTTCATTGTGGTGTGTAGGCTTCTCATTGCGGTGGCTTCTCTTGTTGCAGAGAGTGGGCTCTAGGTGCACGGGCTTCAGTAGTTGTGGCACGCGGACTCAGTAGTTGTGGCTCGCAGGCTCTAGAGCGCAGGCTCAGTAGTTGTGGCACACGGGCTTGGTCACTCCACGGCATGTGGGATCTTCCTGGACCAGGGATCAAACCTGTGTCCCCTGCACTGGCAGGCGAATTCTTAACCACTGCACCACCAGGGAAGTCCCAAAAATTGAACTTTAAATATTAGTACGGAGTGCCTCTAAATGGCATTGAAGTGCTAATATAATTAATAGCTTTAAATTAATTATAGAGTGTTTCACTTTGGTGGCTTCTTAAATTTCACATGTAGGAACCTAATTTTATAAAGTAGAAAATGTCTTTCCTGAAGTGTCAAAACTACATTTCCTTGTCAACAACTTTTTCAGATGTTCAATGAATTCAGAAAGCAAACATGCTAAGAATTAGGATAAAAACCACTCCAGTAAAGGGCTAAAGAGCTTGGCCATTATGATGAGAGGGTACTGATTTCATCAGTTTTCATCAAAAGATGGGTAATTTTAATAAAATGCTTTAGAAAACATGCTTTAAAATTTTTCATTACAGTACTTCTAACTACTTCAAGAAAATGATCTCTCCTTCCCCAGGCTGACAGATTATTCAGACTATAAAACAAACATTACTCTTCCATCATTTATACTTCTCCAAAATCTCAACTGAAATTTTGTAGTACATATGCTTAGCATATACTTCCACACTGCAAGACTCTAAACAATGTTTAGTGAAGTACCTGACAAATAGTAACTATTATTTTTGTCAGTAGCTATAAAACTTTTGTGATTATTATATATTTTTCACAAAAAAAATCCTCTTAATAGTAAAACATTTTTCAAAATCCAGTCTTATTCACTGCTTTTTGTACTTAAACTTTCTCCTTCTATCATCAAAACTTCTAGAAAGATATGACAAGTCAGGTTTAATTAAGATATATTCAGCAAGGTATCTTTATACTTTCATGTTACTGTGATAGTGGCTATGCAGAGTTAACCTGACAGAAATGACTCCAGCTCTCTGAGAACTCAAAATTTAATTGATATAATATCAATAAATTATATAGGTATGTTGAAGACAGATTTTACAATATGTTCAAATGCAAAATGACTACTTTTTTTGGATGCCTTTATAATTTAAATTACAGATGGAGCTGGGGTTCAGGAAGGTTTGGTTTGCTCTTAAATTTGCTATGGCAGAATGATTCTAGAGAACTCAGAAAAAGGGCATTTGTTTTAAAATGTAGATTTGTGAAGGCTCCTTTCTAGATCACTTCAGTCAGGCTGGGTTAAGCCTCCATAGCTTGAAAACCAGTGTTCCAACTTAGAAAAGTTGGTCCACTGAAGAAACTGTTTTCAACATTCATTAATTTTGCAAACTTTCTTTGCTGTGATGTGGGTAAGCACCAAAATATTAATTGTGACTATGGTATTCATTTCTATGCCCTGATTAGACCCAGACTATTTTCTACTAGAAAAACAACATGAAGTCAATGTCACAGAAAAAATAAATTCTCAGAAGGCAAATTATGTCCTACAGAATTATGTTTGTAAAGGGTTTAATCTATTCATTAAGAGCATTCATTTTTATAGAACTAAGCAATAGAAGGTAAAAAATGTTCTGTAGTAAAATAGGTATTTTATCAGAGAATAATATAGGAGTCAAAAGAGCTGGCCGTGAGAAAGGTCCTGTCGCCGACTTCCCAATTAGAGGACAGCAGTCCCAGGTGAATCCCACAAATGGCACAGGAGGGAGACTAATGCTGAAGGCAGAGATATTCCTGTGTCTCACTGTTAGCCTGGGCCCATCTGCTCTTCCCAAGGACAGAGCTATCTTCCTTCCAAAGTTCACTGTTCCTTTCAAATGAAGCATTACCTGCTACAGTTTTATGGTATTTAGTGGGAAAGAGGACACTGAGTTACAGGTTAAGTATGGCTGTATTAGAAATACTTTCCCCTCCTTCCCCCAAATTTAATACACTAATTTAATTTATAGGATGCTACTGCTTCCTGAGACTAAAATTCTATTCCTAGAGTGAATATCATTTTGTTTGTGATGACAGTGGTGATTAATTATTTTCCTTCTCATTCTGTGTATTTTAACTTGATACAATGAAAAAATCTCAAACCTAGGGAGAATAAAGAGTTCTATATATTCATCACACAGCTTCAACAATTATCAATGTTTTGCCATCCTTGTTTTATTTATTACCTCCAGGGTTTTTTGTTTCTTTTTTGATAGAGTATTTTAAATAAAATTTCAGACATCACTTTGGTATATAAATCACTAATATGGGCTATTTCTTAAAAATAAAGCCCTAACACCTTTGTTACACTTACTAATACTGACAGTTTTAAAATCCAGTCAACATTCAGATTTCCCCAATTATCTCAAAAATATTTTTTTTTTACAGTTGGCTTGTTCACATTAGGATCCAAACAAGTTCCACACATTGCATTTGGTTTATGTATCTCTTAAGTCTCTCTCTCCCTCTCTACTTTTGAGGTACAAATGACACATATCTTAAATCTCTTTTAATCTAAAAAAATGTAGCCACTTTTCCTCCACTCCCCCCTTATTGCTATTCATTTGTTGAAGAAACTGGGTCATTTGTACTGTACAATTTCCCCCATTGTGGGTAGTGATGTCATTTAATATGTTCTTCTGGCCCTTGTGTTTACTGTAAATGAGCAAGTTAGATCTAGAGGCTTATGATTAAATTATTTTGGTATTTTATAACACATACTTTGGGGGAATAATGGAAAGTTTTCTAAAGTTTGGATTCAGGAAAATGACACCTGAAAAAAACCACATTTTTGCTAATGAACTAGACTAAGGAAAAAAGGCTGAGACTTCAACCTGGTATGTTCTTGCTTTCATCATGTATTTATTGTAGTCATAGTAACAGTGATACAAACTTAAAAATGCGTGGGTTTGAAAATAAACCCCCAAACACATCACAAATTATGATTCTTATTTCCATGAAAAGTATGACATTTATTTCTTCCTTCTTTCTTACAGTTAAACTGACTATATATTGTGAAAAAGCCACTCCCTGTCACTAAATGTAAAACGGACACTTAGAAACACTAGTTTACAGTACATGATCTAGAGGGAGAATTATCACAATTATCTTACATTTGTATTTGATTCCTAATATCACCTAACCTTTTTGCTTTAAAGAAAGCTTATAGAAAGTTACCTTAAAAAAAGACTGAAAAGGGGGGCACAGCATGCAGCACAAGTCCCAGGGAAAAAATGAACAAAGCTATTAATAAAGTGTGTGGGTGATTTTTATTTATATAGATGAGAATGTTTTATGTATGATTTTCTAAAGGTTATGCAAGAACCAATTGTACTGAATTGTAATAAAACTGCTCCATACTGAGAATTTTCCTGACACGTTGCCAGTTCATCTTAGTGGAGGCTGGAAACAATAAGGTTTCTTATTGCCCTTATCCTGAGTTCATACTGAAGAAAGCTAATTTGATCTCTATTAAGACATACAATGTAAAGGAAAAATTAAACATTTCATTTTTGTCTGTGTGTCTGGAAAATACAGCAAAGGCAGGGAAAGATGAAACTGCCCTTATTGTATGCTAGTGAAAAACACTTTATAAAAAACAACCTTGCCTTACAGAATCAATAATGTTAAAGATATCTGAGTTATATTTGATTGTGTCTTTACACTTATATTTTCAACCTAACTTACATGCAGGTATTTTACTGATGATACAACTATCACTAAATAATAAAGTGAATAAAGATAATAAAGTGAATTCATAGTCCTAGAGGACTAAGAAAAATCATTTGTGTTGTGATGAACATGAAGTATTAGAAGTCAGCACTATGTTTTAAGGAAGTTATGAGAATAGGAACGCTCTTGAAAAGTTGTGCATCCATGAACCTCAAAAACGGTATGTTGAGTCAAAGAAGTCAGACACAGAAGAACACATACTGTATGATTCCATTTATATGAAGTTCATGAACAGGTAAAAGTAATATATGGGATTAGAAATGAGAGTAGTAGTTGTAGGTGGAGGAGTCCAACTGGAAGGGGATAGAAGGGTATTTACCAGGGTGACAGCAATGCTCTATGCTCTGTATCTTGTAAGAAACATTGGTTACATGGGTGCATACATTTGTCAAACTCAATCTACACTTAAGACCACTGCATTTTACTTAAAAATATATTAAATCAGTCAACAGTAATTACTGAATGACTGAGTTACTATAGACTCTCACTACATTTCTATACTAGATCTCTCTCAAACTATGGAGAGAGCCCTGCATAGGGAATTTCAACTTATTCTTCCCTAGTATATAACATAGAAAGTGATTTTACAAATCAATATGTATTATTGAGGGCTTATTATTTTATCTCACTAGGTACCTGGGAAATAAAGAATGGAGAACTTGGTTTTTGCCTTCAAGCTTATAATCTTTTTTGGGAAAATTAGTTAATATAAAAGAATAGGAAAAATATAAATTGTAAATTTGTGTTATAAGATATATTCAGAGAATAAGATGATAAACAGTGATGTTTAGTATAGTTAGCAAAGCCTAACTCTTCAGCCACTCACTAAACTACTATTTACTAAGCATGTGCATTGTGGAAAGCATTGGGAATACAAAGATAAATAAGATACATTACATATTTCAGAAAAGCAATACTTTCTAGGAAAGAACTAGAAACTGAGTTTGACTTTCAAACTCATAGGATTTAGAAAAAGGTAAAAAATATGGCATTATAAATGAGTGGAACATGACAAAGGTTCATGTTAACTTAAGTTTGGTTTGGGTAGAATTATTAATATTTACTAGGTAGACTACATTTCATTCATTCTCCTTTTCCCAGGTAATCACTAGTTAATTTCCTTTACTTGAAGTTGGCAGACCTTGAGTAGATGGAATGATATTAACAGGAAGAGTCATGTAAAAGAGAGTTATGATTGGGATCTGAGAATCATAATACCCCTTTGAGATTATGGGAGGTGTAGCCTCCACTAGCCCCACATATGCCTTTAACACAGAGCAGAGCCATTTACTGACAGAACAGGATTGCAATTAATTTGTTAATGTCAATGGAATTTCAAAGCATAGCCACTCTAACAACAAATTTAATCACTGAATTATAATAGTGCTTATAAATAGTTCAAAATGAGTAACCATTTGTAATCACTTAAAATAGCCAAAATTTAAAGTACTAATCAAGAGCATCAATTTTACCTTTGAAAGACTATGAATTGACAAGTTTTACTGAATAATTTCTTTAGTAGGTCAATATTTCTTTTTAGATAATTAGTTTCCTCATGCATTTAGAAACATGTATGTTCCTGACTTATCAACTACATATTTTTTTTTAAACTTCTTATTTATTTTTTTAATTTAATTTTTATTTTTGGCTGCATTGGGTCTTTGTTGCTGCGCGCGGGCTTTCTCTAGTTGCGGCGAGCAGGGGCTACTCTTCGTTACAGTGCGTGGGCTTCTCACTGCGGTGGCTTCTCTTGTTGCAGAGCACGGGCTCTAGGCACGCGGACTTCAGTAGTTGCGGCACGCGGGCTCTAGAGCGCAGGCTCAGTAGTTGTGGCGCATGGGCTTAGCTGCTCTGCGGCATGTGGGATCTTCCTGGACCAGGGCTCGAACCCTGCATTGGCAAGCGGATTCTTATCCACTGCGCCACCGGGCAAGTCCCTAAAACTTTTTATTTTATATTGGAGTATAGCCGATTAACAATGCTGTGATAGTTTCAGGTACACAGCAGAGCGACTCAGCCATACACATATATGTATCCATTCTCCCCCAAACTCCCCTCCCATCCAGGCTGCCACATAACATTAAGCAAAGTTCCCTGTGCTATAACAATAGGTCCTGGTTGGTTATCCGTTTTAAATACAGCAGTGTGTACATGTCAATCCCAAACTCCCTATCCCTTCCCTCCACCCTTCCTCCCTGGTAACCATAAGTTCGTTCTCTAAGTCTGTACGTCTGTTTCTGTTTTGTAAATAAGTTCATTTGTATCATTTCTTTTTAGTTTCTGCGTATAAGCGATATCATACATTTCTCTTTCTCTGACTTACTTCACTCAGTATGACAATCTCTAGGTCCACCTATGTTGCTGCAAATGGCATTATTTCATTCTTTTTTATGGCTGAGTAATTACTGACAAGGGCTTAATTTTCAAAATATACAAAGAGCTCATACAACTCAATAACAAAAAACCACACAACTACATATTAAAGGAGAGAAGAAATGGTGCCTGCCTAACTTTCCTTCTTTATTTTGAGGTCAATCCTTTATTAGTTTTAATATCTGCCTATTTGAAGAGTTTAGCTTTAAAGGGATTCTGGTAACACAAATACTTTTTCTGCAGTAGAATTATGTTGAAGGATTTTTAAAAATTCTGCCATCAGATGTAGGGCTATCTCAGTAGCTATCCTGGGAGGATTCAACTTCTTCAAGGAGTTACATAAAAGAACTCCATAACAGATATGGGCAGGATGTGCCAGAAGGGCAACTGAGTTTATCATCTTTCTTTCTAAACAAAGTCCCTCCAGCATGCTCCTAGGTGTCCTTCTAGTACAAGCTTATGATCAGACAATTATTTTGTTAAATTTCCCAAACATGTTCTCAAGCAACAAAAATTCCTCCAACATGATAGGTTGATGGAAAGATGGAGGAGCAGCATGTGGGAGTACTCTTGCAGGAAACTGCTATTAGTACTACAGCTTAGTGTAATATTCTTCAACAAAAATTAAATCAAGACTTAGGGGAAATAAGGCAAGGAAAAGAGCACTGATATGTAAACAAATGTTTGCAGCAAGTATAAAATAATACTTTCCTCAATTTAAGCTATTATTAATTTTCATATTGTTTAAACATACTAAAACCTTTGGCGTACACAAGACTGGTTAGAGAAACCTGAAACATTAAGTACCAATCATCATTTTAGCTGTTAGTGGTATGGCTGGATCTCATACTTAGGCGTTATAAAGAAAAAGAAATTTTGTATATGTCAAGAATACCCAGTGATACCACTTTGCATTTAAAATTTACTTTTATTAAAAACGTGAAATTTACCGTATTATCATATAGAGTCAGTTCCAAATATTCTTAAAATTAAGTTTAAAAAAATGGCAGGGACTTCCCTGGTGGCACAGTGGTTAAGAATCCTCCTGCCAATGCAGGGGACACAGGTTTGTGCCCTGGTCTGGGAAGATCCCACATGCCGCAGAGCAACTAAGCCCGTGCACCACAACTACTGAGCCCGTACTCTAGAGCCCGTGAGCCACAACTACTGAGCCCATGTGCCACAACTACTGAAGCCTGTGCGCCTAGAGCCCGTGCTCTGCAACGAGAAGCCACCACAATGAGAAGCTCGCACACCGCAACAAAGAGTAGCCCCTGCTCGCCACAACTAGAGAAAGTCCAGGCACAGCAACGAAGACCCAACACAGCCAAAAATAAATAATAAATAAATTTTAAAAAAATCATTAAAAAAATGGCAAAGTAACTTTAAATATATAGCAACTTAAACCTAAAAAAACAAAAGTCAAATAATTAGTACAATATGAATCTTCTGTTAACAAATTTTGAATAAATGTTTCTTCACTTTTATCTTGCTTTTACAACTTTTAGGCTTCAGTCCAATATATGAAGAGTTTGAAATTCCTCCCATTCTCACAACAAGAAAAAAGCTGAAAAAACTGAAAATCAATAAATCTTATAGATCTATTGGAGAATTGAGGTCACAGAGCAAATCACTGCCCCCAAATGGGAGAGACAGGTGATACAGAGAATCAGTTTACCAAGACCAGAAACCAACAGAGCCAGCAACTGGTAGAAATACTTAAAGGATAACTGACTATTCTTGGAGACTGAGCAAGGACTAGCTTGAGAGATGAAAACTCCTGGGGGCTCAACCTTAAAGGGGCCCCAACATTTCTGTGAGTTTTACCTCCAGAAGCCCCACCAGGTTCTCACTGTGAACATCAAATAACAATCCCCTTGTACTTCCCTTCCAACAGTGGGAAGGGAAAAGTAATCATCTTGAAATACGCCCAGAGCATTTTGTTGTCCTGAACAAATGCTTACCCTCAAAGGAAGCTATTTCACCAGAGCCTAACCTATGTGGGTGAAGAAAAAAAGCTGAGAAGTGGGGGAAAAAAAGCTGAGAAACA
Source organism: Balaenoptera borealis (assembly GCF_965194805.1). NCBI lineage: Eukaryota > Metazoa > Chordata > Mammalia > Artiodactyla > Balaenopteridae > Balaenoptera > Balaenoptera borealis. Next base: position 58,951,824 of record NC_138863.1, on the reverse strand, counting down.
CTTGTGAAGGTTACAGCCCAGGGGCAGAAGCTCACTAAAAAACTGAAACCTAGTCATAGGATTATAGAATGCTTCCCCTCCCCTCATATCTTACCACTACATTAGTAGGGCTCCTGTAAAATAACAGAAGATTACAACTGAAGCCAGGCTCAGCCTCTATTAACAGAGTCTGTAGGGAAACCCAAAGATAACGGAGACCAAAACAATGACACCAGAGGATATTTATCCTCTAAAATCTACAGCTATAGCAAAGAGTAAATACAACCTAACTCCTTGCCAGATAAACATAAAACCTCACACTAAAGGCCTATTTATCTTGGTTCTGTCTACCTGATACACCATGTCTGGCTTTCAACAAAAAATTACAAGTATGCTAAGAGGCAAAAACCACAGTCTGGAAAGACAAAGCAAGCATCAGAATCAAGCTCAGCTATAATGAAGATTCTGGAATTATCAGGTTGGGAATCTAAAATAACTAAGATTCATATGCTAAGGGCTCTAATGGAAAAAGTGGACAACATGCAAAACAGATAGGTACTGTAAGCAGAGAGATGGAAACTCTGAGAAAGAATCTAATGGAAATGATAGAAATAAAAAACACTAATAGAAATGAAGAATGCTTTTGATGAGGTCATCAGTAGACTAGGCATAACTGAGGAAAGAATCAGTAAGCTTTAAGATAGGTCAATAGAAACTTCTCAAACTGAACAGAAAATTAAAAAAAAAAAAAGGGAACCCAGAATATCCAAAAACTGTAGGACAATTACAAAAGGTGTAACATATGTACAACAGGAATACCAGAAGGGAAAGAGAAAAGACAGAAAAGAATAGAAAAAAATATTTGAAATAATAACGGCTGAGTTTTCTCAAGACTAATGATAGACACCAAACCACAAATCCAGGAAGCTCAGAGAACATGGAGCAGGATAAATACCAAAAATCTGTACCTAGGTATATGATTTTCAAACTGCAGAAAATCAAAGATGAAGAGAAAATCTTGAAAGATATCAGAGGGGGAAAAAAACCTTACTGAGAGAGGAACAAGGATAAGAATCATGAGACTTCTCTTAAGAAACCATGCAAGCAAGAGGAAAGTGGAGTGAAATATTTAAAGGTTGAAAGGAAAAACCTACCAACATAGAAATCATCCAGTATGCAGTAAAATTATCCTTCAAAAGTGAAGAAGAAATACTTTCTCAGGCAAACAAAAATTGAGGAACATGTTACTAGTAGACCTGCCTTTCAAGAAATATTAAAAAGAAGTTATTCAGAAAGAAGGAAATGACATAGATCAGAAACTCAGATCTACATAAAGAAAGGAAGAGCATTTGAGAAGAAATAAAAGAAACAATATTTTATGTTTTTTATTCTTAACTGATCTAACAGATAACATATTATTCAAAATAATAACAGCAAGAATAAACTGGATGCATTATAACTTATGGATAAATGAAATGTATGACAGTAATGTTATAAGAGACAGGAGAAAGTAATTGTGTTATATAACAGAAATTGGTTTACTCTGTTATAAGGTACTGGCACTACTCATGAAGTGGTACAGTGTTATTTGTAAGTGGACTTAGATTAACTGTAAATGTATATTGCAAATTCTAGGGCAACAACTAAAATTTTTAAAAAATTAAGCATAATTGATATGCTAAGAGAGGAGAGAAAATGGAATCACATAAAATACTCAATTAAAACCAGAGAAAGCAGAGAGTGGAAGACAAAAACAAAGAACAAGGGCAACAAATAGAAGACAATTATAAATATGGCAGATTTTAATCCAATTATGTCAATAATAGATAAAAAAAAGATCCAACTCTGTGTTGTCTACAGAAACCCAAGTTAAATATAAAGACACAGAGAGATTAAAAGTAAAGATATGGAGAAAGATATAACATGCTAACACTAATAAAATAAAGCTGGAGTATTACACTATTTTCAGATAAAGCAGATTTCAGACCAAGGAAATTTATCAAGGATAAAGAAAGACAATTACATAATGAAAAAGGTGCTCATTCTCCAAGACATAACAATCCCAAATGTATATGCACCTAACAACAGAGCATTAAAATATGTGAGGCCAAAACTAACAGAAATGTTTTTAGAAATAGACAAATCCCCAATTACAGTTGGAGAGTTCAGTGCTTCTCTATCAGAAATGGACAGATCCAGCAGGCAGAAAATCAGCAGGATACAGTTGAACAGCACCATCTATCAACCAGATCTAGTTGTTATTTATTGAGTACTTCATCTAACAACAGCAGAATACATTCTTCTCAAGCTCATATGGCAGCAGTCCCCAACCTTTTTGGCACCAGGGACCGGTTTCATGGAAGATAATTTTAACACGGACGGGGGGTGGGGGGTGGGATGGTATGGTTCAGGCGGTAATGCGAGTGATGGGGAGCAGCAGATGAAGCTTCGCTTGCTCACCCACTGCTCACCTCCTGCTGTGTGGCCCAGTTCCTAACAGGCTGCAGACTGGTACTGGTCCACGGCCCAGGGGTTGGGGACCCCTGTCATATGGAACAGTTACCAAGACCACATGCTGAGCCATAGCCTTAACATATACCTTAATACTAAAAGAACAGAAATCATACAAAGAATGCTCTCAGACCCAAATGGAATTAAACTAGAAATGAGTAACAGAATGATAGCCAGAAAATCCCCAAATATTTGGAGATTAAATAAACACACTTCTAAATAACACTCGGATAGAAGAAGAAGTCTCAAGAGAAACTTAATATTTTGAACTAAATGAAAATACAACTGCTGTATAATAAAGAACTCTGTCCCCAGTTCGTGGAAGGGAGCCTCTAAATCTCAGAGTTTTCTTGAGTGATAGGAGTGTCTTTGTTATTCATGGTGAGCCCCTAGATAGGTTTTGCCAAGGAGATGACTCAGGATGGAGCTGGCCACACCAGAAAGGCTAACCATGTGATTAAAGAGTTGGAGCTTTGAGCTACATATCAGCCTGACCTCTGGGGGAAGGGAGAGGGACAGGAGACTGAGTTCAACCACATGGCCAATGATTCAATGAATCATGCCCATGTAATTAAACCCTAATAAAAACTCTGGACAGCCTGGATGAGTTTCCCTCATTAACAATACTCTGTGCATATTGGTGTACATCAATGGGTAAGGAAGATGACATGTCCAGACCCGTGGAGAGAGGACACTGAAGCTACGTGTTTGGGGTAGGGAGAGGCAAGGCAATTTTGTGTTGAAATGTGAAATTTTTCTTTTCTACATATTGTATGATTCCATTTATATGAAATGTCCAGAATAGGCAATCAAAAAAAAAAGCAGAAAGTAGGTTAGTGGTTGCCTAGGACTTGGGGAGACTGGGGACTGGGGATAAGAACTGAGGAGCGTGGGGTTTCATTTTGAGGAAATGAAAATGTTCTAAAATTGACTGTGGTAATGGATGTACAAGTCTGTGAATTTACAAATTCAAAGCCATTGAATTGTATACTTCAAATAGGTGAACTGTATTGTACGTAAATTATAACTCAATAAAGCTATTAAAAACACTTGCTCAAGGAAATGAAAAGACAAGCCACAGACTTGGAGAAAATATTTGCAGAAGACATATCTGATAAAGGACTGATACCCCAAATATATAAAGAATTCTTAAAACTCAACAATAAGAAAGCAAATAACCCAGTTTAAAAAAATGGGCCAAAGGCCTTAACAGATACCTCTCCAAGAAGATATACAGATGGCAAATAAGCATATGAATAGATGTGCTGCGTAACATGTCATCAGGGAAATGCAAAATAGAACAATGAGATACCACTACATACCTACTAGAAAGACCAAAATTCCTAACACGGACAATGCCAAATGCTGGTGAGGTTGTGGAGCGACAGGAACTCTCATTCATTGTTGGTGGGAATGCAAAATGGTGCAACTACCTTGGATCAGTTTGGCAGTTTCTTATAAAACTAAATATACTCTTACCACATGATCCAGCAATCACATTCCAAAAACCTGCACATAGATGTTTATAGCAGCTTTATTCGTAACTGCCAAAACATGGAAGCAACCAAGATGTCCTTCAGCAGGTGAATGGATCAATAAACTGTAGTACATCCAGACAATGGGCTATTATTCAGCACTAAAAACAAATACGCTATCAAGCCATGAAGAGACATGGAGGAACCTTAAATGCATATTACTAAGTGAAAGAAGCCAATCTGAAAAGGCCACATACTACAGATTCCAACTGTACGACCTTCAGGAAAAGGTGAAACTATGGAGACAGTAAAAAGATCAGTGGTTGTTAAGGGTTAGAGGGGAGGGAGGGGTGGATACTCCGAGCACAGATGATTTTTTAGGGCAGTGAAACTACTCTGTATGATACTATAACGGTGGATACATGCCATTATACGTTTGTCCAAACCCATGGAATGTACAACACCAAGGGTGAGCCCTAAGGTAAACTATGGACTTTGGGTGATAATGATGTGTCAATGTAGGTTCATCAACTATAACAAATGTACCACTCTGATGGGGGATGCTGATAATGGGGGAGGCTATGTATTTGTGGAGGCAGGTAGTATATGGGAACTCTCTGTGCTTTTCTCTCAATTTTGCTATGAACCTAAAACTGCTCTTAAAAAAAAGTCTGGGCTTCCCTGGTGGTGCAGTGGTTGAGAATCTGCCTGCCAATGCAGGGGACACGGGTTCGAGCCCTGGTCTGGGAAGATCCCACATGCCGCGGAGCGACTAGGCCCGCGGGCCACAATTGCTGAGCCTACGCGTCTGGAGCCTGTGCTCCGCAACAAGAGAAGCCGCGGTAGTGAGAGGCCCGTGCACCGCGATGAAGAGTGGCCCCCACTTGCCGCAACTAGAGAAAGCCCTCGCACAGAAACGAAGACCCAACACAGCCATAAATAAATAAATAAATAAAATTAAAAAAAAAAAAGTCTATTAAGAAAAAACACAAATAAGACTGAAACAAAACAAACAAAAAGATTAAGTAGTAGACATATAGATATATGTGACCATTAAATCTACTAAAGCCAAACAAAACAAAACAAAACAAAAAAACCCACTTGCTTTGTTGAAAACCCCCACTGTGGATTTAAAAAATGATGTTTAATTTCAATATACATTAAAAACATGAGTAAGTAACAGAAGGTAAGAGGCAATGATAAGAGTAAGGGCTGGGCTTCCCTGGTGGTGCAGTGGTTGAGAATCTGCCTGCCACTGCAGGGGACACGGGTTCGAGCCCTGGTCTGGGAGGATCCCACATGCCATGGAGCAGCTAAGCCTGTGCGCCACAACTGCTGAGCCTGTGCTCTGGAGCCTGCGAGCCACCACTAGAGCCCATGTGCTGCAACTACTGAAGCCCACGCGCCTAGAGCCTGTGCTCCGCAGCGTGAGAGGCCACCACAATGAGAAGCCCGCGCACCACAACAAAGAGTAGCCCCTGCTCGCCGCAATTGGAGAAGGCCCGTGCGCAGCGGTGAGGACCCAGCGCAGCCAAGGATAAATGAATAAAATAAATAAATTTATTAAAAAAAAAAACACAAAAAACAATAACCTAACCTTAACCTTAAGAAGCAAACTAAAACCAAAGCAAAAAGAAAGGAACAATAGGTATTGGGGTGAAAATTTATGAAATAGAGAATAAAATACAATAGAGAACATCAACAACAACAACAACAACAAAAAAGAGTAAGGGCTATAGAGTATAAACAAAAGGCTGGTGGGCCAGGCATTTAGTTATGTTGTAATATAAAAATATTTTATAAAAATTCAGTCACCACTGAAGCTTATAAGTTTTATATATAATTTTGATGTATCTAGAGTAGACAAAAACTTATAAAGTTAAGATGATCTTATCAGTAGAAAAGATATTCTAAACCAGCTTAGCCAAAAGAAGCATTTTGATTGCCTAATTTAACTTTGTAAAGGAGAGGTAAATCTTATAGCTGGTCTCTGTAAACCTCACAGCTGGAACATTCTAACAGCACCTTGCAGTTTCCAGTGATCAAAGTAAGTTACTTTATATACTAAACTAAGAATTTCATAATAGAAATAATGTAACACCAGGAGGTGCAGTTATCATGAAATAATTACACTACTGGGAGATTACAGGCACAAGGCTGTACCCCAGGGGTGTGATTATCCCATGATAACCGTATCCACTGAAATTGCCTTATTGCAAAAATAATCTCTATTCACTGGTGAGACATTATTCAATAGGTGATTTTTTTAAATGAAAAGAGTTTTTAGCTTGAATCAGCAAGTGGATTAGGAAATTGGCCAGTTTATTTTTCATTGCATTCAAATTTTGAACATAACATCATTATTTGCTTTCCTATTTGATACAGTAGAGTATTTTTGATTTGGTTTTGAGAAACCTTTAGGAGTTTCTAATAATGTTAGTTAAGTGGTATTGCTAAATTCAGGTCAAACTTTAAAAGGTATTAAGTGAGCAAAACCATTTTAAATGATTTATTTCTATGCGTAAGTTTTAACTCCTCTAATATTCCTTTAAAAATTATAAATGTATAACCACTGTTAATATTTTAGTGTATTTCCTTCAAGGCATTTTTATTTTTCTAAAAATATCTCTCTATATGTCTACCTAAAGATGTAAAGAGAAACATGAATGGAATCCATGTAATTACCTTGTTTTATAATGTTTTTTTATTTGACCAAATGTTGTAAACAACATCCATTAAGAAATCTTCCTGTCATTTTTAATGGTTGTATAGTATAGTATTCCCCTGTGGCAATATCCCATAATTATTCACTTAACATCCTTTTATTAAATATTTAGGTTCTCTACCTTACTATAATACACAATGCTTTATGACAAAAATCTTGGGACATATCCATGATTATTTCTGTAGGATAAAGTTATGACTGTGTAATATTAGTAAAACATAATTTAAACAAACAAACAAGGTCCTGTTTCCCACATCTTCAGTTGTTCTTACATACAGCTGAAGCTGATGGTTCTCAACGCCGACAGTGCATCAGAAATAGATCAGTAACTTTCATCATCTTATGTGGTATCACAGATGGTGAAAGTTACTGATCTATTTTTACCATAATCTTATCATAGAGTTCAGTGCTTTGAGGTATTCTTAGAAAAGTAAGACACAGGATTTAAGAAATTTAAAATACTGCTTCTTAATTTTTTTTTTTTACTTGATATATCCTGGTATACCCTCATGTGTCAACATAGATCAACAGCTTGATTCATATATCTATATCTAACGGCTATATGGTATTCCATTTTGGCTATATTGGCATTCCAATTAATTCCGTAATTAATTTATTTTAAAAATGAAAAAAATTTTTTTGGCCACGCTGTGCATCATGCAGGATCTTAGTTCCCCAATCAGGGATTAAACCTGTGCCCCCTGCAGTGGAAGCGCGGAGTCTTAACCACTGGACCGCCAAGGAAGTCCCCATAATTAATTTTTTAAAAATACACCAATAGGGCTTCCCTGGTGGCGCAGTGGTTAAGAATCCACCTGCCAATGCAGGGGACACAGGTTCAGTCCCTGGTCCGGGAAGATCCCACATGCCGTAGAGCAACTAAGCCCATGCGCCACAACTACTGAGCCTGTGCTCTGGAGCCCGTGAGCCACAACTACTGAAGCCCGCGCACCTAGAGCCCGTGCTCTGCAACAAGAGAAGCCACTGCAATGAGAAGCCCGCACACTGCAACAAAGAGTAGCCCGCACTTGCTGCAACTAGAGAAAGCCCGTGCGCAGCAACGAAGACCCAATGCAGCCAAAAATAAATAAATAAAATAAACTTATATATGTAAAAAAATACATCAATAAAGTGTATGTGCCCAGCGCTATTCTAAGCACTACACGTGTATTAACTCATTTAGTTTAGTTCTCTTAACAACCTTATAGGGTAGGTACTAGTATAATACCTATTTTACAGACACTGCAAACTGAGGCACAGAGCAGTTAAGCAGCTTGCTTAAAGTCACATGGCTACTAAATAGAGAGCAGGGGTTCCAAATCAGGCATCTACGTACCTCCACACCTCCACAGTCTGAACTTATGGTTCCTTCTGTGTGGAAGGTTGTTCCTTCTGCCTGAGATACCAAATGCTCTTCTTCCAGATGCTGCATGGTTGCATTTTTCTGTCATCTAGGTCTCAGCCTAACATCACTTCCTCAGAGGGGCCCTTCCTGACCACCTCATATTCCCCATTTAGTTCTTATCACAGTATCCAATGTAATTTTAATCACAGAATTTATAAATACCTAGTACTTTCTTATTTATTAGTTTATTTTGTGTCATTCCCAATAGAATGAAAGTAAGAACCTTTTCTGTCTTGCTACTGTGTTCCGAGAGCCTAGAAAAATGGCTGGCACAGAGTAAGCACTCCATACGTGGTGATTGTTGAATAAATGAGTGAGTTTATTTTACCAACCCCTTACTGACAGACATTTAGGGTTATTTCTCATCTTTACTACTATTAACCTTTGAGCATCTACCTTATCACTTTCTTACTATAAATTCCTGGACGTTGAATTTCCAGTAAAACGATATGCATGTTCTTAAGGCTTTTGATACATATCATCAAATAACTCTTCAGAAAGGCTGCTCCAATTTATCATTAGTGGATTAAAATGTTCATTTTATCATACTTGCTCCAACACTGGATGTGTTTTTCTTTTAAACCTTTAGCGCTCATTCTTTTTGTTGTTGTTAGTAGACTTTCTAATACAGATTCAAGAGAAAGCAGGTCTATTAGTTACTAAATAAAAGGCTATCCTAGTCTATAGTCTACGTCCTAGTCTCCTAGTATCCTGGAGTCTATCCTACTCATTCTCTCCAAGCAGAATCAAAGTAAGACAAGGCTGAGGAACAAAGACAGCAACTGCCACTGCCTGCCCCTAGCCAACACAGGGGTCATGCAGCTGGAAGAGCACCACAAGGATAGAGAAAGAATGAAGAAAGATGCAACCCCTTCCAGCAAACAGAATATACCTTTCAAACATAACAACAGATCCCTGTGACTACCAAAATTAGTGGTCAGAGATATTTGCACCAATGGGTTCTTCATCCTACTTTGCCCTCATTTTCTTTGGGGCTTTCTTTCTTTGGGAGCTTCTCTCCCCTCTTTCATCAGTTGAGTGAGGGCAGGGGAGAGGAAGCATAGTATGTGGGTTTTAAGAGTACCTGCACTTTGGCATCAGCAGGATGTTCTTTTGTCAGAGATTGCCAGACCAAGGTCTGTACAGCTATTTTCTCACTACTGAGCAGTTTTCCCTCTACTTAAGATGTGGTTTTTTAAACTTTTTAAAAGAGCAATAAGGATTTTTAAAAAATCAGTTGCAATATTCTGTGTCTGTACTTCCTCTAGCCATCCCGACATTCGTAACACCATTAATGAGACAGTGTCAAACCTGATAATGGATCAAATTCCTAAACTCCTAATATGAGAACTGGCATCTTGAATCCTACAGCCTGCATCTGGCTTGCTGGAAGAAAGCCCAATGTCTAGCTATAGAAGAGGGCTGAAGGTCATATGCTGATTGAGGGTGAACCCTGGGCTCAGAAGTGGCAGTGGAAGCCTCAGGGAGTCTAAAGAGGTGCATCACAGGCCTAGATTAGCTGAGAGGTTCGGGCTTCACACCCAGAACATTTGCTTCAATACAGCAGCTCTGCCTTTATATGTTCTATACACTGGGATTACATGTAGGATTTATTTTAAAAAATTTTAAAAAGGTTCTATAGCTGTTTAAAAAATTCTGAAAATCTTGAGTTATATTATCATCTTTACTTTAAAATGAAGAACTGAAACTCATAAAGGTGAAATGACTTAAGGTTACAGCGTTAAGCAGGTTATTGCTATTATGATTCACTATGAGTTACTGTTGGATTAGTGTGGCTGTCTCAACAACATACTAACAAGGCACTGATAAATTTAAGTTAAAACTTCTCAGTTTTAGTATCTATTTATAAAAAGAACCCAAATGATCCAAACCAAATTAGACCAATTTTTCTTAAGTAGACAATAACATGCAGGAAGGTAAATAACTTTCAAGTAAAAATTAATTTTAATATATCTAACATCTTTTAAAACTCAATTTTTATTTTATCTCAGAAACAAAAAAGGCAATTGTTGAGGCTTTTGTCCAGCCCAGTTCTACAACTCGTTAGGACATGAATATGAGAAGTAGCCATTTCTTCCTTCTATTTTTAGGTTACCAACCTGATAAACTATGTTTAATACATCTGTTACTTTTAAAATCAATTACACAGGGCCCTTGGCTAGAAAAATTAAATTCTAATATACAGCATTTCAAACTCAAAACATATGATCAGAGTTTCCTGTTGACCATCATATTTCGGGAATGTAACCTAACCCCAAAAAACCAACCAAACCAAATCAAACTAATATCCAGAGAGACAAAAAAAAAAAAAAAAAAAGTTATTTTAGCTTCCCTTGTTTGCCCTCTTATAAATTCTAAAACAAACAAATAAATTATGTCTGGTGCCTACCTGAGCCATCAGTGGGAACTGAACTTGCATTAATTCCAGAAAGACCAAACAAAGGACATTCTCGATCTGTATTGACATGACCCCATTTGTGACATTTAATGCACCTCACATTTCGAACCTGAGAAATAGTAAACATTAATTATTTTGGTTACTAAAATACTAATAATCTAACCAATGTTCAACTCCCCACTCCTTAGCAGAGTTTAAGTTAAATTAGTCTTGTTTTTAAAAGATCTCCAGGGAAAGAGACTCCACAACTATATTTGGTAATGTAATTCAAACACTAAAATCTTTTATCATAAATTATGCCTAAAAGCTAAGCTGAATCCTGTTTCTTTTTTCTAAAAATATTTATTTATTTGGCTGCATCATGTCTTAGTTGCAGCACATGGGATCTCCCTTGCGGCATGCAGGATCTTTCATTGCAGTGTGCAGGCCCTTCTTTGCAGCACGTGGGCTTCTCTTCAGTTGTGGCGTGCGGGCTCAGTTGTTGCAGCGTGTCGGCTCTCTAGTTGTGGCATGCGGGCTCTAGAGTGCGCGGGATTACTTGCCCCGCAGCATGTGGGATCTTAGTTCCCTAGCCAGGGATCGAACCCGTGTCCCCTGCATCGGAAGGTGGATTCTTTTTTTTTTTTTAACATTTTATTGGAGTATAATTGCTTTACAATGTTGTGTTAGTTTCTGCTGTTTAACAAAGTGAATCAGCTATATGTATACATATATCCCCATATCCCCTCCCTCTTGCGTCTCCCTCCCACCCTCCCTATCCCACCCCTCTAGGTGGTCACAAAGCACCGAGCTGACATCCCTGTGCTATGTAGCTGCTTCCCACTAGCTATCTAGTTTACATTTGGTAGTATATATGTCAATGCCACTCTCTCACTTCGTCCCAGTTTATCCTTCCTCCTCCCCATGTCCTCAAGTCAGTTCTCTACGTCTGCGTCTTTACTCCTGTCCTGCCCCAGATTAATCAGATCCATAGTTTTTTTTAGATTCCATATATATGTGTTAGTATACGGTATTTGTTTTTCTCTTTCTGACTTACTTCACGCTGTATGACAGACTCTAGGTCCATCCACCTCACTACAAATAACTCAAGTTCGTTTCTTTTTTATGGCTGAATAATATTCCATTGTATACATGTGCCACATCTTCTTTATCCATTCATCTGTCAATGGACACTTAGGTTGCTACTATGTCCTGGCTATTGTAAATAGTGCTGCCATGAACACTGTGGTACATGGCTCTTTTTGAATTATGGTTTTCTCAGGGTATATGCCCAGTAGTGGGATTGCTGGGTCATACTGTAGTTCTATTTTTAGTTTTTTAAGGAATCTCTACACTGTTCTTCACAGTGGCTGTATCAATTTACATTCCCACCAACAATGCAAGAGGGTTCCCTTTTCTCCACACCTTCTCCGGCATTTGTTGTTTGTAGATTTTCTGATGATGCCTATTATAACTGGTGTGAGGTGATACCTCATTGTAGTTTTGATTTGCATTTCTCTAATAATTAGTGATGTTGAGCGTTCTTTCATGTGTTTGTTGGCAATCTGTATATCTTCTTTGGAGAAATGTCCATTTAGGTCTTCTGCCCATTTTTGGATTGGGTTGTTTGTTTTTTTGATATTGAGCTGCATGAGCTGCTTGTAAATTTTGGAGATTAATCCTTTGTCAGCTGCTTCATTTGCAAATACCTTCTCCCATTCTGAGGGTTGTCTTTTCGTCTTATGGTTTCCTTTGCTGTGCAAAAGCTTGTTTCATTAGGTCCCATTTGTTTATTTTTGTTTTTATTTCCATTTCTCTAGGAGGTGGGTCAAAAAGGATCCTGCTGTGATTTATGCCATAGAGTGTTCCGCCTATGTTTTCCTCTAAGAGTTTTATAGTGTCTGACCTTACATTTAGGTCTTTAATCCAATTTGAGCTTATTTTTGTGTACGGTGTTAGGAAGTGGGGTTTTTTTGTGTTTTTCTTTTTTAAACATCTTTATTGGAGTATAATTGCTTTACAATGGTGTGTTAGTTTCTGCTTTATAACAAAGTGAATCAGTTATACATATACATACGTCCCCATATCTCTTCCATTTTGCATCTCCCTCCCTCCCACCCTCCCTATCCCACCCCTCTAGGTGGTCACAAAGCACCGAGCTGATCTCCCTGTGCTATGTGGCTGTTTCCCACTAGCTATCTATTTTACTTTTGGTAGTGTATATATGTCCACGCCACTCTCTCACTTTGTCCCAGCTTCCCCTTCCCCTTCCCCGTATCCTCAAGTCCATTCTCTAGTAGGTCTGCATCTTTATTCCCATCTTACCCCTAGGTTCTTCATGACCATTATTTATTTATTTTTTTTAGATTCCATATATATGTGTTAGCATACGGTATTTGTTTTTCTTTTTTCTGACTTACTTCACTCTGTATGACAGACTCTAGGTCCATCCACCTCACTACAAATAACTCAATTTCGTTTCTTTTTATGGCTGAGTAATATTCCATTGTGTTTATGTGCCACATCTTCTTTATCCATTCATCTGTTGATGGACACTTAGGTTGCTTCCATGTTCTGGCTATTGTAAATAGAGCTGCAGTGAACACTGTGGTACATGACTCTTTTTGAATTATGGTTTTCTCAGGGTATATGCCCAGTAGTGGGACTGCTGGGTCATATGGTAGTTGTATTTTTAGTTTTTAAGGAACCTCCATACTGTTCTCTGTAGTGGCTGTATCAATTTACATTCCCACCAACAGTGCAAGAGGGTTCCCTTTTCTCCACACCCTCTCCAGCATTTATTGTTTGTAGATTTTTTGATGATGGCCATTCTGACTGGTGTGAGGTGATAATTCATTGTAGTTTTGATTTGCATTTCTATAATGATTAATGTTGAGCATTCTTTCATGTGTTTGTTGGCAATCTGTATATCTTCTTTGGAGAAATGTCTATTTAGGTCTTCTGCCCATTTTTGGATTGGGTTGTTTGTTTTTTTGTTATTGAGCTGCAGGAGCTGCTTGTAAATTTTGGAGATTAATCCTTTGTCAGCTGCTTCATTTGCAAATACTTTCTCCCATTCTGAGGGTTGTCTTCTCGTCTTGTTTATGGTTTCCTTTGCTGTGCAAAAGCTTTTAAGTTTCATTAGGTCCCATTTATTTTTGTTTTTATTTCCATTTCTCTAGGAGGTGGGTCAAAAAGGATCTTGCTGTGATTTATGTCATAGAGTGTTCTGCCTATGTTTTCCTCTAAGAGTTTGATAGTGTCTGGCCTTACATTTAGGTCTTTAATCCATTTCGAGCTTATTTTTGTGTATGGTGTTAGGAAGTGTTCTAATTTCATTCTTCTACATGGAGCAGTCCAGTTTTCCCAGCACCACTTATTGAAGAGGCTGTCTTTTCTCCACCGTATGTTCTTGCCTCCTTTATCAAAAATAAGGTGACCATATGTGCGTGGGTTTACCTCTGGGCTTCCTATCCTGTTCCATTGATCTGTATGTCTCTTTTTGTGCCAGTATCATACTGTCTTGATTACTGTAGCTTTGTCATATAGTCTGAAGTCAGGAAGCCTGTTTCCTCCAGCTCCATTTTTCTTTCTCAAGATTGCTTTGGCTATTTGGGGTCTTTGTGTTTCCATACAAATTGTGAAATTTTTTGTTCTAGTTCTGTGAAAAATGCCATTGGTGGTTTGATTGGGATTGCACTGAATCTGTAGATTGCTTTGGGTATAATAGTCATTTTCACAATGTTGATTCTTCCAAGAACATAGTATCTCTCCATCTGTTTGTATCATCTTCAATTTCTTTCATCAGTGTCTTACAGTTTTCTGCATACAGGTCTTTTGTCTCCTTAGGTAGGTTTATTCCTAGGTATTTTATTCTTTTTGTTGCAATGGTAAACGGGAGTGTTTCCTTAATTTCTCTTTCAGATTTTTCATCATTAGTGTATAGGAATGCAAGAGATTTCTGTGCATTAATTTTGTATCCTGCTACTTTACCAAATTCATTGATTAGCTCTAGTAGTTTTCTGGTAGCATCTTTAGGATTCTCTATGTATAGTATCATGTCATCTGCAAACAGTGACAGTTTTTCTTCTTCTTTTCTGATCTGGATTCCTTTTATTTCTTTTTCTTCTCTGATTGCTGTGGCTAAAGCTTCCAAAACTATGTTGAATATTAGTGGTGAGAGTGGGCAACCTTGTCTTGTTCCTGATCTTAGTGGAAATGGTTTCAGTTTTTCACCATTGAGAACGATGTTGGCTGTGGGTTTGTCATATATGGCCTTTATTATGTTGAGGTAGGTTCCCTCTATGCCTACTTTCTAGAGAGTTTTTATCATAAATTGGTGTTGAATTTTGTCGAAAGCTTTTTCTGCATCTACTGAGATTATCATATAGTTTTTATCCTTCAATTTGTTAATATGGTGTATCACACTGATTGATCTGCGTATATTGAAGAATCCTTGCATGGAAGGCGGATTCTTAACCACTGGACCACCAGAGAAGTCCCTCCTATTTCTTTTTGTGTGTTACTTTGTGGCAATAAAACAATGTCATCCAAAAAGAAATGGCAAAATACCAAAAAAGAATGATGTCATGGCCTCATGTTAAATCCTCTCATTTTAAAAAATTAACCTTTGAGGTTTCAATTTTCTAAACCAGGGGCTGGCATACTTTTTCTGTAAAGGGCCAGATAGCAAATATTATAGGGTTTATGGGGCCAAAGGTCTCTGTTGCAACTACCCAACTCTGCCAATATAGCAGTAATATGTAAATGAATAAGTAAGGCAGTGTTCAAAAAATTGTTATTTATAACAAGGACCTGGCCCTCTGATGATAGTTTGTTCTGGTTCCAGACAGTTTTATATATTTTTTTGACCTTGAGCTAATTCTCCAAATTCCTTGAAAACCACAGAGACCATTATCATTATAACCCTCACAACAAAACTTTGAATCCTATCTTTTATCAGTTTAGTACATTTAATATTTTCTCTCCTAGTCCTTCTATTATCTGATATTATCTTTTCAGCTTAAATACCTTTTGGACAACAGTATAAAGTATAAAGAAGTGTTTATAAAAAAAACTTATTCTTACAGTATAAATATGTGTCACTTGCCTGAATACCAAAGGGCTGATCTCTGATGTTCATGTCATCTTTGGCATATCTATTAAGGAGAGAAAATGTACAAACGCAATATTAAGAATAATTTAATAAGTAAACTAAAAATAGTTTTATAGTTCTGAGTAAATTATGAAATGTACAACTTCAATAAATAAATAGAACCATAAAATCTATTTAGTATTTCCAAACACCACTTCATTATTAAGTATCCAGTCTGATGATCTGTGATTTAAAAAAATGAAAAAAATTAAAATAGAACTAAAGACTATAATCAAGCAAATGAGTTGCATAAGACAAATCATTAAAAATAACTTTTCACATTAGTTGCTTTCTCTAATGAATAAAAAGGCAACATAAGATGGGATATTAGATAAATTTAATGATACACATTTTATCTTAGAAGAAAACCAGCTCTTACTTTTCTCGTGGGGCCCCTTTTTGCCATTCAAATTTGTATTCGGTCTCTCCTTCTGTTTCTTCTTTCTAAAAACATTCATTAAAGTCTTTCAATTTTTCCATAAAATTACAATCTATTGCAAATAAATCCAAACATAGAAAATAGTACTTTACCTCTTTGTTTTCTTGATTGCATATCAAAAACATGGGAGGAAAAAAAGGTAGGTTAAAAACTTCAACATAAAACTCTTCTATCATATACGACACTATGATATCATGGTATTTAATTGTAACTTGTAAGAATGTATTAGTTTGACTTTTTTTCTTAAGATAAAATTCAAATCACTGAAGGATAAAAAACAGTGAATAAGAGATAGTATTTAATAAGCACATTTATTTCTAGTCTTTAAATTTTTATATTTTCCATTGACAGTGAATATTATGCTTTGTATTTACAAGTATACTCAGTAAGAAGGACTAAATACACAAATTATAAAAGAATAAATGTACTTCTGGTGATGTTGAGATTATTTTCCTCCCCAAAGGACAAGTCATGAAATTATTACTAGATTAGACAAATATTTTTAGTATTTATTCTACGGTATTGATTGTAGTATTTTAAAAGATTATTTTACAGAAATAATAGCAATTTTAAAAGATGAAGAGCAACTTCTAAAAAATGTCTGTCATAACAGTTCTCAATCTTTAGTTGCAAACACATCAAAGACTTAAAAAAAGGAAATGACCGAGTACCTTTTTTAGCCCCTGGTGGAGCCTCATACATGAAATTCAGGCCATTCTTTACACGTTCATCTCCCATAAGCAATCTAAATAAAACAAGACATAAAGTTAGCAATTTTTTGTAGGAGGAAAAAATTACAGAAAAACTGTCCCTCCATACCCCTAAATCCTAAGGGAATTAGGATAAAATATATTTATTAGAGATAAAGTTCCAGAAGTTTACTCCACTGATTAGGTGACATCTGAAATATCTGATTGGAAATTCCAACAGTACTGCCTCTTTAGTAACTAGTTGTAAATTCTGAGACTTTCTCATTACCTGAGAGATCCCGGCCCTCCCAACTGAAATGAGGGAAAAAATGCCATGCTTCCCCTCACATGCTTTTCTTAAACTTTGAAATGCTGTGGAAATAGGGACAACTTTGAAATCCTATACGCCAACACAAATTTGGAATTAAGTTAAATAGTGCCAACATTTTTTCTTAATTGTGAGGAATCAAACAGTTCTAGAAAAATGAGTCTCTCTGGAATTTCTTTAGGAAGGCAAATCCAATTAATTCTTAAAAGAGTCAAAGGCAATAAAAGAATCAAATTCTTTAGCGACGCCAATGAAGAGAGAATAGTTTAAAGATAATCTACAACAGGTTAATTACTATGATGGACTGCTGCATCTTAAAAATCATTTTCTTTCTTTTTTTTTAAAATAAATTTATTTATTTTGTTTATTTATTTATTTTGGCTGCACTGGGTCTTCGCTGCTGCGTGCGGGCTTTCTCCAGTTGCAGTGAGCGGGGGCTACTCTTCGTGGTGGTGTGCGGGCTTCTCGTTGCTGTGGCTTCTCTTGTTGTGGAGCATGGGCTCTAGGCATGCAGGCTTCAGCAGTTGTGGCTCGCGGGCTCTAGAGTGCTGGCTCAGTAGTTGTGGCGCATGGGCTTAGTTGCTCTGCGGTATGTGGGACCTTCCCAGACCAGGGCTCGAAACCATGTCCCCTGCGTTGGCAGGCGGATTCTTAACCACTGCACCACCAGGGAAGCCCCTCATTTTGTTTTTATCATTTCTGTTTTAACACGAAAAGTTCCCTGTTTGGGTTCTGTTTAGAGAGATATGCTGTGCTTTTTAGAAAAGAAGCTCTGCTACTAATTGAATGAATGGTCAAGTTAAAGTTTTAATTCATAAGATCCAAGTAAAGTACTGATTATAAAGAAAAAGGCTAAAGAGTGAACAGAATTTTCTCTTATTTGGAAAAGGCTATCACAAAGGATAGCCTACATGATTATAGTTCGTCACTTTTTATTTCCACTGGTGTTTACAAAGAATTGTAAAAGAAGAAGAGGGCAAAAGGATGACAGGATCTACCTCTATACAGTGCGATATTATTCAGCAATAAAAGGGAATGAACTACTGACACATGCTACAACATGGATGAACTTCAAAAACACTGAAAAAAATGTTTTTTAAAATACATTTAAAAATTTTTAATTTTTAAATTTTAAATAATTATATTAAATGAAAGAAGCCAATCACAAAAGACCACATATTATATGATCCCATTTATATGACATTTCCAGAATAGGTGAATCTATAGAGACAAATAAATTAGTGGTTGCTTAGAGCTGAGAGGTATTAGGGGGCACAGGGTGTGGGAATGGGGAGTGACTGCTAATGGGTACAAGATTTCTTTTTCAGATGATGAAAATGTTCTGAAATGAGTTATGGTGATGGCTCCAAACTCTATAAATACACTTAAAACCAACATATACTTTAAAGTGTATAAATTATATCATATTAAATTAACACCATTTAAAAAATTAAAATGGACCACATGAAAAGCTCAACATCACTAGTTATTAGGGAAATGTAAATTAAAACCATGAGATACCATGTTGTACTCATTAGGATGCCTATCATCAAAAAAAAAAAAAAAAGGAAAATAACAAATGTTGGCAAGGATGTGGAAAAACTGCATTGCTGGTGGGAATGTAAAATGGTACAGCCCCTATGGAAAACTGTTGGGTGGTTCTTCAACAGCCAAACACAGAATTACCAGATGATCCAGCAATTCTACTCCTAGGTAATACCCAAAGGAACTGAAAATAGGGAGCTGAACAATATGTGTATGCCAATGTTTATAGCAGCATTATTCAAAACAACCAAATGGTAGAAGCAATTCAAGTGTCCACTGATGGATGAATGGGTAGACCAACTGTGGTATACACATACAATGGAATGTTATTTGGCCATAAAAAGGAATAAGCTGTGATACATGCTACAATATGGATGAAACTTGAACATGTTATACTAAGTGAAGTACACCAGACACAAAAGGACAAATGTTGTGTAATGCCACTTATATAGTATATCTAGAATAGGCAAATTCATAGAGACAGAAAGAAGAATAGTGTTTACCAGGGGCTGGAGGGAGGGGGAATGGAGTTATTGTTTAACGGGTATAGCGTTTCTATTTGGGGTAATGAAAAAAATTTTGGAAATAGACAGTGGTAATGGTACCAACACTGTGAATGTAATTAACGCCACTGAACTGCACACTTAAAAATGGCAAATTTTGTTTTATATATTCCCACCCCCGAAAAAGCATTTCATTTATATTGAAATGAAAATAACAAAATCAAAACTGGAATATCAATTTCATTTTGTGCAAAACTCAACAGGTATACAAAATAAAAGGAAAAGCTATGATATTGGCATTTCTGTTTTAACTTCAACTAAAATCCTGTACAGATTCTTTTTTTTTTTTTTTTTTTTTGCTGTTGACTCTAAGCAGAGTGAAATGTACAGATTTTTGGACATCCTTTTATTTATCCAGTCAGAATAATAAATGTGATTGTCATCTTTAAAAAAAAGTATGTAGGGATCAATATCCACAAACATTAAGAAACATCTAGGACAGTTAAAAACTTAAAAGGAAAAAAAATAGAGTACTAAGGAACAGAATTGGCTATCAAGGACAATACTTCTGAATGAGGAAAAAAGAAAACTGTAGCAAATCACTCCACATACTCATAAATTTGCTTTTATATACTCATAAATTCAAACAAACAAACCTAAAAGCAATGAAAACACCTAGTGTCCAGATCCTGGTTTGTAAATATCTTTCTCCAATAAAAGGAACCAGGTTGATTCCAATGCTGGAGCAGGGAAAAATAAAAGACAAATTTTTGACGATCTTGTAGTGCCAGGAAGAATTTTTTTTTTTTTTTTTTTTAAAAAAAGGATGGGGCATGTTAAATGGACATAGGAGTCAAGCTGACAGAGCAGGCAAAGGCCAAAACTAGAACAATTTGAGCAAAAATATAAATAAGAGTATTAGATTATAACTGATTAAATAAATATCTGAGTCCATGCTGATAGGAATAAATGATTAAATAAATAAGTGAGTGAAAGAGAAAAATCCTCTTTCCAGAAAAATTCAAATTAAACAATGTAGAGGGACTGAAACAGAAAATCACTATTAGAATACCACAGTAATAACTGATGCAGGCAAGATCTATCAATGAATACTGACATCAGTGGGCAAAGTTCAGGATATGTGAATAGCTTCAAATATTTCCACCTCCACTATCTCTTCATTGGTGTAACTCAACTATATTGGCTGTTTTCTGAACATCCTCTCCATCTTCCCACCGTGATCATCTTTAATAAGCTTTTACTATATGTAAATCACAGTCTCTAAACGGTAGTGCTATTGACATTTTGGACTTGATCATTCTTTGAGTGCACTGTAGGCTGTTTTACAGCATCCCTAGAATCTACCCACTAGGTGCTCTTATCACCCAACCCCTGAGTTGTGACAATCAAAAAATGTGTCCAGGGACTTCCCTGGAGGTCCAGTAATTAAGAATCCGTCTTCCAAAGCAGGGGACACAGGTTCTATCCCTGGTCGGGGAACTAAGATCCCACATGCCACAGGGCAACTAAGCCTGTGTGCTCTAAAACCCACGCGCCACAACTAGAGAGCCAGCACGCTGCAACTACCAAGCCTGCATGCTCTAGAGCCCACACGCCAGAACGAAAGATCCCACATGCTACAATGAAGATCCCACATGCCGCAACTAAGACCAGACGCGGCCAAAATAAATAAATAAATATATTTTTTTAATTAAAAAAAAAATGTGGACTTCCCTGGTAGCGTAGTGGTTAAGAATCTGCCTGCCAATGCAGGGGACACAGGTTCGAGCCCTGGTCCGGGAAGATCCCACATGCCGCGGAGCAACTAAGCCCGTGCGCCACAACTACTGAGCCTGCACTCTAAAGCCCGTGAGCCACAACTACTGAAGCCCATGCACCACAACTACTGGAGCCCACCCGCCTAGAGCCCGTGCTCCACAACAACAGAAGCCACCGCAATGAGAAGCCCATGCACTGCAACAAAGAGTAGCCCCCGCTCACCGCAACTAGAGAAAGCCCGTGTGCAGCAACAAAAACCCAACACAGCCAAAAATAAATTAAAAAAAAAAAAATGTGTCTAAACATTGCCACATGTCTCCTGGGGGCAATAATGGCCCTCAGTTGAGAACCAAAGATCTAAATCCTTACCATTCTTCACAGTTCAGCTTAAATGTCACCTCTTTTATGAAGTCTTACCTTGTTATCCCAAATGGAATTATTTTCTTATGCTAGCATGTCACAGTTTTTATAAAGTGTGTTTTCAATCAGTTATTACTTTCAGCCTTGAACTATATGTATGTACATATCCCTTATTAGATTTTCTTGGGGGTAGAAACTATGCATCACAATTTTATAGGCCACTACAACACCATTTGTTGTCTTACATGAAGTAGGCACTCAATAAAAGTTAATCAGATTAAATAAATGAGTGAGAAAAGTACTTAATTAAACTAAACATTTTATTTCTTTAATTTTGCTCTCATATACTATATTTTAAAGAGAGTATTTAGTAATAGTTTAGTATTACTTCACTTAAGTTCCATGTTTTGATGAAATATACGACTGAGTGGAAGAGAAAATATGACTTATCTAACTAAAGCACCACTATTCATTTGCTTGATTAACCAAGAGAAATCAGCTTCAGAGTTAGACCTGCAAATACAAACATAAATGACAATAGCTAAAGGGCAGGTACTGTACCGTAGTAAACCAATGAAGAACTGTAGCTCTGATCCTGCCATTAACAGAACAATGACACGCAGGTCAAGTAGAGACACTTCAATTTACTTCTTGAAGCTGTCCTGTGCACCTTTTCATTTCAGTGTATGTTGAAGAAATATCTTTGTAAGAGGCCTCAGTAGTTCAAGTATAGACATTTATTTTTCTTCTAAGTTTTGTATAAGTTGGGACTTCCCTATAAACTGTATGTGGAGTCACATCAATCAATATTTTATGTGAATTATGGGTAAGGTTGGAAAAAGTGCCCATCTATCAATATAAGAGTAAAGACAGTTCACAGGGAATACAATCCTATCATTGGGGCATTCAATTCAATAAAGCTAATTTAATATATGATTCAGTAAAGGATATTCTCATGCAATTGACTATTCTAAAAACACCAGCATAGTGGAATTTCTTACCTATTATCATATGATTCTTGTTCTTTAAGATATTGTTGCATTAATTCTTCTTGTTTCTTCTTATCATATGATATTTTCTGTTCTGCCATCCATACCTAAATTAGTAAAGTACAAAACTTAAGTAGGAAGTTTGCTCTCTTTATAATAAAATATAAAATGCTATTGTATATAGTTTACAACATCATCTATTTTGGTCATAATGTCATTATCACAAAACAACAGTTGAAAATCTGATTTGTGCTTTTATACAAGTCCTTAAATATAATCATTCAAAACACCTAAACTTTCAGGCAAAAATGTCAAACTTGAGAACCACGCTGAGCACTTGGGGTACAACTGCTTCTTGCATTAAGTCCCTCTGTTGTTTCAGAGATGAGAACGACCATCTCTCTACATGGAATATGTCTAGTCCAAAAAACATACAGGGCACAACCAGTAAGGTTAAACGGTGCCCATGGATGCCAGTGGGTGTCAATGACACCCCAAGAGAGGAGAAATGGAAGACAAATAGGAGAAAAAAAGGAAAGGAGATGAAAGGTAGTTGTAGAAAAAAGGGAAGAGACAAGAGAGGAATCAAAGAGATGCATCTGACGTCCTGCAGTTGCTCAAGAGCACCACCACCATAGGCTGAATGCGTCCCTATGTGAAATTCTCAGAATCGTAAAAGTGGTGAAGGTAAAAAGCCCACACAACTTAGGCAAGGATATTTAATCATGTTACTTCCAGGTTTAAAAGGTATCAGTGACTTCCCACCTCCTATAAAGTAAAGGACAAAATGTTTGATAACCATTCAACATAAACAGCAAGGCAAAACTTTCTCTCCCAACAAGCTAAGTTTTAAGAAGGTAAATTCAAGGAAAAATACTTACACTGATGAAATTATAATTATTAAATGTAGGTGGGGGCAGATAAGTGTGGGGAGAACGATGGGGGACAAGACTGCCATTATTCAATTTTAGATGCAAAACAGTAGTTATCAGTATTTAATAGTGCTCAGATAGGAAGCTTCTATGGGCACCATAATCTGAGATTAATATGGAGATAAAAGCAAAAATAGAAATGAAAAGAGAACCCTTCAGGGACAGATATACCAGAAATTTCTTTTGGTATAAGTTTCTGAAAGTTTCTTCCACTGCCTTCATAACATAATATACATGCCATAACCAATATAACGTTATAGTAGAAGAAAAGTCTACACTTGGGATGGGCAGTAAAAGGCACATGTTTGGAATTTTCACTGTAGCTCAAAATGCAAACAGTTGCAATAGAAAAATGCAAGGTGTCATTGCCTGGTCAAATAATATATTAATAATAACATTCTAATGATTAACATATTACTTCTAACAATAACTACCATTTATTTAAAGCTTTAGATTTTACAAAGTTATTTTACTAGTCTCAATTGCTCAAGAGCTTAAATACATGAATATTTATGATGAACTAGAATAAAAAGTAGTAAAACATATTCTTGCCTACAAAATGCTCAGATTCTGCTAATAGAAAATCATACTAACTTTTCCGTATGTTTAAGATATTTCATAATAAAAAAGACAGGAATTGTGTAAATAAACATTAACAATATTTGGGCCTGGGCTGAGGGCGGGGGAGGGGGGGGCACATGGTGACTGTGTTTTTCATAACTTATGTTTTTATATGGTTGCATTTACGCCAATAAATCCTCAGCTGGGAAAAAAAATAGTAACAATAAAAATTGATATTTGGAACAGAATATGTTCAACATGAAGAAAGAGAACAAGACAGTGTTCTAGGGGGCAAGGAAGAAGGCTGGTATAATGGAATGCTTTATAGCCAAGTTTTGGTTTTTAGAAGTTCTTTATTTTTTAAATGAAGTAACTATATTCACAGGTAGCCAATATTATTCCTGTTTTGTATATCCTTCCAAAGATGTTCACATGGACATACACATAATATACATAATATAATATACACACATGCATTTTTTGGTCACTCTTTTCATAAGTGGTAACATATACAGCATATATATACAATATGCTGTACACAGAGAATATGTATAAAATAAAATTCTATACCATGAAGATCATTCCCAGATCAGTAAACAAAACACTTTCTTGTTTTCTGGAGGATGGGGTGCTGAAGAATATCATTCTTTTGTGGGGCTACACCACCATTCATTTAACCAATCTCCTGCTGTACTGATGGGCATTAAGAAATTTCCAATCTTTTACTATTACAAACTCAGCTGCAATAAATAACCCTGTTACACAAATAGCTTCATACATGTTAAACAGGATTTTGAAGCGTATCAAAATTTTGCCAAGGGAAAAACAGGGTAAGATATTACCAGCAGAGGGAACAACTCAGACAAAGATCCAAAAGTGTAAAACAGGAATTGAGTAGCTTGATTTTACCGGAGTATAAAATCTATGGTGGGAGAATAGCAGTAAGGCATGAAGAAGGAAAAATAAACTGGAGCCTGGTTACCTGGACTTAATCCTGTAGTATTTTAATAAGGAGCTAGAAGAAATCAGAGTTGCGCTTTAAAATGACTACTCTATGGAAACACCCAAATATTCATCAAATGATGGATAAATAAAATGTGCTATATCCATATAATGGAATTATTCAGCAATAAAAAGGAATGTAATACTGATACATTCTACAACATGAACTCTGAAACATTATACTAAGTGAAAGAAGGCAGTCACAAAAAAATCACATATTGCATGATTCCATTTATATGAAATGTCCAGAATAGGCAAATCCACAGAAACAAAAAGCAGATTAGTGGTTGACTAGGGCTGGGGAGGGGGAAGGATTAAGGACAAATGGGGAGTGACTGTTAATAGATATGGGTTTAAGCGGGGTAGGGGGGGGTGATGAAAACCTTTTAGAACTTTTGTGGTGATGATAAAATTCATAAATATACTAAAAACTACTGAATTGAACACTTTAAATGGGTGATTGTACGGTATGTGAATTATACCTCAATAAAACTGTTAAATAAAAAAAAAATTATTCTGATGGCTAGATGGGTAGAGAATGGATTTGAGAGGGGTCAAGACTGGCAGCAGAAAAACCAGCTAGGAAATATAACTGTCTAGGTGAAAGATGATGAGGGTCTAAGCTAAGATACAGGCAGTAGTGACAAGGAGGAGAGATGGATTCAACAGATACCTGAGACGTAAGACCAATAGAAATTATTAGCTGACAAGATAAAGGAGTGATGGGAAAGGACGAATCCTGAGTCTCTGGCCTGGGTGACTGGATGAAGGGTTGTGTTACTACCTGTATTTCCTACTGATATGAGAACAGGAAGTATAAAAAGAAGAGCAGATTTAGGATAAAAGGTAAATTCCATTTCAAATATGTTGAGTTTGAGATGCCTGTACGATATCAAGATGAAACTGTCTAGTATATAGTTGTCTTCAGGTGCCTCCAGCTAAGGGGAAAGATCTCGCACTGTAGATTTGAGAGTCAGGAGTAAATAAGGGGTGGTTAAAACTATAAACTTGGCTGTGATTGTTTGGGAAAGCATACAGAGTAAGCAAGACATGGGCCAGGGATGACACTCTTGTTACCACCTGTATTTTAGGAGCAGACTAAGGATAAGGGTGTGTGTAGAGGCAATTAACATTTTATTGAGCACTCCCTTTATGTGTTGGGCAGAGTGCTAGGTGGTGGTACTTGTTTCAAAGTCTTTATCTACACCATCTTATTTAGTCCTCATAACAATTTCACA
The DNA here is from genome assembly GCF_965194805.1 of Balaenoptera borealis. Lineage (NCBI taxonomy): Eukaryota > Metazoa > Chordata > Mammalia > Artiodactyla > Balaenopteridae > Balaenoptera > Balaenoptera borealis. Next base: position 58,925,811 of record NC_138863.1, on the reverse strand, counting down.
AGTCAAGGCAACTGATATTAATCATTCTTAACTTATACATTAGGACACTGAGGATCAGGGACATTAAATATTTTGTGTAAGGTCTCAGGGCTAAAAGTGACTGTGCTGGAAAAACAGAATCTAGGTCTGGTTTCAATGCTCATACTCCTCCTACCTCACCATTCTGCTTTCCACTACTATAATATTCAACACAGTCTTTCTGTACTGGACGTAGTAGACCTGTAAGTGGTTATTTAAAAAGCCAAAGTTCAATGAGGTCACCAGACAGACGGTACATGATCAAGTGGGATAAAAAGAGTAAGCAAGGTGTGACTTTATTTCCCTTTTAAGATCTATCTTAAATAGACAGGGAGTCTTCTTTGTACAGGACAGCGGAGCTCAGAAGCCGTGATCTCTGGGATTCGAAAAGACAACATCAGAATCTGCTGCGGGAAGTTATGAGGAAGCCGGTTATCGGTCTTCATATCTTAAAGATTTACATTCTAGCTGACAAAACCGAAAGAGCACACAGAGCCGCCCGTCTCCTGGCTGATGTACAATAGAATAAACGTCGAGGGCCAGCCGGGAAGGGACGAGAACGCCAGGGCTTTAGGCATGGAGAAGAGGCGACTGTCCCAGGGATCCCAGAGACACCACCACTCTCACCTCCAGGAACCCCTGGGAACCCAGGCGCCAAGGGCCTGCTCCCCGTACTCACTTTTTTGATGTTGGATTTGGAGGCAGGATGAAAGTCCTTCTTGCACATGAAATTGGCGAAGGATTTTCCCATTTTGGAGCCTGAGCTGGGGAAGGCAGCCGCTAGATCTGAGAGCAACGTAAACAAACTCTGCCGCCTAACCGGAACTACGCCTGCCGTGGCAGAGGGAACTTCCGGGGTCAAAAGGGACAGCTTCCGGCAATTAGCGCCTCTGCCGCTCCCTCTTCGCCCCTTCGTCCTTTCACTTTGGGCCCCTCGGAGGCCAGGTGAGGGGCGTGCACGGGGGTGGGGCGAGCATAGTAGTTGTTGGAAGCGGAAAGTCGGGAACTGCGGCGCGGCGGGGCCGAGGGGGTCCTGGGAGGGGCTGCTGGGAGGGGCTCCTGGGAGGGGTCCGGGTCGCGGCGCGGGCTGCAGTTCGAGTGCAGCCACTTCGGGTGCAGCCAGTTTGGGTGCGGAGTGCGGGCTTGGTGGCGGCTTATCTGCAAGGAGGTGTTTGAAGTCCGAACCCTTTACTCTGTGAACTCCATTTCGAGTTACGTAAACTTTTCTAAACCAACTTTTTCCATCTGTGTTGCTAAAGTAGTAATTCTTGCCCTAACTGTAGCACGTTTGTGAGGATCGAACGATGTGATGTGTCTGAAACCGCTTGGTGAACTAAAGCATATAGTAGAATGTCATAAGTAGAATGTCAACTCCAAAGGAACGAGGACTCTATTTTGTTACCAGTACGGTGCCTGGTGCAGAAAGATATTCATGAACATTTGTTAAATGACGAATACATTTTAGGAGTTAGTAAAGGCTCTCAAGGCTTCCCCTCCTAAATGGTCTAGGTGTCTTCTTAACTAGGTGGCATGTTTCCTTAGCTTTCCTCATTACCGCAGTTAGCTCAGATCACCCATTGAAGCTTGATGGCTCTTGAAACTTCACGGTTTTGAGTGGACGTGGCTGCTACTGCTGAGGGGATCCACCAACCAAATCCTCTCGCGGGAGGGGGTGAGCGTGACGTCAAGAATAAGCCTTTTGTAAGAAATTGACTCTTCTGACGAATAATAACAGTAACAGCTCTAAGTGTCTGATATGTTCTAACAACTGAAAAACGCTTTACACACTGTCTTATTAAATTCTCATAACAGCCCCCGAGATATTTACCGATGAGGCAGGAGACTTAGAGATTAAATAGCCTGCCAAAGTTAGGTAGTGGTGGAATTAGCTTTGGAACACAAATAGAAGGCGATCTAGGATATAAAGGTTGAAATTCACACGGAAAAGAACAGAAGCAATGGTGACCGCTCTGTTTCCATCATTGAGGAAAAAAGAAAAACCCTTAGGTGTTTCAGGCTGAAGTTGTTTCTTTCTTACTTGACTCATTTTGTTTTCTTTTGAATGAATCATTTATTACATTTAAATCTGAAACTCTAAGACAATGTGCCATTCTGGAAGCAAACAAATTCTACTAAATTGAGGATTTAAGATTTTCCAAATTACAAATGAAGACATGATCTTGATATTAAATTATGCAATCAGGATTCACAAGTTGAATGTGAACGTCTTCCTGGAAATAACAACAATTTGGAATTTTATTGACATGTTTTTGTATTTGTCCAATTCAGTGAGTCTGTTTCAAAATTTCAGTCTTATTAGTACTGTAACCAGTTCAAAAGAGACCCCTTCTTCCTGCCTTTGAGGAAACACTGGGTATATAATACTGTGACTTTTCCATAAGTTCCAGTGATGAGAATACAAAGATTAATAAGACATACTCTCAGCTCTCAAGGATCTCACTGTCCACTAAGAAGACATATATACACAAATATGGTCTTCATAACAGTAGAGCTAGGTACAGGTGTTCCCAAATATGGAAATAGTGAAAGGAGATTCAAGGAAGACTTCAGGAGAGAAAGAGCTTAGAGAGTAAATTTGACCTATAATCTAGAAGAAGGTACTTGTCATTCCTATTTTCTTACTAAATCTTGTAGTACTAGATTGATTCCCAAGTCATTTTCTTACTGATATGAAATTTGAAACTTTAATGAGTATCCTATGTTAGATATGGCAGTAATATCCCCTGGTCATCAAGTAAAACTCTTTGTTTTGTATATACTAAAAATGCTTTTCTTTTTATTTTGAATCTTCCATATGATTTTTAGTTTTAAAAAAAATGGAACCTTGTTCCTGTGACACTTTTGTGGCACTACCTCCAGCAACAGTTAATAACAGGATTATTTTTGGAAAAAATTCAGATAGACCCTGTGATGAAGTACAGGAGGTAGTTTATTTTCCTGCTGCAGTTCATGACAACCTGAAGGAACATCTTAAGGTAGGTGAAATGCATGTTTTGTTAGCAATATTTTTCTTTAAAAATATCATAAACAGGTTTTTAAAAATCATTAGCTAGCCATTTGGCAGAGGCTATAGAAGTTAAAAATTTAAGAATTTAAATTTGAAAAATAATTTGAATCAGAACTAGACTTCTGGTCTTTAATTTCAATGATTTGGAGGAATCTGAAATAACAATAATAAGAATTGTTAATTCTTTGATCAGATATTTGAATGCTTACCATATGCAAGCATGTCGAATAGTGCAAAGGGATTTAAAGCCTGCTGTCAAGACTAGTTCTGTCTTCCAGGAGCTTAGAGTCTAGTAGAGGAATAGGATGTGTATGTAACTAACTGCATTGTAAAAAAGGATGGTTTAAATGCTAAATTTAAGTAAGGGCAGCAAGTTGTGACATCAGTGGAGAAGCAAGTAATTCAGACTAGGAATTAAGGAAGGCTTCACCAAGAGTTGGGGTTTCAGCTGGAGTTTGATGGGCAAAAAGGATTCTGATTGGTGTAGAATAGGAAAAGTCATTCCAGACTCTGGAAGTAACAATTTTATCATCAAAAAAGGTTTTTTGATCCAGTGGTAACACTGTCAACACTATGCAATTTATGCAGTCATTTGATAGTATACAGGTCAATTAAAGGATCCTTTAAATTTTTTATTAAAAAAATCCATTTAGCATGGAACTTAAAGTAAAAATTTCATACTATGCTTTTATTCCTAAGTTATATATTTTTTAGATTCCTTTTTATTGATATTCTAATACCAAAATATATTAAATATTAGACATTTTATGTATACAGTTGTTCCTCCACATCCGTGGGGGATTGGTTCCAGGAGCCCCTAGGATATCAAAATCCTTTGATGCTTAAGTCCCTTATATAAAATAGCATATAAATGCGTATAACCTATGCACATCCTCCCGTAAACTTTAAATTTTCTCTAGACTATTTATAGTACAATGTGAGTGGTATGTAAATAGTTGTAAATACAATGTAAATGCTGTCTAAATAGTTGCCAGCAAGTGTCAAATTCAAGTTTTGCTTTTTGGAACTTTCTGGAATGTTTTATTTTTCCTGAATAGTTTCAATCTGTGTTTGGTTGAATCTGTGGACGTGGAACCTGTGTGTGTGGAGGACTGACTTTACTAGGCCAATTTTTTTCTTTTGCTGAGATTATTTATTCATCTTGGGTCCATTTCTTTTTTTAATTATTTTTTATTTATTTGGTTGCACCGGGTCTTAGTTGCGGTAGGCAGGCTCCTTAGTTGCAGCTCATCAGCTCCTTAGTTGAGGCACGTGGGCACCTTAGTTTTGGCGTGCAAACTCTTAGTTGCGGCGTGCGAACTCTTAGTTGCAGCATGCATGTGGGATCTAGTTCCCTGACCAGGGATCGAACCCAGGCCCCCTGCACTGGGAGCATGGAGTCTTATACACTGCGCCACCAGGGAAGTCCCTTGGATCCATTTGTATTTTATCTCTTCATATTTAAGTCTCACCTATCCTCTAACAGTGGTTCTCATTCTTTTCACTGCTGTGGACATATTCGGTGATTCCCACATATGACATGGGCATCTATGTATTTAAGGGCTACCATATGGAACTTACATCACCAATCAAGAAACACTGGACATTGAGTTTGAGATCTGTTTCCTTACACTTCAACTCAGATACATCTTTCTCTACAAAATGTTTCAAGATTCCACAACTAGAAACTATCCCTTTCCTGAGCTTCCATTAGCACCCCATCTTCACTTTTCTTCATAGTCTTTATACTTTATATTTCATTGTATCTTAGGTAATGTAGAAGTCTTAGTTTCTTGACAGCAAGATCCGCATCTGATTCATCTTTGAAACCAATATATCTCTTAGCAGAGTGCTTTATCGTAGGAGATGCTTAGCAAATATCTGAATGAATAAATGCTCTAGGGACAATTCTGAATATGTTTTAAGCGTAATGCCTCTATTATTGAAATTTTCAATTTAGTTATCTCTTTCGTAATCGTCACGTCTTCTGATGGATTTTAAGATTCTAGACTTTGATAACTTTTCTTTTTTGGTTTTATTGTTGTTGCTATGACTTTCTCTACAGTGTACTTACATAGAAATTGATCAAGTTCCTGAAACATATGCTATTGTCCTTAGTCGCCCAGCTTGGTTATGGGGGGCAGAAATGGGAGCCAATGAGCATGGAGTTTGCATTGGGAATGAAGCTGTATGGGGAAGAGAAGAAGTTTGTGATGAAGAGGCACTACTGGGCATGGACCTTGTCAGGTTATTTTTTTGTTATATTTTTGCACTGTAGAACTTGTCTAAATTTAAGATTTGTTGTAACTCTTAACATGTTTTATCTTCCCTTTTTTTTTCATTTTTTGGACTTTGATACTTTATAGTTTGTGTTAAAAATGCTTCAGAATGCAGGCATGCAATTTCAAGACTCTCAAATATCATTAATTGGGAGAAGGGAAGGAGTTGAAAATTATGATTCATTGGAAGTACCTAACTTACTTTATCGACTGTAACTAATTCTCACAGTCACCTTATGGGATATTATTATTATCCTAATTTTACAGATGAGATACCTAAGGTTCAGAGATAAAGTGATTTGCCAATAAACTACCAAGTTGTAATTTGAACGATGATCTTTTTGACTCCAAATCTTTGTTTTCATGAGTCCAAACTGACTTCGCTACTTCACAAGGAATAGTTTAGACTCCAAATCTTTGTTTTCATGATTCCAAACCGACTTCACTACTTCACAAGGAATAGTTTAGAAGTTGGATTTCAGTGTATCTGTTAACTTGAAAGGATTTTTACTTGGAATATAAACACAAAATCTCATGTGCATGAAATTATTTAAGAAACATAATGGAAATTTATTTTAATCTGAGAACTTTAATATTTTTATTTTAGACTTGGTCTTGAAAGAGCTGATACAGCTGAAAAAGCCCTCAATGTCATTGTTGATTTATTAGAAAAATATGGCCAGGGTGGAAATTGTTCAGAGGGCAGGATGGTATTTAGCTATCACAATAGTTTCCTGATAGCTGATAGGAATGAAGCCTGGGTTCTGGAGACTGCAGGGAAGTACTGGGCAGCAGAAAAAGTACAAGGTATGGACAACTTTTCATGATTTAATTTGTTTTACAATTAATAAAAAACCTCTTAGTTGCAGACATTGCATTTAATTGTTTGTCAAGATTTATACTCCAGTGCAATGAAGGCGAAAACTGAAGGGGAAATGAAAAAATTTGAAAGAACATACATTGAAAGAGCACTATAAAGGGCTTTCTTGAAAAAGAGGAAAAGGTGGTTTTATCTCTTTTCAATATATATGATATTAATTTCATATAACCTGTATACATTTTCTGTGCAGTAGCTCTTGGCTGTTTTATAGTACTTTTTCACTTTTTTTAAACCCCTCCCCTTTTTCACTTTTTTATGAAGTGAAACCATTTCTTTACCATTTTTTCCTGTTTTAACTTCGGGCTGAACTCAAAAATTTTATCATGTGTGGTTATGGAGGTGAGGACAGGGTAGTGTTATTGGGGATTGGTGACTGTGGGTTTAGTCGTTAGAAAGAATATATTGATACAATAGTAAAGTATAAAAATTTGATGTCATTGAGTAAATAACACAGTTGATTGTTTTAGAATGCTTTGCTTTTTTTTTTCTTGATTTCTTTGTAACCATATATTCCTCTCATTTTTCAAGTGAGGAAATCCAGAGATATGAAATGATTTACTCAAGGCAGTGAATGAGAGACTTAGTATGTAAATCTTTCCATCCTGACTCTCAGTTCAGTATTCTTTCACTAGAGTACAACCTTGTGCTTAAGCATGATCATGTACTTCTTGTGTAATTACCTCCTGGATCTCATAGTTTTACAGGGGGGATAAGATACACATGTGAAAATATTAAATGGCAAGTGAATGACACACACACATCTATGCTATGAACATTTAGAGAAAGGAAAAGTCATCGTGAGCTGGAGAAATTTGGGAAGTCTTCATGAAGGTAGCCTTGAGCTACCTTTGGAGGATTTGTATGTTATTTTTCAAAACAGGTCATTGACAGTTGTTTTGATGGACATTTTATTTTATATTTTGCATATATGTTTATTAATACACAAAACTGAATTTAGACTCTTTATTATTGTGATAATTGGCCTGATTATACCATTAATTACTTTTTATTTTGTCAAGTGTGCTACATCCAAGAGAAAAACTAATTCTGTTGAAAAAGATAGCCCCACCGAGCCATCCAAAACAAACACCTTCACTGAGTCTGATTAACCAATTGTAGATTAACTTTGCCAACTTGTTTCTCTTCCTATTACTAAATTAGCCCAAGAACTAAGTAGTTTAACTATAGGGAATTATCTACTCGATGGAAAATTCCTCTTCTCTGTCTTTGATTCTATCATGACTTAAGTCTATTTTTGTAGTAAGAATATCCCAAGTATGATTTCATTAGAGTAATTAAATTGATTTCTACTTGGCAGACTATCATTCTAAATCTGTTGTAAAATGTTATTAATTTTCATTTATCATGATCTATTTCATTTATTCTGATCTGTTTAGAACAGACTTTTATTGTTTCTTCTGTTTTGTATTTTAGTTGAAAATTTTGTTATAACTTAGTGCCATGATATTTTTAGAAGCCTTATATTTCTGTTCTAAACTTACTTATGACTATTTTTTAAACAGTAATTCATATAAAAGACTAATATCTAGAATATATAAAGAACTGTCAAAACTCAACAGTAAAAAGACAAATGACACGAAGAGACATTTCACCTATAAGGATATACACATGTCACAAAAGCACATGAAATGATGTTCAACGTCATTAGCCATTAGGGAAATGCAAACTAAAACCACAATGAGATACCACTCTACCTCTATCAGAATGGCTAAAAATTTTTAAATGACACTTCCAAATGCTAGTGAGAATGTGAAGGATGGTACATTGCTAATAAGAATGTACAGTCACTCTGGAAAACAGTTTGGCAGTTAAAAAAAAACCTTAATATGCAACTATTATACAGTGCAGCAATTGCAATCTTATGCATTTATCCCAGAGAAATAAAACTTAAATGCACACAAAAACCTGTACATGAATTTTTAGAGCAGCTTTTCCCATGATACCAAAAACTGGAAACAACCTAGCTGTCCTTTAACTTGTGAATGTTTAAACAAACCATAGAATGTCTATAACATGGAATACTAGTCAGCAATAAAAAGGAATGAATTGTTGATACATACAATAACCTGGAATAATCTTTAGGGAATTAAACTGAGTAAAAAAAGCCTAAAGATTGTATATTGTATGATTCCATTTATATGATTTTCTTGAAATGACAATTATAAAAATGGATAACAGATGGTTGCCTGGGGTTAATGAAGCGGTGGGCGTGGGAGACAATTGGGTGTGGCTATAAAAGGGCAACACGAGTGATCCTTGTGATATTCTGTACCTTGACTGTATAAATACCAGTATTTTGGTTGTGATATTATACAAGATGTTACCATTTGGGGAGACGGTGTAAAGGTGCATAGCTCTCTCTTTAATTTTTACAACTGCATGTGAATCCATAATTACCTCAAAATAAAAAGTTAAATTAAAAAAAATAATTTATCTATTTGAGTATGTAATAAATAGATGCACATGGTACATTTAGAAGCCTATATTTACATTGAAATAATGATTAAGAATCATAATGTACAGAGATAGATATATTAGATTAAATATTACTTTTCTTCTCCCTTCATCTCTTCTTTGAAAATAGAGGGAGTTCGTAATATTTCTAATCAGCTTTCTATAACAACCAAGATTGATCGGGAACACCCAGACATGAGAAGCTATGCTAAGCAGAAAGGTTGGTGGGATGGCAAAAAGGAGTTTGATTTTGCTGCAACATACTCTTATCTTGACACAGCCAAGATGATGATTTCTCCAGGCAGATACTGTGAAGGCTACAAGCTTCTGAATAAACATAAAGGTAATTTTAAATAATATTAGAATGAAAATGGTATTTCGTGTAAATATAATGTGGGTATAATAAAGTCTGTTTTTTGAAAAATTATTCTAAGTAAGATATAGTTTTATTAAAACTGAAAACAGGGAATTCCCTGGTGGTCCAGTGGTTGGGACTCCGTGCTTCCACTGCAGGGGGCACGGGTTCGATTCTTGGTTGGGGAACTAGGATCCCACAGGCCGTGTGGCACAGCCAAAGGAAAAAATAATTGAAAACATTGTGATACTGTAAGCTGTTTTTTGAGATGAGTGAAGTGCTATATAATTGTGAGATGGTAATAATTTTTTCTGAAAGACAAGTTCAGATTTGCAATCCTCAAACCCTTTTTTCAGTTCTTAGTAATATTCTTAAAGCCAAATTTGGATTACTTTTCTTCTCAGAGTTCATTGGAACATGGAGATGGTTTTCTTTGACTATTGCTGCTGCTTCTTTCATTTATCTTTTGATAGTACCCTTATTGGTTATTTTCTAATTTCAAAAGTTATATCTATAACTTGCCAAGAAGACAAACTGAGCAGATATAAGAATTCTCCCTTTCCACTCTTAAACTCTAGAAATGTTGAATAAAATATTTAAACATTAAGGACATATATAGATAGGTTTAAACACAAGAAGAGGAAATCACTAGGTACCAAATATGAAGAGAGAACCCATAGAGTCAGCAAGATTTGAGGTGTCTCTTCTCCATACAGTCCTCCTCTCTGTGTCAAAGAGGGGATTGTGGACCACGTATCATCCTTAGAGGCTAGTTTTAACATCCATGAGAATGTAGGTGCCTAGCTGAAAGACCTATTTGGGGAGCAGGAACTGGACTAGTTACTAAGATTAGTACTCTGCTCCATGCCCAGAGTCCCAGCCTGGAATTGAGCTGTCTGCTGTCCCAGGCTATGGGTCAGTACATTCTCTTGTGAGTGACTGAACTCTGAGCTACATGTATTTTGTAGTCTCAGCTGAGGCTACCTGTGCTGTGTTGAGAAACAAACTGGTTTGGAACCTGCAAACCACAGGTATGCAGAATTCCAGCATACCTGTGTCTCTATGAATATATGACAAATATTCAGATTTTACTCAAATTTCCCATCCAGATGAGAAATCTGCTATAATGAATCTTCATGTAACTGCCATTAAAAACATGGACATTCAGATGAAAGGATGTAGTTTCTACATTTATTATGGATAGTTTCTATTATTATGTCCTCAAGTTCATTGATCTTTTCTTCTGCATTATCTAATATGCTGTTAATCTCACCTAGTAATATTTTCATTTCAGTTATTATATTTTTCATCTCTACATGTTCTATTTGGTTCTTTTTGTATATCTCTCATTTCTCTATTCATTACCTTCATGTTTTTCTTTAAATCCTTGAGCATATTTAGCAGACAGCTGTTTTATAATAGTTGTTTTAACATCCTTGTCTTCTAACTCCATTGTCTCTGTAATTTCTGCATCTGTTTCTGTTGATTTGATTTTCTTCTGGTTTTGGGTCACATATTCCTGCTTATTCATATGTTTAATAATTTTTGATTAGATGATGGACATAGCAGATTTTAATCGTTGAGTTCTGGATTTTGTTTTATTCCTTTAATGAGTATTGGACTTTGTTTTATCAGTTAATTTCATTATTTAGGGAACAGTTTCATCTCTTTTAGGCCTATTTGCTTTTCTAGGGTAGCTCTAGAGTAGCTATTATACCAGGGCTAGTTTAGTCCCACTAAAGGCATGTGATCTTTCTGGGATCTCTGCTGAATGCCTTATGTATTAAATGAGATCTTCTTACTCCAGCTAGTGGGAACTCAAAAGATTCCCAGCCCTGTGTTAGCTTTATGGATTTTTTAAAACCTCATAGTTTCCAATAATTGCTCTTTCCGTATAATTTGTTCTTTGTTTGGTCTTGTGGAGTTTCACCCTATGTGTGTGTGCAAATTGGTATTCAGCCAGAGGCTCAATGAACCCTCTGTACAGGTTGCTAGAAATTTTTTGAGAGGTAGCTCATTCCTCTTTGGTGCTCTGCTTTGCAAATTCTACCACCCTGACCTCCCTGAACTTCCACCTCTGTTTCCTCAACTTAGAGTGATCTTTGGGCTATGTCTGGGTCTCCCTCCCTGCACTGTTGTCTGAAAATTGCCTCCAACAACACTGAGCTCCTGGAGTCAACACAATGGTAGGGCTTACTTTATTTGTTTCCTTTCTCTCAGGGATCATAATCCTACATTACCTGTTTTCCAATATCCAAAAACAGTTTTATATATTTTGTCCAGTTTTCTGTTTGTCTACAGTAGGAGGGTAATTCTAGACCCTACTCTTCCGTCATGGTTGGAAGCAGAAGTTCTCTTTACATTATACTGAGTGTTTTTTGCAGTATAGAAGAAAAATGCAATTCATATCCGGTAAGATATGTTATTATTTTGAACTGCACACAAGCACAATTACTGGACATTCACTGAGAGTTAAATAAATAGATGATTAGTGTTTACACACTTTGCATTATGCAGAAGTTCTTGGTTGATTGTTACATAGGTTTTACAAGTATTTAGTAATATTTGGGGAAATTGATTGAATTTTTAAATATGGGCTAGGAATACATTATTATTTTTTCCATTTAAAATAATGGGTTGTAGGCTCTTGCTATTCAGTGTTTATAACAGTTTAGATTCAGGTAAGGAGGCTGTATCTATTTTATTAACCACCCATATGGAAGCCTTCATTATCCATGGTCTGCCAGGACTCTACCAGAAATTCCCTTTGAAGATGATTTCACAGAAAAAAATTATAAACACATGAGCAAATACAGTACTAAAAGAGAAACAATTCATAGACCCAACAAATACAGGAAATTCACACCCAAGAACAAATTAGCTGATTTAAATTTAGCTAATGATTAAAACTTTCAAAGGTATTTGATAATGTTAAGGAATTATTATTTAAAAATTCAGATGTGGTAATTGTATTTTAGCTATATTTATAAAAAAATTCCTTTTGTATAGATACGTACTGAAGTATTATGGATGAGATGATGTGACTGGGATTTTCTTCAAAATAATTTGATGGAAGGGATTTGATAACTGTTGAAGCAGTAATGAATATTTGAGGATTCATTGTATAATTTTTCTGAACTTTTATATATTTAAAATTTTCTATAATAAAAAGTTAAAAAAATAAAATTAAAATGTTCAAAGATATAAAGGAAGGAATGAAATCCATAAAGCAAGAGTAGGAGATTATGAAAAATAAACAGATAAATTTGAAAATTCTAAAATGTGCAGAAATTCTAAAAATGAAAATTACAGTCACTGAAACAAAACCAAAATTGAACGTTGTAACAAATGTTCAAAGTTAAGCATTTGGAAAATGCAGGTAAACAAAGAGGAACAAAAATTACTCATAATAAGTACTCAGCACTCACTTAACATTTAAATATTTTTAATTGCAAAAGTAAAATGTATCATTGCTAGCAGATATTCTTTGTAGCCATATTTCCCTTTATACATATACAGCTTATTTTTTAAAATAAAAATAGGTCAATACTGAATATATTCTACTTTAATCCACTTTTTAATTGATGGTATATTTGGAATATCATTCAACATCTTTAGTTATCATTCATTTGAAATGTTTTAAAATTTCCCTCGTGATTTCTTTTCTGACTTGTGGATTATTTAGAAGTGTGTTATGAATTTCCAAATATTTGGGGGTTTCCTAGATATCTTATTGTTATTGATTTCTAATTTAATTCCACTGAACTCAGAGAACATACTCTATATGACTTCAGTCATTTAAAATTTACTGAGACTTATTTTATGGCCTGGCATATGATCTATTTTGGTGTACAAAATATGCACCTTGCACTTGTTAGGTATAGAGTTTTATAAATATCAATTAGGTCAAGATGGTTACTGTGATCATCTACATCTTCAATGATTTTTTTTTCTTGTTGTATATATTACTAAGAGAGGAGTGTGAAAATCTCCAATTATGTTTATGGAATTGTCTGTTTCTCCCTTTAATTCTGTCAGTTTTTCTTAATATATATTAAAGCTCTGTTATTAGGTGCATACACATTTATAATTGTTTTGTCTTTCTGGTGAATTGGCCCTTTTCTTCATGAAATATTATTTCTCACTGTTAATACTGTTTGTCTTGAAGTCAACTTTAGCCCAGCTTTCTGTTTACTGTTTATATGACATATACTCACCTATCCATTTGCTTTCAAACTATCTGTATCTTTATATTTAAAGCACATTTCTTTTAAAAAAAAATTTGGTTTAATCTTTTTTTTTAACCATTCTGATAAGTTTTGCCTTTTACTTAGAAACTATAGTTCATTAACATTTAATGTAGGCTGGTTCTGGTTCCAGATAAGATGCTGTAAGTAAACTCTATCTCTTTTTCTGAATATAACCAAAAGCCTGGAAATATTGTATGGAACAGTTATCTGAGGACCTTTAAATGTAAAAAGGAACAGGAAATAGGAGAAAGAAACCAGAACCCAAAGTATGAATTCATCCAGCAGTGAGTTTCATGGTTTTTTTCCTTCCATATCACTTGGCCTGGTTTCAAACAGTATGATTCCTGGAACTATGCACTGGGTGTGGACAGAAAGTGGGCCCAAAATCTCACAACATAATGTTATAATCTAAATGATACAATCCAAAATTACCCAATATATGAAAACCAGGAAAATCTCAACAACTTGGAAGGGAAAGGACAATAGATACCAACCACAAGATGGTCTAGATGTTGGGATTATCAAATGAAGACTTTATTCAGTTATTTTTTTTTGATTGAAGTATAGTTGATTTACAATGTTGTGTTAATTTCTGCTGTACAGCAAAGTGATTCAGTTAAACGTATATATATATCAATATATATATATATTCTTTTTTGTATTCTTTTCCATTATGGGTTATCATAGGATATTGAATATAGTTCTCTGTGCTATATAGTAGGACCTAGTTGTTTATCCATTCTATGTATAATAGCTTACATCTGCTAACCCCAACCTCCTATTCCATCTCTCCCCCAACCTTCTCCCCCTTGACAACCACAAGTCTGTTCTCTATGTCCATGAGTCTGTTTCTGTTTCGTAGATAGGTTCATTTGTGTCATTCAGATGAAGACTTTAAAGCAGCTATTTTAAGTGTGAACACTCCCAATATGAATGGGAAAGTAGAACATCTCAGCAGAGAAATAGAAGCTATAAAAAAGAACTGAATGGAAATTTTATAATTGAAAAACACAGTAACCAAAGTAAAAAATTCCTCTGATGGGCTCAATAGCAGAATGGATATGACAGAGGAAAGTATCAGTGAATTTGAAGATAGATCAGTAGAAATTATCTAATATGAACACAGGGAAAAAAGATTGAAACAAAGAAACAGAACAGAGCCTTAGGGACTGTGGGATAATACCTAAACATCTAGAATCATAGAGTCTTAGAAGGAGAGAAGAGTGTGATGCAGAAAAGTTTGTACATAAATAATGGTTGAAAACTTCTCAAAATGGCAAAAGACTTAAATGTACAGATTCAGGAAAGTTAGCAAACCTCAAACAAGATAAATGAAAAGAAATCCATGCCTAAATGCACAAACTGCTGAAAACCAAAGACAAAAAGCCTTAAAAGCACCTAAAGAAAAATAACACATTATATATAGGTAAAAAATGATTTCTGTGTGTTTTTCATTATAAACCATAGATGCCTAAAGGCAGTGAAACAACATTTTTAAAGCTCTGAAAGAAAAGAATTCTGTATCTAGACAAAATATTCTTCAGGAATGAAGGTGAAATAAAAACATCCTGATGTGGGAAAACTAAGAGACTTTGTTGCCAGTATTCCTGCTATAAAAGAAATGCTAAAGGAATTTTTTTAGATAGAAGGGAAGTGATAGCACAGCGAAACATGGAACTTCAGGGATGAAGGAAGAGCCACAGAAATGGTAAATATTGGGGTAAATATAATACCATGTTTCTCCTCTTAGGACCTTAAAAATATGTCTAACAGTTATAAGCCAAAATTACATTTCCTATAATACACATGATAATCACAGTATAAAGAGGGGAGTACATATGGTGTTAAGGTTTCTACATTGTACTTAGAGCTGTAAAATATTGATTCTAGTAAACAGATAATTTAATTACATATATTGTAACCTTAGAGCAATATTTAAAAAGCTATGTAATAAGATACAGTAAAAAAAAAACCCAACACATGAATTAAAATGGAATACTAAGAAAATATTCAAAAAGAAGGCAGGAAAGGGGAAATGGAAGAATAAAAATAGAAGCATCGAACCTAAAACAATATATTGTAGATCTAAAGTTCAACATATCTATAATTACATTAATTGTTAAATGGTCTAAACATACCAATTAAAAGATGAAGTGTGTCAGACTGAAGTAAAAAAAAAAAACAAACCACGACTCAGCTATATGCTGTGTATGAGTGACTCACTTTAAGTAGGTGAAGGTAAAAGAATGGGAGAAGTTATAGCATGTAAACACTGATCAAAAGACAGCTGGGTTGGCTATATAAATATTAGATGAAGTAGACTTTTGAGCAAGGTACATTACCAGGGAGAGACATATCACATAATCAAAAAAGGGTCATTTCAGGGTTATTATTTTCTCCATGGTAAATGTATATGAACCTAACAACAAATCTTCAAAATATATGAAGTAAGAACTAACAGAACTGAAAGGAGAAGTAGACAGTTCCACAATTATAGGTGGAGACTGCAATGCTTCTCTCTCAGTAATGGGAAGAGCCAGTGGACAGAAAATCAGCAAGGATATGAAAGAATTGAACAGTATATCAACCACTGGATCTAACTGATGATTATAGAATTCTCCACCCAGCAACAGTGGAATGCACATTCTTTTCAAGTGCACATGGAACATACACTAAGTTGACCATATCCTGGATCATAAAACAAATCTTAAAAAGAGACATTAAGTTAAGTCTTTGACAATAATAAAATTATATTTGAAATCAGTTACATAAGGATATCTGGAAAATCCCCAATACTTGGAAATCACACAACATACTTTATTTTTTTTTTCTTTATTTTTTAAAAATTTATTATTTATTTTTGGATGCGTTGGGTCTTCATTGCTGCGCACGGGCTTCCTCTAGTTGCGGCAAGCGGGGGCTACTCTTGGTTGCAGTGCGTGGGCTTCTCATTGCGGTGGCTTCTCTTGTTGTGGAGCACGGGCTCTAGGCGCATGGGCTTCAGTAGTTGTGGCTCACAGGCTCTAGAGCACAGGCTCAATAGTTGTGGCGCACAGGCTTAGTTGCTCCACGGCATGTGGGATCTTCCCAGACCAGGACTCGAACCCGTGTCCCCTGCATTGGCAGGCAGATTCTTAACCACTGTGCCACCAGGGAAGTCCACACAAGACACTTTAAATGTATGGGTCAAAAAAGAAGTCTCAAGGGAAATTAGAAAATATTTTGAGTGGAATGAAATGAAAATGAATATACCAAAATTTATAGCATGCAGCAAAAGTAGTGTTTACAGGAAAATTTAAAGCATTAAGTGCTTAAATTAGAGAATAAGAAAGGTCTCAAATCAACAATGTAAACTTTCACCTTAATAAGCCAAAAAAAAAAAAAAAAAAAGAAAAGAAAGAAAGAAAAGAAAAAAAAATCCCAAGCAAAGAAAAGAAAGAAATAATAAAGTGCAGAAATCAGTAAAATTGAAAACAACAAAACAGTGGAGAAAATGGATCAAATTAAAAGCTGGTTCTTTGAAAAGATTAATAAATTAAAACACTCAGCTCCACAAAGAAAAAAAAAAAAAAGGAAGAAAACACAAGTTACATGTCGGGAATACAGATATTATTATAGACCCCATAGACATTAGGAGGATAATAGGGAAACACTATAAACAGCTCTAAGTGTGTTCAGTAACTTAGAGGAAATGAACCAAT
Source organism: Balaenoptera borealis (assembly GCF_965194805.1). Lineage (NCBI taxonomy): Eukaryota > Metazoa > Chordata > Mammalia > Artiodactyla > Balaenopteridae > Balaenoptera > Balaenoptera borealis. The sequence continues at coordinate 58,908,825 of NC_138863.1, read as the reverse complement.
TCCTTGAAATCCACCAATCACCAAAACTCACCTAGGAAGAAATATCAATAACTTTTGATTTAGCAGTTGAATTGGTTGTGTTCTGTCTGCAAAGTCTGTCTCCTGGTCAGCAGCTCAAATTCCAGTTTTGTTCTTTTATCTTTAGCTGAGCTGCTATCATTCTCCCCCACATATGCTGATTCATGAAACAGATGGAGATTTGGGCAGAGTTTTTTTTTTTTTTTTTACAAAGAATTTGGGGGTTCCTCTCTGTAACTCTCTCCTTTCTGCGATTCTCCCTTCACCTTCTAGTACCGGTAGTTGGCCTCTGGTTCTTCAGGCCAGAAAGACCAAGGTTTTCTATAACTACCTGTGCCACATTGCACGGCATTGACCATGGCCTTCCCTCAGGCTAAAGCTGTAACAAAAATGGGAAATTTACTCTGTGCTTCATCCCATCTTCCAAGTGTCACCTCTCCTCCAGAATTTTCCTGCTTTTGCTCACAGTAAAGAGCCTTAGTGTATTTTGTCCCAAGTTTATAGTTATCTGAGGGAGGGTTAGTATGATAGAAGCTTACTCAGCCTAAATGAAAGCAGAACTCCTTCCCATGTCATTTAATATTCTATGACATTCTTTTACTTATAAAAATAAATATATTCACATGATTCACAATTCAGAGGTATACAAGAGTATACAGTGAAGCCTCTCCCTTCTAACATGCCCCTGTTCAGTCCTTTTTCCTACAGGCATTTCCTTGTATATGCCTTCAGAGATGATGTATGCTTAATGAAACAAATATGTATAGGTATTCTTGTTCTCCTTTTTACAGAAATGGTAGCATGCCATACACACTCTTCTGCACATAGGTTTTCTCTAGTTACCAATATATAATGTAGATCATTCTATTTTAATATATATAGAGCTTTCTCATTTTTAACAGATGCATAGTATTCTATTATTTTGGTATATTATTTATTTCCATGTGGTTGTATTTTATCATTATATAGTAAAGATTGATTGTATGATTGATTGATTTAGTTAACAAATTCTCTGTTACTTAGGTTGTTTTTAGTTTTCTACCACTGAAAATTATACAGTATGCTTATAGCTTCTTTATTTTCACATCCATGATTATTTTCCTAGAATAATTTCCTACAAGTAGAATGTGGGGTCAAAGCATGTGCACGTTTTAAGGCTTTTGAAACTCATTGCCAAAATGACCACTAGGAAAGTTGCGTCAATTTAAATTTCCACCAGCAATATTTGAGTGCCCATTTTCTAATATATTTACCAATATAGGATATTGTTTTTGTTCCATCTTGTTAAATTTTTAGGCAAAATTGGCATATTATTACTTTAAAATATATTTCTATTAGTGAGGTTAACCATATTCTTATGTTTATTGAAAATTTATAATTTTTAAATAACTTTCCTGCTCCTAATATATCTTTTCCCCATTTTTATATTTGGTTACTACTAACTCTTAAAAAATTACTAGTAATGTACCTTTATCTATTCGCCTCCAAATAATTCCAGAAAAATAACTTTTATTTAGAAGATTATTGGGTGGCAGATAAATGCTAAAAGGGTCTTTCCACTAATAAAACTCTGTGACTGATTTATCTTCCTTCACTTGAAGGATAAAATGGTTCTATAAATCAATCAAAAAGCAACTACTCAGAGATAGATAAGTCAGTGATTGATACTTGCTTCTCAGGTATTCATTAAACAAATTAATTATATGTATAGCAGAAAAAAGTTTGTGACAGAATGTTTTTAGAATGCCTTAACATCATTGTTTTCAAAGTATTTAATATCTTATATTTTAATTTCCAGAAGAATGTCATCATTTGAAAAGTTTCCTATACAGTTTCTTAATATTAGTTTGCCATTTTGTAAGTAGGTTATTTAAACTATCTTTTTTCATATAGATACATATGTAGAAAATGCTAAAATATGTTATTCTAAGGATTTTGATTTTAGGCTTACTGTTATTGTAAAAGTAGAGACAGTACTGGTTGCAGCAACACCTACTCCTATTTATTGAAAAAGTGTATCAAAGGCTAGACACTGTGCTAAGTGATTACATTATTTTCTTTAAGTAACCATGTGAAGTAGGTATTATCTTCATTTTACAAATGAGGAAGTTGTGTTTGTGCTCTTCATTTATCTCCTGTATGAAACTGAAAAAAATGGACTCTCATTTGTCCTTATATTTCTCTTAGCACCTAGTTCAGTGTCTTGCACTAGTGTGTGTGTGCTTAATAAGTTTCTTTTTTTTGTTAAATTAACAAAGGATTATTAGTTGAATTGAATTAAATTGTAATTTGCAGATAGTTTAACAAAGATCACTGTTGTATGATGATGTATGATTGATGTATGTATGATGTTGTATGATTGCTTTTCTTCTGGCAATAAACCTAAAGGCTTAGGACATAAAATTAGCAAGTATTCTTAAAAAATGAAGAATAACAACACATAATTAAGGTGGAGAGGAAAATGTCAAGAATCATAAGGTTTAGGGTGATTGGACGAAAGGAAGAAAAAAATAGAAATAATTATAAATTAATTAGCCACTGTATCATAATAATTAATTCTGTTATATTTAACTATAAAATAACTGAATTATAGATTTGAAATGCATAAAATATTATAGTAATAGATGAATCTGACATGAAACTTATTTTTCCCCTAAGTATGAAGTATAGTTCATCCAACTTTCTGTGCTTTGCCAAAAGAATAAATGTCTTTCCAGTACTTTTATAGAAAATTGTCTACTAGTACATTATGGCTAATTCTTCCTATGAGTTTTCTAGATGGAAGAGCCTACCTCTCTTCTTTACAAGTATTCCTACCTGATAGCTATTAACTGTGCTGCATGTATATGCAAATTGTATCTATATTCACTCTTGTATTTTAAATAACTAGTTTAAATTGCAGTGAAATTGTACCCTGTGTTTTGCATTCATTGTAGTGAACCCTGCCACTGCAGTCTCAGTACTTATTCAATGCTTGCTAGTGGATTACTTATAGCTATCCTACTCAAGTGATCATGTAAATCCTTCTTTCATTTTGAGAATTGTAGGTTTTGACTACAGAAAACATTTTCGTAATACCTGTGTTACTGCAGTGTTATGGTTCTGACACTGTTTTCGTTAAAACTTGCCATTTACAGGAATTTATATGTGAATCATTCTAAAATCTCACTAGGTGCAGAAGCTATGTGTGTGATAGATAGGTGTGGATGGCTTTTGCTTTATTGTTTAGTTTTAATATTAAGGGTTGTTTTCAGGTATATCCTTTTTTTTCTTCCTGCATTTTTCCAAAACTAACAAAGATATTGCTTCTGTAACAAGTTATCTATACATTATTTTTCTTGAATTTGAAGTCATAGCTATATTATGGAGAAAGTGAAAATTTGCTATTAACATAAAACAGTTGGAAGTTTGCGTGATTAACTGAGGGTGGAACATTAGACTGTCTTATATGGAAATCAATTTTATTTTAATTTGAAATGTCACAAAAATCACAATTTGGGTGCAGACTTGATGTAACCTTTTTTTCTTTTAATTATTCCCATATATCATGGGGATGGGGGGAAATTCTTGCTCTTCATGCTTTCTTTGTCTTTGTGAGTAATTTCATTTTTTATTCCTTTGCTGTCATTATAGTAGGGTTTGGGGAGAGAGGAAAAACATACCTGTGGTCAACCAATTATGTTAAATGAAAGTTACTTGTTTCTTTAGAACTAATTTTAATGAAGTAATTAAACATTTCCGTACAAAGTATCTGAAGATATCTTATCCGCTGACAGGAACTATATGTTTTGTGTTATTTTTTAAACTGTACTTGTTACAGTATGCGTCTACCACATTCATTACTGTTATTCAGAAATTGATACTACTTGAGGGTAAAAAGAGACTGATGTATTTAATAAATTGGAGGCATAAAATTGGAGTGGTTAAAAGCACAAAGCTGAATATTTGCTTTTGGTTAACAAGGAGTAACTAGTACTAGACTAACCTCTCCCCAAGAATAACTAAAAGCTGGGAAAATAAAGCCCACTGTTTGAAGGCATGGTGAACACCCAAAACAATTAGGACATGAGGGGCCTAGATCCAGGAGATTGGGAAAAGGCTATGTGCACTCTGAGAAGAGTCTGACCTTCTATGCCACAATTTCTCCTTAAAGCAGTTGCTGACTTCTAAGCAGTGCATATGTAGGATGAGACTCTGTAGGATGAGTAGTTACCAAGAGCTTAAAAACTTAAGTAGAGATTTTGGCAGTCCCACAAGACCTTAGGGACAAAAATTGGATTTGATGAACAACCAAGAAGAAGGGGCCTGGGAAATACTCCAGGCTTTCAGTTGAAACCCCAGAAAGGCTACACTTTAGGAATAAGAACAAACAGAATAGACCAGTCTCAGCTGGATCAGTAGGTAATCTACCTGTATTCCATCTGTTTGCCAGAAGAAAATTAAATACTCTGTGGAGGAAAATATCATGCAGTACCTCTACAGATTTTAATCTATAGTGTCCAACGTTCAATAAAAAATTATCAGACATGCCAAGAAATAGGATCAAATGATTGAAAATCAAGAGAAAGCAGATAGTAGAAACTGACCCACTGGTTATCCCCAAATTAGTTTTATCAGATATGGACTTTAAAATTAGTATGTTTTACATGTTCAAGAAAATTAGACAAAAAGATGGAGAATTTCATCAGAGAACTGAAATCTATAAAAGAGAACCAAATGGAATTAATAGAACTGTAAATTTATAATAACTGAAATTAAGAATTCAATAGATTAGTTTAACAACAGATTAGACATAGCAGAAGAAAAAAATTAGTGAACTGGAAGATCAGTAGAAAGTTCCCTGATTGAAACAGAGATAAGAGTTTGGAAAATATAGACAAGAGTGTGAGAGCCATATAGGACTCATTGAAAAGGTCTCATATATATGTAGTTGGAGTCCCAATAGGAAAGGAGAGAGAGAATATGGAGGGGCAAAAGCAAGATTTGAAGAGATACTGGCCAAGAATTTTTCCAAACTAATAAAAGTCATCAAGCCACAGCTTCAAGAAGCTCTGCAAATCCCAAGAATAAATAAAAGGAAACCACACCTGGGCACATTGTAGTGAGATTGCTGAAGGGGGAAAATAAACAGAAAATCTTAAATGCAGTCAGAGGGAAAATATATATTATCTTCAAAGGAACAACTATAAGACTGACAGATAACTTTTCAAAAGAAGGGAAAGAATCTGGAAGACTATAAGATGACATCTGTAAAGTGATGGAGAAAAATAATGACTACCAATTTAGAATTCTATACCCACTGAAAATATCCTCCAAAAATAAAATTGAGAAAATTTGTCACTAGCCAATTGGCATTAAAAGGAATACTAAGGGTCATTCTTCAGGCAGGAAAAATGATCTTTGATAGAGGCGAGGTAAGCAGGAGTGAATGAAGAGCAACAGAAACAGTAAATACGTGCATGAAACTAAATGAATATTGTCTTTTTAAAATAATAATAATTTTATGACCAATGGCCATAGCTGCAGTGCTCAAATTCTGTTGTGCATTGAATTCATGTAGTACCAAGGTTGTGCTTCCCACAGGCTGCTCCTGGCCAATGACTGAAAGCAGCAGGGAGACTAAGGCAGGCCCATTCCTGGGGTCATTGGACTCCTCTGATGGCTGACTCTGGGTCAAAGACTCCTTGATGGCCTTGCAAAGCTTTCCTTAGGTGGCATGGCAGTCTAGGTCACTTTCACCCAACCTTTCTTCCCTCTCTAGTAAAGCCAGGTTCGGACTTCTGTTGCAGTCCAGCTTCCTCCCCATTTTCTCGCATAGGCATTTTCCCTCATAACATCCTTGTACATTTAATCTCATGTTGTGGCATCTGCTTCTCAGAAGACCCAGATGAACACAGTAGAATTAAATATATGAGAATAGCACTAAAAACAGGAGGCAGTAATTGGAGTTAAAGTGTTACAAGGTCCTTGCATTAACTAAGTGGTGAAGAACTAATTTAAGGCAGACTGTAGTAAGTCAAGAGAAACTAATAAAATAATAAAAGAATATATAAGTAATTAACGGGAGAAATAGAATAATAAATACTTGGAAAATTCAAAAGAGGGCAAGAAAGGATAAAAAGGGAAAAAGAATAGCTGGCATAAATAGAAAAGTAATAATAAAATGGTTGATTCTGTCCCATGTGGAATTGCTCTTACATAGTTTCTAGCATTGATGTCATGCTTTTAGAATGGCCATTTCACTGTACCAGAAATGGTTATCTACATCTTATATTTATAGTTTTATTTTTAAAATTTATAATTCTTCTGGAATTATTCTAAAATAAAATATGAATTAGGATTACAGCTTTTTTTTTCTCACTTCTCAAATGATTACCCAGTGATCTCAACACCGTATTTTAAATGAATTATCTTTTCTGTTGATTTGAAATGCCAACCAACTTTATCAAATATTAAATTCCTAAGTAAACCCAAGTGTAAATTAGATTACTGTATTTGTCCAGTTTCATTTAGAACAGTGTAAGTATACATAATAAGTGCTCAATACTTGCTTTATGAGCCAAAGGACAATATGAATGAATTTACAGGTTTTTTTTTTAATGTGGTAGGACAAATACCTCCTCATTATTCTGCTTTTTCAGAATTTTCCTGACAATCCTTGACTGTTCATTTTTCAAGGTTAATTTTACAATCATTTTTCCAGCTTCTCCCCAAAGAATCTTTTTGAGGTTTGATTGGATTTGAATCAAAACTATAGATTATTTTAGGGGAGAATTCACATCTAATAATATTGCCTTCCTAGTCAAGAACAAGATATGGTTGTCCGTTTATTGAATTTTTCTTTTCTGTTCTAAATAGACTTTTATAATTTTATTTGTCTAGGTTTTCCATATTGACATTTTTTGTTGTTGTTAAAGAAATCTTTTATAAACACTTGCTCTGTGCTAGGCATGGGGCCACATAGTGGCAGACATGATACAGTCTGTGACCTTCTGGAACATAGTAACTGGTGGAGGGGAGGACACAAATGGTATTGTTCACTATTTGGTTGTTTCCCTTTTACCACTGTAAATCATGTGAACATCTTATTTATTAAGTTTGTCTGCATTTCAAAATTACTTCTTTAGAATAGACTCTATAAGTGAAGTTGGACCTACAAAATTTGCAGTCTCAACCTAAACGAGAAAACAGTCTCTAGTTCTCTTCTATAGAGCCTAAACAAATTGTTTCTTAATAAGAACTTTTCAAAATTTCAGATTGTTTTCATTACTTTTTTGTATGTTGATCTTGTATTCTGTGACTTTGCTAAATGAATTTACTGGTTCTAGGAGGTTTGTTTTTTTGTTTGTTTTTTTGTTTTTGGTTTTTTTTTGGTTAGACTCCTTGGGATTTTTATGTATAGACTATCATGCCATCTGCAAATAGGGACAGTTTAGTTCTTCCTTTCCAATCTGTATGCTTTTTATTTCCTTTTCTTGCCTTATTGTGCTGGCTAGGACTTCAAATGTTATACTGAATAAGAATGGTGAGAGCAGACATCCTTGCCTTGTTCCCAGTCTTAGGGGGAAAGCATTTAGTCATTTACCATTAAGTATAGTATTAGCTGTAGCTTTTTGTAGATGTACTTTGTCAACTTTATCAAGTTAAGGTAGTTTTCCACTATTCCTTGTTTGCTGAGAGTTTTTATCATGAATAGATACTGAGGTTTGTCAAATGCGTTTTCTGTATCAGTTGATATGATTCTCTTTTTTCTTTAGCCTGTTGATATGATAGATTACATTGATTTTCTAATATTGAACAAGCCTTGTATCCTGGGGAAAAAACCCAGCTTGGTCATGGTATATAATTCTTTTTATATATTGTTGGGTTCTATTTGCTAATATTTTGTTGAGGGTTTTTGCATCTGTATTCATGAGAGATATTGGTCTGTGTTGGTTTGTTTGTACTGTCTTTGTTTGGTTTTGGTATAAGGGTAATATTTGCCTCATTAAATGAGTCAGGACATGTTCCCTCCTTTTTTATTTTCTGGAAGAGATTGTGTAGATTTGGAGTTAATTCTTCCTCAAATGTTTGACAGAATTCTCCAGTGAAACATCTGGGCCTGGAGATTTCTGGAAGTTTCAAAGTCAATTTCTTTAAGATATATAGGGCTAGTCAAATTATCTATTTCATATTGAGTGAGTTTTGGTAATATGTGCTTTTCAAATAATTGGTCCATTTCTTCTAAGTTGTTAATTTATGGGTATAGAGTTGTTCATAGTATTCCCTTATCATGCTTTTAATGTCTGCAGGGTCTGTCATGATACCCCTGTTTCATTTCTGATATTGGTAATTTTGTAATTTGTGTCTCTTTTTCTGTCAGTCTAGCTAGAGTTTTGTCAATTTTTTAAAAAATTAATTAATTTAGTTTTGGCTGTGTTGGGTCTTCGTTTCTGCGCGAGGGCTTTCTCTAGTTGCGGCAAGCGGGGGCCACTCTTCATCATGGTGCGCGGGCCTCTCACTGTCGAGGCCTCTCTTGTTGCGGAGCACAGGCTCCAGACGCGCAGACTCAGTAGTTGTGGCTCACGGGCCCAGTTGCTCCGTGGCATGTGGGATCTTCCCAGACCAGGGCTCGAACCCGTGTCCCCTGCATTGGCGGGCAGATTCTCAACCACTGTGCCACCAGGGAAGCCCCGAGTTTTGTCAATTTTATTGATCTTTTCAAAGAACCACTTTTTGTTTCATTGACTTTTCTGTTTTCTGCTTTCAATTTCATTGATTTCTGCTTTTATCTTTATTATTTCTTCCTTCTGCTTGCATTGAGCTTATTTTGCTCTTCTTTTTCTAGTTTGTTAAGGTGGAAGCTTAGATTACTGATTTCCACTTGACTTTTAAGTTTTTTTCTGGATATTTAATATTTTTTTACTGGTAATGTGAATGGAATATTTTTCTATTATGTTTGTTAATTGGTTGATTTTGATCTATAAGAAAGCTGTTGAGTGTTTTTACTTATTTAATGGGACACCTCATTGACAGTCTTTTGTTTTCGTAGTTTTAAAATCTGTTCTCTTTGGTTTTTCCGGTAAGTAATTATATGTTAGTGATTCTATTTTAATTTTCTTGTAGAATTATACTTTGGGGAATATAAACTTTGTACAAGCATAAAAAATTAGGAGGTCATATAAGAAAATTGGGGAGATGTAGGTACTTTAAAAAATGACCTCGTTTTAGTCATATATCAGCTGGTTAATGAAGCAAAGATTGCAGCAAGTTGTGATGGATGGTAGGAGGGATGTCCATTTTATCTGAATTTTCAGTCTGATGCCCCAAAGTTACAAGGGTTGCATAAGGAAGCAAAGGTAGTCTCAAACATAAAGATAATCACTGATTAACCATCTATTTATAAAATTAGTCCTCATTCAAACATCTTTCCCAACTTAACACTATCCTTCCTCTTCTTTGCGTCAATATTTTTGTTGATGTCTCTTAATGATTATTAACACAATACAAATAAAATACAAACTGAAAGTCTTACAAAAGATGCAAGATTTCCAGAAGCCCATGAAATTAACATTAGATAACTGATTAGGTCACATACAAAGCCATTGGCAAATAAAAAATGGACAGAGAGTTAGACCTATTGACAATTGAAGAAAAACTGAGAGCAGTAACACAACAAAGTGCTTCAAAAGAAAATGATTTGAATATTAAAGAATTAAGCGTAGATAACTAATAATAACCTGCTGTATAGCACAGGGATCTTGACTCAATACTCTGTAATGGCTTACATGGGAAAAGAACCTAAAAAAAAAAAAAAGTGGGTATATGTATAACTGATTCACTTTGCTGTACACCTGAAACTAACACAACATTGTAAATCAACTATACTCCAAAAAATTTTAAAAAAGGAAAAAAAATAAAATTATTATACAGTAAAAAAAAAAAGAATTAAGAGAGGGACTTGAGAAACTTGATGAAGTCCTCATATATTTTTGCAATCATTATCTGTATGATCATTCTGCAATAGTCAAATAAAGTTGAATTCTCTTACCGTTTTGTTGTAAAAATTACACTTGTTTCATTCTTTGTTCTAAGAATTAGCATATTAAAATTTTAACCTAAGTTTTGTTAACTATAAGCTTATATAAATTTATTTTTGTATTTTAATTTCATTTTAAAGACCCAGTCAATCCTTTTCCTCCACTACTTACCATGAAGTTTTGATTCTTATTTTAAATATGTTGCTTTAAGTGGCTATTCTCTGGTACCAATTTTCTTCCGATAATGAGAATTTCTTGCATTTATTCAAAGAAAAGGTTTCAGACCTGTTCTGAAACTCTTCAGGAGAAATCTTTTTTTTAAAAAAATTACTTATTTATTATTTATTTATTTAGGCTGCAGTGGATCCTAGTTGCGGCATGCGGGATCTTTTGTTTTTAGTTGCGGCATGCAGACTCCTAGTTGTGGCATGCGGACTCTTAGTTGTGGCATGCATGTGGGATCTAGTTCCCCGACCAGGGATCGAACCCGGGCCCCCTGCATTGGGAATGTGGAGTCTTACCAGGGAAGTCCCAGGAGAAATCCTTTTTGAATTGTTAACTGTGGTTACCTCAATTGAAATTAGATCAGGGGACTTTCATTTCTTTATATTCACAGAGCTGTATATCCATGTCTAAATCTATCAATATCTGTCTGTCTGTCTGTGTCTATCTATCTATCCATTGCCTAGGACAGTGCCTGGCATTTACTAGGTGTTCAATAAATATTTGTTGAATGAATGAGAACTAAACAGAGAAAATCCCATTCTTGTCTTGAGAGAATTTGTAATCTAATGGCAGAGATATGACCAATACAGACAAAAGATCAGGAATTTATAATCTGATGGCAGAGATAGGACCAAGATAAACAAAAGATAGGACCAATACAGACAAAAGACAGATGGAGAGGAAAAGTTTATTTCAGTTAAGCTTAGTAGTAAGTTTTAATTTGAAGGAGTTCTAATGTGATTCAGGGAGAATTGAGTCATAAATTTTGGAGAAGAGAATTATTATCATGTGAGAAGAAGATATTTTGGCTACTTTTAGAGGACTGCATTGTGGAAGGGTAAGATTATTCATCTTGTCATGAGATAGATCCTAAATCACATCTTTGACTATGGATATATATAGAAAGAAACAGAGCTGTCTGAGGGCATGATTGGCTTTTAAAATTTTTTGGTGGAAATTCCTTCCAAATATGGGATTCTGAGGTTCTCTGTAACCATGGACATGTTGTGTTTGCTAAAGAGATAGATTTTCTTCTATTTTTCTCAAAAAAATCTCCTTAAAATATCAAACTTTACCTATGAAAGCAGAAAACAGAATATAATGCCATTTATTTTCATCACGCATGATGGACATTTAAATTTTTAAAGTAGTCCAGTGGAACTATGTACATACAAATTCCATTAGCCAATAATGTCTTTTGCCTCCTTCATTCCCACTCAGGTTACAATTCACACTTTCATACAAGAGTATTAATGTCAGCATAGAAATTATATTACAGGAAAAATAATTTGTTATTTTGTAAAGAACATCTTGTATAATATTGGAAACTAAGCACAATATTCTCTTAATATTTGGTTCCCAGAATGGATAGACTCAGATAATAGTTATTGATGTCATTAGTTAATTGTTAACTACATACCTCTTAAAAAATTTTGGAACGACAGTGAGATTGAGTGTATTTTGCATTATTGATTTCTTCTTCTTAGGAAATAACAGATTTAACCTGTTATAATGTTTTGAGATTTTGTATATTTTATATTAAAAAAAAATCTTCCTTGTGACAGTGTAGTGAGTCTAACAGTTATGATACAAGATTTGCTTATAGTCAATCTTACTTAATTTATACCTAGACCAGTGTCTCATATTATGTATTATCAATAGAGAAAGCAGTTCATAATTGCAGGATACCAACCTGCAAATGCATATGTATTTGATGGTCTTAAAATTCATTTCCCTAGGAAATATAACTTTTGAAACAATGATGGAAATTCTCCGAGATAAACCAAGTGGCATTAATATGGAGGGAGAATTCCTGACCACTGCAAGCATGGTTTCTATTTTACCTCAAGACTCCAACGTTCCTTGCATCCACTTCTTTACAGGGACTCCTGATCCTGAGAGGTAAAGTCACAAAATGCTATAAACCAAACAGGGGGTCAGGGGTAGGGTAGAGTCATTAGTTTGGTGATGATTTTGTCGGGCTAAATTTTTGTTGCACAAATACCACAATAATTTTTGAATGCATTTTCTTTTTTTTTAAAATTAATTAATTAATTAATTAATTTTTGGCTGCGTTGGGTCTTCGTTGCTGCACGTGGGCTTTCTCTAGTTGCAGCGAGCGGGGGCTACTCTTCGTTGCGGTGCGCGGGCTTCTCATTGTGGTGGCTTCTCTTGTTGTGGAGCACAGACTCCAGGCATGTGGACTTCAGTAGTTGCAGCACATGGGCTCAGTAGTTACAGCTCGCGGGCTCTAGAGCGCAGGCTCAGTAGTTGTGGCACACGGGATTAGTTGCTCCGTGGCATGTGAGATCTTTCCGGACCAGGGCTCGAACCCCTGTCCCCTGCATTGGCAGGCGGATTCTTAACCACTGCGCCACCAGGGAAGTCTCTTGAATGCATTTTCTATTCAGGTTTTAGTCTGCCGTTTTCCTATGTGTATCATTGCCATAACTATTCTCATTCATATGGGATGAAAATGTTTATAGTTTCTGGTATGCAGTTATCCCTACTCCCTCTTTCCCTAACTATATTTAAAATTGTCAAGAAAAGAAAGTAGGTTGGTTTTCTAATACAGATTTCAGTATTAAATATTAGATGATGAGTAAGAGTAAAAAGGTTAAATGATCTAGAAAATACATACATGTAAAACAAAATATCAGTAGTTCAAGTTATATCTTAAGTAGGATATATATAGACTACCTTGATTTAAATCATTGGTATCTCATAAAACTTAATGCACATTACATTTAGAAGTGATCTTATATTCACTATCTCTTAGTATTATGATCTTTCATATTATTAAAGATATCTTCCAGAAAACGGAATAAAACTTGTGAATCCCTTATTAATACTGCTGCTTATTTTCATCCCAAATCCTAATGCTCAATCTGTTACATTGAGGATTGTTCTTACCCTCCAACTGTGGAGTTTGCAGTAGAAAATGATGAACTATAATTTTACTTGACACTGTTTATATGCCAGGCCCTTTGTTAGGTTCATGGGAATACAAGGCTAAATAAAGTATTTAGGAGATCCCAGTGTACCAGGGAAGACAGGCATGGGTATAAGTAGTATGACAGGAACAATTAGTATGTTATAAATTAGTAGAAATTAGAGGGAATCTTAGAAGATTTAGAATAATGCTGAATATTTTTATATCCCCACATACCAAACTTAATACTTTTTCTTCTAGATCTGTTTTTAAGCCTTTCATATTTGTACCAAATATTTCACAACTATTGGACACCAGTTCACCCACATTTGAAGATTCAGTTAAAAAGAAGCCACAGTTTAACATTAAGCCTGACAGAAGACACCCACTCTACCAAAAACATCAACAGGCCTTGGAAATACTAGATAATAAAGAGGTATGATTAGATTATATTCTCTGTTTTATCATTAAGAATAACTTAAAATATGATTCAATCCATATTTTGAACTTTGAAATTTCAGCTTTCTTTCCTTTATATAAAAATAGGTTTAAAAATAGTTTAGATGCTTAGACTATAATAGAGCTATATTATTTTTGAACTTTGGTTAAAAAAAAGGTTAAGAATATATTATGAATTTAGAGAAATTTAGTACATTAAACATAATAACAATAGCTAACATTTATTGAACACTTATTATACACCAAGCACCATGGTACTGTTACATGGGATATTTCATTTAATCTTCACAACCACTTTATCAGGTAGGTACTATTATTGTTTCCATTTTACTGATAAGAAATCTGAGACTTGGAGAGTTTAAGTAGCTTTCTTAGTGTATCTCACACCAAAAATTACAAAACCTCTGGAGGGGAGTTAACCTGGTCTCTAAAATAATGTTCTTAATCATATACCCTCAGATTAATTTTAATTGAAAGTGACTTGACACCCCATAGAGTTAAAATAATAATTATTATAATGAGTTGAAGTTTTAAAAAAAGATAAATGCTTATTATTTTTAAACGTAAGCATAATAAAAGATTAAACACATCACCCACAATCTCATCTCCAGAAATAAGTAGATATATATTTTGGGGGGACAGATAGATTGATGGGTAGACAAATAATTTTATAATGTTCATACCTCTTCAGCCTTCCTGCCCTCTTCCGTCTCTGCCCCAGAGATTAAAAAAATAGATTAGGAGGAAATGGAAGGGCTACCTAAAGGCTTTTCTCAGAACTATCAACTGGTTCCTTGCAATGAAGGAAAAGATTGGCCATCTTATACCTTTTCTCACCTGCTTCTACCAGCTTCGCTTCTGATTTTTATTGCCTATAATTACTTTTACTTTGTGAAGGTATATACATTTACATTCTTTCTACATTAAATGAATTAGATGAATTTTCCTCCCCGGCAATTATTTATTTCTTTCCTTTTTCTGTAGTATTTTTACATAGTTGCCATGCTTTTCTCTCCGCCACCCCCCTGGCCCACCCCCGTGCCTATGCTTAAAGCAGAGAGCTCTGTACAGATCCTCTATTTGCTATAGATTCTCGACACTACTGCTTTTTTCTGAGACCAGTTTGTTTTACTTCTGACCTACAGTGTAAACACCTTTTTGTAGCCTAGTGGCATGGAGTGAGAGGCAAGTGTTTTGTTCTAGGAGCCTATTAAGTGCACTGACTAGGGCCCAGTGCATGGGGCCAGAAGTGTCATTCCCTCCATGGGCTTGGCCCATCCTCCAGAGACAGCACAGTGCTGTGAAAAATGATGAGCCCCTGGTTCTTCTTGCCTTTGCTCAAGTTCTTCAGTGATGTGTTTCATGAATGTCTGCTCTGGAGGGATTTTCCCTCCTTCCTGAGCAGCCTCTGCACTGCTCTAATTGCTCATGATAGTTCTCAAGAGTTGTTAGCTCCCTTTTCCCCTTAAATACTGCTTCCGGGAGGTGGGTTTTGTAGACTTATTACTAAATGCCTGTTAAACTAAATTAAATTGCTGATTGACATTTTTCTAAGTAATAATGAAATAAAATTTAAAAGCAGTTACTATTTTAGGCTCTGTTTAATAGGTATTAAATGTTGATTGACAACATGAAGTAGTGGAAAGACAATGGGATTTGAGGGAAGAAGTGTCAAAGAGCTGGGTTCTAGTCCTGGCTCTGTAAATAACTACTGTGTTTTAGGGAGAGTCAGTCCTACTGGTAGTTTAGTTAACATTTCTTGATTACTAATGAGGTTGAAAATGTCATATGTTTATTGACCTTTGTATTTCCTCTTAAATGACTTGCCTATTATTTTCCTTAGTCTGTTCTTCAATCGATTCTTGGTTGTTTTTGTCTTTTGCCTCAAAGAGGCAAAAATATGTGAATAACTTTGTGGTATAGCAAATTTTTAATCTGTTTGTTTATTTAACTTTTTTGTCAGACAAAAGTTTAAAATTTAATCAATTGCATTTGTTAGTCTTTTCCTTTAAGGCATATTGATTTCATGCTTCAAAAGGGCTGCCTCACCTCAAAATAAATATAACTTCTGTATTTTCTTCTAGTACGTATATGCGTATTTGAAAAAAAAATTTAATTCTTTATCTGGAATTTATTTTTATAGGTGTTATGAAGTAGGGTTCTAACTTCGTTTTCCAAAGAGGTGACCAATTATTCTAATACCATTTATAGATAAAATACATTTTTTGCACTGATATGAATTGCAGTGTTTCTTCAGAAAAAATTGCATACAATTTCATACTGAAGTATAGGTCAAAGTTTAGAATCCTTGTTTTGTGGAGTTCTGCCCCATTATGGTTCAAATTTTAAAAATTACGCTCACTTTCTAGTAACTCTCTTCTTATACAATTTTTCTGTCAGTACCTACCCTCTAACTGATGATGGTAATTCATTAATAACTTAAAAATTTCTCCTTTCTATAAGAATCATGACCTTTTTCCCCCCGTGTTGATACAAGGAGGAATCATAGAGAAAATGACTTTTCTTTTAGTTGCTCTTTCCCTTGAACGTCACTGTTCTATTTCCTTTGTTTAATCTGATAATACTGGTTTTAAATGTAGAAGATCCAAATTCATAAAAATATTTCAGCCTCAGTTTTCAGCAACCTTCCCCATACACAATTAATATCAAATTTTCAATTGACCTGTTATTTGTCTTTTAAGTTTCTTGCTTATAGACTAATACTACATAATTGTTATTGTATTTTCTACTAAAAATAACTAATAGTTTGTGGTTAATAGATTAACTGAATCTAGAACAATGATTTTTCCCAAAGAATTTCATTCTTTCTTTATCTAAAGAATAGGAGAAGGGGAACCGAACCAGAAGTAGAAACCAGAATGAACAAACCTTGTCTATAGAGGTGGTTTGGAATTTTGTTAGACTCGTGTGTGTGCATGTGTGCTCATGCACACATGTGTGTCTGTGTAGTTATTTATTTTTATTTTTTAATTGTTTAGGAAAAAGCCAAAACAATGTTGGACAACATGAGCAAACTGGAGAAGGAACTATTCAAAGAGATGGAATCAATCCTTCAAAACAAGCATCTTGATGTGGATAAAATTGTTAATCTTTTTCCTCAGTGTACAAAAGATGAAATTAGAATTTATAAGCCAAATATTAGTTCTTAGTGATCGCATAAATAGTCAGCAATCTTCCTCAAAATTAGAATCTGTTACCTTGGTAAATAATATAAATTAAGTTTGAGCAGATCTGATTATTCTTTAATAGCATTCAAGTGATAGCTTGGCTATTAAAACTACATGTAGCCTTGATGAAATATTGAGAAAGAAAATAACATTGGAATTGGACACATATATCATGGATAGCCAGGTATCACTTTAGGTACTGACTTGTATTTTTTTTTTAGCCACAATGCCTTTTTAAAAATCACAGTAATTAAATGTCCAATTCTGCATAAAGCATGAAACATTAAAACAATGTATACATTTATTATAATTATGTATTGTCCTCAAATAATTTTCTCAGTTACAACAAGAAAGCAGATTTTTCTTTAGTAATGGAAAATACTGTCTCAACTAATAAGTTTTTTGTGCTTTAGGCAAGTATTAGCCAGCTCTAGCAAAATTTTCTAGATTTACATTGTCTTATTCCAGTCTTTTAATTATGCAAATGTTTTATTAAACTCAAACATGCTCTTTGTCAAGACTTAGCTGACCAGTGAGCTTTTAGCTCTAATTATCTAGCATTTTTTCTCCCATACCCCTTAACAGACATTTATGTTAATATTTTTAGAAGAGCTTTCCTGGGAGATTAGGAAATGGAATAAGCCAAGACCTTAGGAGATATTATTTTGGTGTCTCAAATCTCTCTCATCTTTTACTTCTGTTCAGTCAGTGAAAACAGGAACAGGAATGAGATAGTGGTGATGAAATAGAAATATTAGCATATTATGAACATTAAGAACGTTATAATGAATAATGTATTATGAACATTATATATGAATAATAATACCTGTCCAAAGATTATAAAACTTTGTTAAAGTTACACAGGGATTACCAAGTAAGACTCAAAGTTGGAAATATAAACAAAAGAAAAATCCAACTCAAAATAGCACTATGTTTTTATTGGTTTCTAGAAATTTCCATTTTAGGTGTTTGATTGCATTATCATATTTATTGGTCACTATCACTGCAATTAGGATTATTACTAAAATAGTGGATCATTATATTTAAAGAGTCCTCAGAAATTATTTTTTAAATTCTCTCATAAAAATCATAATCTGCCTGATGGCTCTTGTCTAATGCAGGGCTGCCATTACAAAAGAAAACTGTATCAAATGCTCAGTTAATTCTGGTTTGCCTTACATATAATTCAGTGATAGGTTCTTCTTAAATCATGAAGCCCCTTGGGCAACCCCCAAATGCCCCCCCTCTCTTTTTTAATATGTGAGGAAACTAAGGGTAAGCGGTTCATTGATTTATTTAGGCACAGAAACGTGCCTCTCTCTAGGGCCCGCGTGTTTTCACTTTCTCCTTTGACACCATGCTAGACCAAACTAGCACCAAGCTCTCACCTGGACCACTGCAGTTAAGTTCTTCTGCACCCATTTTTGCTCTTTATCTTCATCCACCTGGGTCACTGCAGCCAGAGTGGTCTATTAAAATTTTAAATATGTTCATGAATTTCCCTCCTAAAACTTTTTTTAAAAAATAGACTTTATTTTTAGAGCAGTTTTAGGCTTAAAGCAAAACTGAGCAGAAAGTACAGAGTTCCCACATACCCCTGTTCCTCTATCCTCCCCTCCACCATCAACATCCCACACCAGAATGGTACATTTGTTATAACTGATGAAGCTACACTGACACATCATTATCACCCAAAATCCAGAGTTTACATTAGGTTTCACTCATTGTACATTCTATGGGTTTGGATAAATGTATAATGACGTGTATCTACAATTATAGTATCATACAGAACAGTTTTACTGCTCTAAATATCCTTCGTGCTCCACCTATTCATCCCTCCCTTCCCCTAACCCCTGGCAATCATCTTTTTACTGTTTCCACAGTTTTGGCTTTTCCAGAATATTGTGTAGGTGGAATCATACAGTATGTAGCCTCCTTTTCAGATTGGCTCTTTAACTTAGTAATATGCATTTAAGTTTCCTCTATGTCTTTTCATGGCTTGATAACTCATTTCTTTCTAATGATGAATAATATTCCACTGTCTGGATACCCTGGTTGCTGATATCCACTACTGAAGGACGTCTGGTTGCTTCTGTGTTTTGGCAATTATGAATAAAGCTGCTATAAATATCCATGTGCAGGTTTTTGTGTAGACATGGTTTCAACTCATTTGGGTAAATACCCAGGAACATGAGTGTTGGATGGTGTGGTAAGAGTATGTTTAGTTTTATAAGAAACTGCCAAACTGTCTTCTAAAGTGACTACTGTACCATTTTGCTTTCCTACCAGCAGTCAGTGAGAGTTCCTATTGTTCCACATCCTCGCCAACATTTGTTGTTGTCAGTGTTCTGGATTTGGGCCATTCTAATAGGTATGTAGTAGTATCTCATTGTTTTAATTTGCATTTCCCTAATGACATATGATGCAAAGCACCTCTTCATATGCTTATTTGCCATCTATATTATCTTCTTTGGTGAGGAATCTGTTCAGATCTTTTGCTCATTTTAAAAAATCAAGTTGTTAATTTTCCTATTATGTCTAAAACTGTAAAGAGTCAATGAGATAAGTCCCAATCCTTAACAACTATCAACAAGATCCTGCCAATCTGCCCCATCTATATCTTATGCTTTGTTATTTTTAAAGTTTCTATTCTGCTCTTTCAATTCCTTGAATGTGCCCAGTTCCTTCATCATGACTGTACCCTCTGCTTGCACCATTCATTTCATGTGCTTTTTATATAAGTAGTTCTTTCCATCCTTTAGAGTTTTGCTGAAACATGACTTCCTCAGGGAAGTTTTCCCCACTCAAGATCAAGCCTCTTGATACATACTCTGAGAGCCACATGTGATCCTGATCACAAGTGTAATTAAATGTTTAACATCTGTCTCTCACAGCAGAAGAAGCTTTGTGAAGATAAGAACCATATTTTTTCCCACTGTTGTGTGCTTAATGTTCAGCATTATGTCTGGCACAAGCTAGATGCTCAATAAACATTTAAACTAACATTCAAGGACTGATGGAGAGAATTTACACAGTCCTCTTCTCTGCTTGTAAAGTTGAGAAAATTAGCTAGGCAATCTATCTGTACAACTTGATAGCCTTTTATAAGGCTGAGGTCAACCTGTTCCCTTATTCCATATTCAAAATAGGAATAATAACTCCCCAGATAAAGATAAGGATTATTATATTTATGAAACAGCCAATTAATTTATAAAACATTTTGGGAGACTTTCACTCTATAAATCCAATATGGTATTGGGCTTTGGTACTTCAGTGAGTAATTAATACCTTGTGGTATATTTTAGAAAATTTAAGGTTTTCTTAAATTTCATGTGTTTCTTAAGAGTAAAAAATATATTAGCTGGGGGGACCTTCAAGATGGTGGAGGAGTAAGATGTGGAGATCACCTTCCTCCCCACAAATACAGCAGAAATACATCTACATGTGGAACAACTCCTACAGAACACCTACTGAACGCTGGCAGAAGACCTCAGACTTCCCAAAAGGCAAGAAACTACCCATGTACCTGGGTAGGGCAAAAGAAAAAAGAAAAAACAGAGACAAAAGAATGGGGATGGGACCTGGACCTCTGGGAGAGAGTTGTGAAGGAGGAAAAGTTTCCATACACTAGGAAGCCCCTTCACTGGCGGAGATGGGGTGGGGGTAGGTGGGGAGGGTGTGGGGGGAAGCTTCAGAGCCACGGAGGAGAGTGCAGCAACAGGGGTGCAGAGGGCAAAGCAGAGAGATTCCCGCATGAGGATCGGTGCCGACCAGCACTCATGAGCCTGAGAGGCTTGTCTCCTCACCCGCCGGGGCAGGTGGGGGCTGGGAGCTGAGGCTCCAGCTTTGGAGGTCGGATCCCAGGGAGAGGACTGGGGTTGGCTGCGTGAACACAGCCTGAAGGAGGCTAGTGCGCCACAGCTAGCTGGGAGGGAGTCTGGGAAAAAGTCTGGAACTGCCTAAGGGGCAAGAGACCATTGTTTCAGGGTGCGTGAGGAAAGGGGATTCAGAGCACCACCTAAACGAGCTCCAGAGAAGGGTGCAAGCCGCGGCCATCAGCATGGACATCAGAGAGACAGACATGAAACGCTAAGGCTGCTGCTGCAGCTACCAAGAAGCCTGTGTGCAAGCACAGGTCACTATCCACACCTCCCCTCCTGGGAGCCTGTGCAGCCCGCCACTGCCGGGGTCCCGTGATCCAGGGACAACTTCCCTGGGAGAACAGTGCGCCTCAGGCTGTTGCAATGTCACGCCGGCCTCTGCTGCTGCAGGCTCGCCCCGCATTCCATACCCCTCCCTCCCCCTGGCCTGAGTGAGCCAGAGCCCCCTAATCAGCTGCTACTTTAACCCCATCCTGTCTGGGTGGGAACAGACGCCCTTAGGCGCCCTACATGCAGAGGCAGGGCCAAATCCAAAGCTGAACCCCAGGAGCTGTGCGAACAAAGAAGAGAAAGGGAAATCTCTCCCAGCAGCTTCAGGAGCAGCGGATTAAATCTCCACAATCAACTTGATGTACACTGCATCTGTGGAATACCTGAATAGACAATGAATCATCCCAAAATTGAGGAGGTGGACTTTGGGAGCAACTGAAGACTTGGGGTTTGCTTTCTGCATCTAATTTATTTCTGGTTTTATGTTTATCTTAGTTTAGTATTTAGACCTTATTATCATTGGTAGATTTGTTTATTGATTTGGTTACTCTTCCTTTTTTTAAAATATATATTTTTTTCCTTTTTCTCTTTTTGTGAGTGTGTATGTGTATGCTTCTTTGTGTGATTTTGTCTGTATACCTTTGCTTTTACCATTTGTGCTAGAGTTCTGTCCGTTTTTTAATTTTTGGTATAGTTTTTAGCACTTGTTATCATTGGTGGATTTGTTTTTAGGTTTGGTTGCTCTCTTTCTTTTTTTTATTACATTTTAATTTTTAAATTTTTAATAATTTTTTTACTTTTTATTTTAATAACTTGATTTTTATTTTACTTTTTTCCTTCTTTGTTTCTCTGTCTCTCTTGCTCTCTCTCTCTCTCTTTCTTTCTTTTTTCTCCCTTTTCTTCTGAGCCGTGTGGCTGACAGGGTTTTGGTGCTCCGGCCAGGTGTCAGGCCTGAGCCTCTGAGTTGGGAGAGAGACCTCCCGGCTCCAAGTAATATCAAACGGTGAAAGCTCTACCAGAGATCTCCATCTCAACACTAAGACCCAGTTCCACTCAATGACCAGCCAAACAACTAGCAAGACAGGAACACAACCCCACCCATTAGCAGGGGGGCTGCCTAAAATCATAATAAGGTCACAGATACCCCCAAACACACCACCAGACGTGGTCCTGCCCACCAGAAAGACAAGTCCAGCCTCATCCACCAGAACACAGGCACCAGTCCCCTCCACCAGAGAGCCTACACAACCCACTGAACCAACCTTACCCACTGGGGGCAGACACCAAAAACAACGGGAACTATGAACCTGCAGCCTGCGAAAAGGAGACCCCAAACACAGTAAGTTAAGCAAAATGAGAAGACAGAAATACACAGCAGATGAAGGAGCAAGGTAAAAACCCACCAGACCAAACAAATGAAGAGGAAATAGGCAGTCTACCTGAAAAAGAATTCAGAGTAATGATAGTAAAGATGATCCAAAATCTTGGAAATAGAATGGAGAAAATATAAGAAACGTTTAACAAGGACCTAGAAGAATTAAGAGCAAACAAACAATGATGAACAACACAATAAATGAAATTAAAAATTCTCTAGAAGGAATCAGTAGCAGAATAACTGAGGCAGAAAAACGGATAAGTGACCTAGAAGATAAAAGAGTGGAAATAACTACCACAGAGCAGAATAAAGAAAAAAGAATGAAAAGAATTGAGGACAGTCTCAGATACCTCTGGGACAACATTAAATGCACCAACATTCAAATTATAGGGGTCCCAGAAGAAGAAGAGAAAAAGAAAGGGACTGAGAAAATATTTGAGGAGATTATAGTTGAAAACTTCCCTAATATGGGAAAGGAAATAGTCAATCAAGTCCAGGAAGTGCAGAGAGTCCCATACAGGATAAATCCAAGGAGAAACATGCCAAGACACATATTAATCAAACTATCAAAAATTAAATACAAAGAAAAAATATTAAAAGCAGCAAGGGAAAAGCAACAAATAACATACAAGGGAATCCCCATAAGGTTAACAGCTGATCTTTCAGCAGAAACTCTGCAAGCCAGAAGAGAGTGGCAGGACATACTGAAAGTGATGAAAGGGAAAAACCTACAACCAAGATTACTCTGCCCAGCAAGAATGTCATTCATTCAGATTTGACAGAGAAATTAAAACCTTTACAGACAAGCAAAAGCTAAGAGAATTCAGCACCACCAACCAGCTTTACAACAAATGCTAAAGGAACGTCTCTAGGCAGGAAACACAAGAGAAGGAAAAGACCTACAATAACGAAACGAAAACAATTAAGAAAATGGTAATAGGAATATACATATCAATAATTACCTTAAATGTAAATGGATTAAATGCTTCAACCAAAAGCATAGACTGGCTGAATGGATACAAAAACAAGACCCATATATATGCTGTCTACAAGAGACCCACTTCAGACCTAGGGACACATACAGACTTAAAGTGAGGGGATGGAAAAAGATATTCCATGCAAATGGAAATCAAAAGAAAGCTGGAGTAGCAATTCTCGTATCAGAGAAAGTAGACTTTAAAATAAAGACTATTACAAGAGACAAAGAAGCACACTACATAATGATCAAAGGAAGAATCCAAGAAGAAGATATAACAATTGTAAATATTTATGCACCCAACATAGGAGCATCTCAGTACCTAAGGCAAATGCTAACAGCCATAAAAGGGGAAATTGACAGTAACACAATCATAGTAGGGGACTTTAACACCCCACTTTCACCAATGGACAGATCATCCAAAATGAAAATAAATAAGGAAACACAAGCTTTAAATGATACATTAAACAAGATGGACTTAACTGATATTTATAGGACATTCCATCCAAAAACAACAGAATACACTTTCTTCTCAAGTGCTCATGGAACATTCTCCAGGACAGATCATATCTTGGGTCACAAATCAAGCCTTGGTAAATTTAAGAAAATTGAAATCGTATCAAGCATCTTTTCCAACGACAGTGCTATGAGACTAGATGTCAATTACAGGGAAAAAATCTGTAAAAAATACAAACACATGCAGGCTAAACAATACAGTACAAAATAACCAAGAGATCACTGAAGAAATCAAAGAGGAAATCAAAAAATACCTAGAAACAAATGACAATGAGAACATGACAACCCAAAACCTGTGGGGTGCAGCAAAAGCAGTTCTAAGAGGGAAGTTTATAGCAATACGCTCCTACCTCAAGAAACAAGAAACACCTCAAGTAAACAACCTAACCTTACACCTAGAGCAATTAGAGAAAGAAGAACAAAAAAACCCCAAAGTTAGCAGAAGGAAAAAAATCATAAAGATTAGATCAGAAATAAAAAGAAATGAAGGAAACGATAGCAAAGATCAATAAAACTAAAAGCTGGTTCTTTCAGAAGATAAACAAAATTGATAAACCATTAGCTAGACTCATCAAGAAAGAACGGGAGAAGACTCAATAGAATTAGAAATGAAAAAGAAGTAACAACTGACAGTGAAGAAATACAAAGGATCATGAGAGATTACTACAAGCAACTATACGACAATAAAATGGACAACCTGGAAGAAATGGACAAATTCTTAGAAAAGCACAACCTTCCAAGACTGAACCAGGAAGATATAGAAAATATAAACAGACCAATCACAAGCACAAGCACTATTGAAACTGCGATTAAACATCTTCCAACAAACAAATGCCCAGGACCAGATGGCTTCACAGGCGAATTCTATCAAACATTTAAAGAAGAGCTAACACCTATCCTTCTAAAACTCTTCCAAAATATAGCAGAGGGAGGAACACTCCCAAACTCATTCTATGTGGCCACCATCACCCTGATACCAACACCAGACAAAGAGGTCACAAAAAAGGAAAACTACAGGCCAATATAACTGATGAACATAGATGCAAAAATCCTCAACAACTAGCAAACAGAATCCAACAGCACATGATCCAACACCATGATCAAGTGGGGTTTATCCCAGGAATGCAAGGATTTTCAATATACACAAATCAATGTGATACACCATGTTAACAAATTGAAGGAGAAAAACCATATGATAATCTCAACAGATGCAGAAAAAGCTTTTGACAAAATTCAACACCCATTTATGATAAAAACCCTCCAGAAAGTAGGCATAGAGGGAACTTACCTCAACATAATAAAGGCCATATATGACAAACCCACAGCCAACATTGTCCTCAATGGTGAAAAACTGAAACCATTTCCTCTAAGATCAGGAACAAGACAAGGTTGCCCACTCTCACCACTATTATTCAACATAGTTTTGGAAGTTTTAGCCACAGCAATCAGAGAATAAAAAGAAATAAAAGGCCACCATCACCCTGATACCAAAACCAGACGAAGATGTCACAAAGAAAGAAAACTACAGGCCAATATCACTGATGAACATAGATGCAAAAATCCTCAACAAAATACTAGCAAACAGAATCCAACAGCACATTAAAAGGATCATACACCATGATCAAGTGGGGTTTATCCCAGGAATGCAAGGATTCTTCAATATATGCAAATCAATCAACGTGATACATCATATTAACAAATTGAAGGAGAAAAACCATATGATCATATCAATAGAGGCAGAGAAAGCTTTCAACAAAATTTAACACCCATTTATGATAAAAGCCCTGCAGAAAGTAGGCATAGAGGGAACTTTCCTCAACACAATAAAGGCCATATATGACAAACCCACAGCCAACATTGTCCTCAATGGTGAAAAACTGAAACCATTTCCACTAAGATCAGGAACAAGACAAGGTTGCCCACTCTCACCACTATTATTTAACATAGTTTTGGAAGTGTTAGCCACAGCAATCAGAGAAGAAAAAGAAATAAAAGGAATCCAAATCGGAAAAGAAGAAGTAAAGCTGTCACTGTTTGCAGATGACATGATACTATACATAGAGAATCCTAAAACTGCTACCAGAAAACTACTAGAGCTAATCAATGAATTTGGTAAAGTAGCAGGATACAAAATTAATGCACAGAAATCTCTTGCATTCCTATATACTAATGATGAAAAATCTGAAAGTGAAATTAAGAAAACACTCCCGTTTACCATTGCAACAAAAAGAATAAAATATCTAGGAATAAACCTACCTAAGGAGACAAAAGACCTGTATGCAGAAAATTATAGGACACTGATGAAAGAAATTAAAGATGATACAAATAGATGGAGAGATATACCATGTTCTTGGATTGGAAGAATCAACATTGTGCAAATGACTCTACTACCCAAAGCAATCTACAGATTCAATGCAATCCCTATCAAACTACCACTGGAATTTTTCACAGAACTAGAACAAAAAATTTCACAATTTGTATGGAGACACAAAAGACCCCGAATAGCCAAAGCAATCTTGAGAAAGAAAAATGGAGCTGGAGGAATCAGGCTCCCTGACTTCAGACTATATTACAAAGCTACAGTAATCAAGACAGTTTGGTACTGGCACAAAAACAGAAATATAGATCAATCGAACAGGATAGAAAGCCCAGAGATAAACCCACGCACATATGGTCACCTTATCTTTGATAAAGGAGGCAAGCATATACAGTGGAGAAAAGACAGCTTCTTCAAGAAGTGGTGCTGGGAAAATTGGACAGGTACATGTAAAAGTATGAAATTAGAACACTCCCTGACACCATACACAAAAATAAACTCAAAATGGATTAAAGACCTAAGTGTAAAGCCAGACACTATCAAACTCTTAGAGGAAAACATAGGCAGAACACTCTATGACATACATCACAGCAAGATCCTTTTTGACCCAGCTCCTAGAGAAATGGAAATAAAAACACAAATAAACAAATGGGACCTAATGAAACTTAAAAGCTTTTGCACAGCAAAGGAAACCATAAACAAGACCAAAAGACAACCCTCAGAATGGGAGAAAATATTTGCAAATGAAGCAACTGACAGTGGATTAATCTCCAAGATTTACAAGCAGCTCATGCAGCTCAATAACAAAAAAACAAACAACCCAATCCAAAAATGGGCAGAAGACCTAAATAGACATTTCTCCAAAGAAGATATACAGATGGCCAACAGACACATGAAAGAATGCTCAACATCATTAATCATTAGAGAAATGCAAATCAAAACTACAATGAATTATCACCTCACACCAGTCAGAATGGCCATCATCAAAAAATCTACAAACAATAAATGCTGGAGAGGGTGTGGAGAAAAGGGAACACTCTTGCACTGTTGGTGGAATGTAAATTGATACAGCCACTATGGAGAACAGTATGGAGGTTCCTTAAAAAACTAAAAATAGAACTACCATACGACCCAGCAATCCCACTACTGGGCATATACCCTGAGAAAACCATAATTCAAAAAGAGTCATGTACCAAAATGTTCATTGCAGCTCTATTTACAACAGCCAGGACATGGAAGCAACCTAAGTGTCCATCATCGGATGAATGGATAAAGAAGATGTGGCACATATATACAATGGAATATTACTCAGCCATAAAAAGAAATGAAATGGAGGTATTTGTAATGAGGTGGATGGAGTTAGAATCTGTCATACAGAGTGAAGTAAGTCAGAAAGAGAAAAACAAATACAGTATGCTAACATATATGGAATCTAAGGGGGAAAAAAATGTCATGAAGAACCTAGTGGCAAGATGGGAATAAAGACACAGACCTACTAAAGAATGGACTTGAGGATATGGGGAGGGGGAGGGGTGAGATGTGACAGGGTGAGAGAGTGTCATGGACATATATACACTACCAAATGTAAAATAGATAGCTAGTGGGAAGCAGCCGCATAGCACAGGGAGATCAGCTCAGTGCTTTGTGACCGCCTGGGGGGGTGGGATGGGGAGGGTGGGAGGGCGGGAGATGCAGGAGGGAGGAGATATGGGAACGTGTGTATATGTGTAGCTGATTCACTTTGTTATAAAGCAGAAACTAACACACCATTGTGAAGCAATTATACTTCAATAAAGATGTTTAAAAAAAAAAAAAAGAAATAAAAGGAATCCAAATCAGAAAAGAAGAAGTAAAACTGTCACTGTTTGCAGATGACATGATACTATACATAGACAATCCTAAAGATGCTACCAGAAAACTACAAGAGCTAATCAATGAATTTGGTAAAGGAGCAGGATACAAAATTAATGCACAGAAATCTCTTGCATTCCTATATACTAATGATGAAAAATCTGAAAGAGAAATTAAGAAAACACTCCCATTTACCATTGCAACAAAAAGAATAAAATACCTAGGAATAAACCTACCTAGGGAGACAAAAGACCTGTATGCAGAAAACTATGAGGTGCTGATGAAAGAAATTAAAGATGATACCAACAGATGGAGAGATATGCCATGTTCTTGGATTGGAAGAATCAACATTGTGAAAATGAGTATACTACCCAAAGCAATCTACAGATTCAATGCAATCCCTATCAAACTACCAATGGCATTTTTCACAGAACTAGAACAAAAAATTACACAATTTGTATGGAGACACAAAAGACCCCGAATAGCCAAAGCAATCTTGAGAAAGAAAAATGGAGCTGGAGGAATCAGGCTCCCAGACTTCAGACTATACTACAAAGCTACAGTAATCAAGACAGTATGGTACTGTCACAAAAACAGAAATATAGATCAATGGAACAGGATAGAAAGTCCAGAGATAAACCCACACACATATGGTCACCTTATCTTTGATAAAGGAGGCAAGAATATACAATGAAGGAAAGACAGCCTCTTCAATAAGTGGTGCTGGGAAAACTGGACAGCTACAAGTAAAAGAATGAAATTAGAACACTTCCTAACACCATACACAAAAATAAACTCAAAACGGATTCAAGACCTAAATGTAAGGCCAGACAATACAAAACTCTTTGAGGAAAACATAGGCAGGACATTCTGTGACATGAATCACAGCAAGATCCTTTTTGACCCACCTCCTAGAGAAATGGAAATAAAAACAAAAATAAACAAATGGGACCTAATGAAACTTCAAAGCTTTTGCACAGCAAAGGAAACCATAAACAAGACGAAAAGACAACCCTCAGAATGGGAGAAAATATTTGCAAATGAAGCAACTGACAGTGGATTAATCTCCAAAATTTACAAGCAGCTCATGCAGCTCAATATTAAAAAAACAAACAACCCAATCCAAAAAAGGGGAGAAGACCGAAATAGACATTTCTCCAAAGAAGATATACAGATTGCCAACCAACACATGAAAGGATGCTCAACATCGCTAATCATTAGAGAAATGCAAGTCAAAACTACAATGAGTTATTACCTCACACTGGTCAGAATAGCCATCATCAAAAAATCTACAAACAATAAATGCTGGAGAGGGTGTGGAGAAAAGGGAACCCTCTTGTACTGTTGGTGGGAATGTAAATTGATACAGCCACTATGGAGAACAGTATGGAGGTTCCTTAAAAAACTAAAAGTAGAACTACCATACGATCCAGCAATCCCACTACTGGGCATATACCCTGAGAAAACCATAATTCAAAAAGAGTCATGTACCACAATGTTCATTGCAGCTCTATTTACAATAGCCAGGACATGGTAGCAACCTAAGTGTCCATTGACAGATGAATGGATAAAGAAGATGTGGCACATATATACAATGGAATATTACTCAGCCATAAAAAGAAACAAAATTGAGTTATTTGTAGTGAGGTGCATGGACCTAGAGACTGTCATACAGAGTGAAATAACTAAGAAAGAGAAAAACAAATACCGTATGCTAACACATATATATGGAATCTAAAAAAAAAAAAAAAAAGTTCTGAAGAACCTAGGGGCAGGAGAGGAATAAATACACATACGTAGAGAATGGACTTGAGGACACGGGGAGGGGGAATGGTAAGCTGGGATGAAGTGAGAGAGTGGCATGGACATATATACATTACCAAATGTAAAATAGATAGCTAGTGGGAAGCAGCTGCATAGCACAGGGAGTTCAGCTTGGTGCTTTGTGTCCACTTAGAAGGGTGGGATAGGGAGGGTGGGAGGGAGATGCAAGAGGGAGGAGATATGGGGGTTATATGTATATGTACAGCTGATTCACTTTGTTATAAAGCAGAAACTAACACACCATTGTAGAGCAATTATACTCCAATAGAGATGTTAAAAAAAATAATAAGAGTTGATAAAATAAATATTAGAGTAACAGGAAAAGAGAGGTTTGGTCATAAAATGAGGTTAGCTAATATTTAATAAGCTCATGAGTCCCTAAGGTGTGCCAGGCTCTTTATGAAAGTTATTAGATTTAATAAAGGTGTTAAAACTATGGAAAAAAAAATAGCTGAAATTTAAGTTTTTTTTAGTCAATCCTTAGATGATGTGGTTTATTATTTACCATTACATAATAAACCAAGGGAATAATCTAAAAAACGTGAGTATTTTAGAGAAAGCTAGTTTGGTCTTTGATGAAAACATCCATTTACATATTAATTTTCAATAAAAAAATTTGCCCTAGAAATAATTATGCAGCCTAGAATTTTGGAAATCTAGTTCCTATTTGTAAAATTTGCCCCAAAATAGGTTCAACAGGGTGAGTGTTTTCTCTTTTTAATTGATTTTAGGCTTTTATCATAACAACTGTAGAAATTTATCGTCCCATCTTTTCCTGAAAAATGGTGGTAAAATTTCTGATCTGAACTGTTTCCAACCATAACTCATCACTTCACTACCTAGTTTAGTGATCTAAAGTAATTTAATATTTTACATGATATGAGGTATGATGGGGCAAAAACTAAGAGCTGTATTCTACTGCATAGCAAATGTAACATAATAGTTTTACATTATTTTTTGCTTTTAGAAGCTGACTGATCATTAATCGTTATTCCTAAAATGCCAAGCACAGTTTACCTTATTCTAAAAGTACTTAAATTTAAATACAAGTTAGGCATGAAATTACTCATTGAGAACAAAGAAAAAGAACAATTGACCATGCTGAAGATTAGTATAAAAGGGGTATATGTATATATATATTTTTTTAATTTCTTTTTTAAACTTTATTCTATAAATTTATTTATTTATTTATGGCTGTGTTGGGTCTTCGTTGCTGTGCACAGGCCTCCCCTAGTTGCGGCGAATGGGGGCTACTCTTCGCTACAGTGCATGGGCTTCTCATTGCGGTGGCCTCTCCTGCTGTGGAGCACAGGCTGTAGGCACACGGGCTACAGTAGTTGTGGCACACAGGCTCAGTAGTTGTGGCACACGGGCTTAGTTGCTCCGTGGCATGTGGGATCTTCCCGGACCACGGCTCGAACCCATGTCCCCTGCATTGGCAGGCGGACTCCCAACCACTGTGCCACCAGGGAAGTCCCCAAAAGGGGTATATTTTAATCAAAACAGTATTGGATAATTTTCTCAGCTGTGACCCTGCACATTAAAAATTATGAAATATGTGAGGACTCTAATGTCATATTGACTCATGAATAAAATGTGTTTACTGAGTGCATAATTGGGCAAGGCCTTGTGCACAGATCCCATAGGGTCATGAAGAATAGAGCAATCTCAGGAGACCCATTTAAGGAAACATTGAAAACCTATAGAAAAGATCTCTCTGATGGCTTCTGCATTATTCAGATTACTCAAAGAAAAGACGTTGGCAATGCAAGTTAAAATAGATATTTTATTGAGAAACTTGCTTTGTCAGTGAGTGAGTAAAAGTTACAAATATTTTTATTTAATAAAATTAGCATATCCTTAATTCTAAAAACATCTCTTAAAAGCTTTCCTTATCTGAAACTGCAGATCATCCTGAGTCAGGGTTTTCTTTTAGTGTCTTCCATGGAAAAAGATGCTGCCAATTCCTGTCATGCAAATAACAGAACATGTGTAGTATGACTTGTTCACAAGCAAAACAAATTCCCCACTTGAGTTTGAGTTTCTTGCATGCATATGAATTAATATCTTTATTGCTGTAACTATAAAATTCTCCTGGTACAGCAATGAGGCTTTATGCTTACTCCTGAGGATTCTAAGAGTTATAATAATGTGGTCATATTTTTTTTTTAAAGTTATGTAGCAAACAGTTCTGCTGAAAAACCCCATTCCCTAGTTATAACTTAAAGTTGGTATAGGTTAATACTACACACTAATGTGTAATTTACTTGTTAAGTACACTAGGCTTCCATGCAGGTTTTTTTTTTTAATTACATTTTTGTTACATTAAAAGGGCAATGATTTAACCCTATAAATTATTTTCTAAATGGCTTTTACATATAAGACACTAAAAGTATGAGACAAATAAATATTTGAAACAGTTTTAAATAAGTTAAACCAGTACTAACAGCTAATAATTAAGTAGAGGGCAACATTTAGTAATTTTCAAATTTATAAATTTTTATACATGGACACTTAAAAAAACTAAATTGTAAATGTAAAAATAGGATGTTAGGCGTCGAATTTTAAAATCTTGGCTTGAATTACATAGTTTTTTCTTCTTTTTAACTGCAGGGAATAAGGTAATAGGTAATAAGGTAATCTCTGTCCTTCTGCACAGAGATGCTTTGTGCAAACACCAGAAATGATATGTCACACAGCAATAATTTTGCTGATAAATTTAAATGGATCTGCTCAAATTATTACTTTTAGTACAAAAGCTAAAGGTTAGACTATACCTCTGTTGATGAATTTTAGAGATAATAATATTTATGGAGGTTCTTATTTCCCTCCTAATGGCACAGATTAGTACACTGGATAGAAAAGCAAGAGGAGATGAAGCACTTGTTTTTTAAAAAAGTGCTTCTAGTTTTTAATGAGTACTATTTTTCAAGGGAATGGAAAAATAGAATAAGAAGGCCTCTCATAAGAATCAATGAAATTTTTTTTAGGAAGTGCTATCAATAAGTGCAAACTGGTCATAATTTAAGGTCCATATCCTCCCAACAGCACACCTGCCAAATTCGGCAATTTGAAAGAATAGTAAATTGGATATTGATTTTGAAATTACAGCACGCAACTGCAGGAAGCAATGTTTTAAAATGTTGGCATAGTCTATAGTAATCATTATATTCATTATCAGAACTTTAAATCTTGATTTGTTTCTCTTTTTTCTAAGTCAATTTCCTGTGTGTTTTACATACACATGAAATCACAGAATATTAGCATGGGGTGGGAACATGTCTTGTCAAATTTTACAGAAGAGGCAACTGAGGCTCAGAGAGGTTGTGATTTGCCCAAGGTCCCCTAACTAATAAGTAACAGATCTGGGGCTAGAATATGACTCCATGTGGGCTTGTCTCCTTTATAACTGAGGTCTTAAGGGATGGGGATGAATGCTCAATTTCTTTGTATCGTTCCTGTTGGGGAATGTTTGCGTTAATAGCAGGAGGACTCTGTTCAGGACTCTTTTGAAGAAATCTGTAAAACAAGTACTCATCCCGAAATTCATAATTGTTGGTGATGTGTTGGATGACTCCCCCTTGCACCAGTTTATCTCCGTATATCACAGCTTCACCACGGTCGGAGGCAAGGCCAACTTCAATTAGCCAGTTCACCAGGTCACAGCCACAGAAGGTCCCGGCAGAAGTCTTGGCACCACACCTGTATGTCAAAGGAATGATTCACCCATATGTTCTGTAAATCTGGTATCAGCACTGCATGATGGAGGACAAGCAAGGAAAAATAGAAGGAGACAGGGAAAGACAGCATGACAGTTAAAAGGTGGCAGGGATGAAACTATTCTGAATATAAAGGGTTTGTTAAATTACCTGAACCTAGAAAGACCCACCAGAGAAAAACAAAATAGGCCAATAATGCTTGTGAAAACAGAAACAAACAAAAAAAAATGACTTAGATAATGTAAGTGCATCAACAAAGAAATATTCTTTTTATAGTAGATGGTATTTTATGATCAGATGCATTCTGTAGATAGCAGTTATATATTTTATGTTATACTCAGTTAAAATAAATAATTTAATTGTCTCAGGAGCATTAAGTAATATTTTTGCAAGCTCTTAAGAAGTGACAATTTTTACTAAATTACTGAAATCAAACTTTTTATTTTCTGCTTATCACAATACCTTTCTTCATGCCCTGAGCAAGATAATCTTACTGATATGTTAGGAATTTGCTCCATTAAGAAGCAGGCAGGGCTTCCCTGGTGGCACAGTGGTTAAGAATCTGCCTGCCAATGCAGGGGACACGGGTTTGAGCCCTGGTCCAGGAAGATCCCACATGCCGTGGAGCAACTAAGCCCATGAGCCACAACTACTGAGCCTGTGCTCTAGAGCCCACGAGCCACAACTACTGAAGCTGCGTGCCACAGCTACTGAAGCCCGTGCGCCTAGAGCCCGTGCTCTGCAACAAGAGAAGCCACCGCAGTGAGAAGCCTGCACACTGCAATGAAGAGTAGCCCCTGCTCGCCGCAACTAGAGAAAACCCACGCTCAACAACGAAGACCCAACGCAGCCAAAAATAAAAAAAATAAAAAAAGAATGACTATTAAAAAAAAAGAAGCAGGCAAAGGGTAAGTGAGATCTGTCTTGCTATAAATCTAAGATTTTTTTTTTCATAGTTGTTGACTATATTCCCCACACTGTACATTTCACCCCTGTGATTCATCTATTTTACAACTGAAAGTCTGTACCTCTTAATCTCCATCACCTATTTCTTTCTTCCCCCCAACCTCCTCCCCTCTGGCAACCACTTGTCTGTTCTCTGTATCTATGACTCTGTTTCTGTTTTGTTATGCCTGTTCATTTGTTTTGTTTTTTTAGATTCCACATATAAGCGAAATCATACAGTGTTTGTCTTTCTCTGTCTGACTTATTTCACTTAGTATATTGCCCTCTAGGTCCATCCATCTTGTCGCAGATGGCAGGATTTCATTCTTTTTTATGGCTGGGTGATATTCCATTGTATATATATACCCCATCTTCTTTATCCATCCATCTACTGAGGGACACTTAGGTTTCTTCTATATGTTGCCTATTGTAAATAATACTGCAATGAACAAAGGGGAGCACATATGTTTTCTAATTAGTGTTTTTATTTTCTTTGGGTCAATACTCAGGAGTGGAATTGCTGGATCATATGGTACTATTTTTAATTTTTTGAGGAATTTCCATAAGATTCCTCAGATTTTTTTTTTTTTTTTTTTGGCCATGCTGCATGGCTTGTGGGATCTTAGTTCCCAGACCAGGGATTAAACCCACGCCCCCTGCACTGGAAGTGTGGAGTCTTTTTTTTTTTTTTTTCTAAATTTATTTATTTTACTTATTTATTTTTGACTGTGTTGGGTCTTTGTTGCTGCAGGCGGGCTTTCTAGTTGCGGCGAGCGGGGGCTACTCTTCATTGCGGTGCGCGGGCCTCTCATTGCAGGGGCTTCTCTTGTTGCGGAGCATGGGCTCCAGGCACGTGGGCTTCAGTAGTTGTGGCACGTGGGCTCAGTAGTTGTGGCTCACGGGCTCTAGGGCGCAGGCTCAGTAGTTGTGGCGCACGGGCTTAGTTGCTCCATGGCATGTGGGATCTTCCCGGACCAGGGCTCAAACCCGTGTCCCCTGCATTGGCAGGCGGATTCTTAACCATTGCGCCACCAGGGAAGCCCCAGTGCAGAGTCTTAATCACTGGACTGCCAGGGAAATCCCAGATTCCTCAGATTTAAAAAATTTTTGATAATAAATCTGCTTCTTAATTATTTAAAATTTGTCTTCCTAATGCAAATGTGAGGCTGCCTCAGGTATGAACAAAAAAACAAGGGAAAAAGAAATGTAAAAAAACAAATTAAGTAGATTCTGTTCATTTTTATACAAGTATGCAATAGACAACATGAATCTGTCCACAAGCATTAGTTAAGCTGCAAAACCTAAAGTGCTTGACAGTAGGAAACAGTGGATGAATATCAAGATGAAATGAGAAATAGGTGACAAAAATTTTAAAGCATTTAACCACAAATGAATGTACATTAGCGTTTCATATAAAAATTAGAAAAGAGGTTAATATATATGAAAAACTTTCTCAAGTACACAAAATCACAATATTGTAACATCAATATTTTACTTAGTAATAAGATATCTTAATTTATGCTTTGCAACTACAAACATCACTTTAAACAAAAGCCTGAATGTTACACCCGGAGTCTGAGCCTTTTTCCTCCTTGTTGATTTTAAATTTATAGCCCTACACCTTCTAATCCAGACACC
This sequence comes from Balaenoptera borealis, assembly GCF_965194805.1. Taxonomy (NCBI): domain Eukaryota; kingdom Metazoa; phylum Chordata; class Mammalia; order Artiodactyla; family Balaenopteridae; genus Balaenoptera; species Balaenoptera borealis. Next base: position 58,872,672 of record NC_138863.1, on the reverse strand, counting down.
AACTGATTAATATTTGCTTCCTGAGGACTGATCAGGCAGCTACAACCACAGCTCACGGAGTTGTACAGAGTGGCAGAGGATTAGCCACTATGCAGGGTGCAGAGCAGTACCATCACCAGCCTGTGCCCATTTGCCATCTGGGACGGAGGCAGCCTGACAGCCCTGCAAATGGCAAAGAGCTATGCCAGTCAGCAATCACAGTGGGCCTGGTGGAGGTAACACAGAGTTCCTTTTTTTAAATTTTAAAAAGCAATTTTAAATTGTTGAAACTATCCATAGATGGTTCTTTGAAATAATTGTGTTTGGGCCTTTAAGGGTGGGAAACTAATTTTTTTTCATAGCTTACCATTTCCAGAAACTGGGCTAGGCGCAGCATATAGATTTTGTTATCTAATGCAAACAACCCCAAGAGCCAGGTATTTTAAAGAAGAGGAAAACTAAGGTTTGGAGACTTAAACTTGCCCAATGTCACAGAGCTAATAAGTGGCAGATCCAGTAATTGAGTTCTAGTATTAGTCCCCACCCAGTGAGTCCCCTTTCCACGAGCTATACCAGGATACCTCCAGTTATAATGAAATATAGTGGCATAATATTTGTAAATATCCTGAATGGTAATTTTCATACATTTTCAATTTTTCAGTTATAAACATAAAAGTATTCTTAATATCATGTTTTGTTTTTTTCTCTTTTTTTGACAACCAAAAATATTGGCACTAAAACATTTGTTTATTCTTTTCCTGCTGTATACTCCATACAGGATTAGAAGAATAAATATGCTGTCATAGACTGAAGATTAGGACTTGAGGTGAAAAATAAGCAGCAGAATTAATTAAGAGATAGAAATTTCATTTCATTTTCTTAACAATATCATTAGTAATATGAAATAGCATATTACTAGCATACCCCTAGGAGATGGGGAATATAAAATCACTTCTAAATACAATGTATCTCAAAGGTTTTTGAGAGGTACTAATGGCCAACATGAAGTGAATGTTCATATTCTGCTACATTTTGGTTCATTCTAAAGTTTTCATGTTTTACATGGAAATCAGAAGTTATATGGCATTTAAAAATGTAAAGATCAAAGTGTTATGGCTCTTATATATACTGTTTCTTAAACTATAAACTGACCCATAGCTATTTTAACTTTTATGTGTATATGTGTTATTGAAAATAACAATAATAAAGTTAGTCACAAGCACATTACTTAGCTTATTACAAACCATAATTAAGCATCTAAAATATAATTATCTAGAACCTGTACTTACCTTCTTTCCTTCACAATGTTTTGGATACAGAGGTCACGGTGATAATGGATAAACTGTTGACAGGTCATTTTTATTTCCTCAGGAACAGAAGAATCCCTATTTTCTGCTGTTTCTTTGTTGTTCCATAGGAATTCAAGTCTAAAAACCAAAATTTAAGGATGCAATTTTTAAGGAATGAAAAGCCCTGAAAGAGAGCCCCTTCTTGCTTATCACCCCGTCGACATGGCTGTTCCCAAACTGTCACTCACCACAGCTGTCATCTACAGCACCTAGACATCCTTAGTCTCTGAAGCAGAAACATATTTAACCTGCATTTGGTGGCTGGGGTGGGGGACTTGAACATTTTATAAACCCTCCAGACATGTTGGACCCATTTCAGTAACTACCAAAAATTGAAGTTTCTTATTCTACATTCTACTGTTTTAAAACGCAAAAATAACGTACAGAGATCAAGTATATTATTTAATCATTTTCCAATTTCGGTACCAGAGAGACAAATATGGGACCTGGAGTACAAAACAATTCTGTTTTGCCAGCCCAGACAATAGATCTGTTGACTCTTTTAACCGATCAACATTATGAAGCTAATAACTAAGTGCAGTGACTTGCCTATTATGCTTTTCTTCTTTCATGAAAGGACTGTGACCCTAGAAGCTATATTTTAATGATGATGGAAAAAAGAGGAGAAGAAGGAACAGGGACCATTTACTGGGCACTTTTTAAATATTTATTTATTTATTTATTTATGGCTGTGTTGGGTCTTCGTTTCTGTGCGAGGGCCTTCCCCAGCCGCGGCAAGCAGGGGCCACTCTTCATCGTGGTGCGCGGGCCCCCCACTATCGCGGCCCCCCCTGTTGCGGAGCACAGGCTCCAGAATGCGCAGGCTCAGTAATTGTGGCTCACGGGCGCAGCCGCTCCGTGGCATGTGGGATCCTCCCAGACCAGGGCCCGAACCCATGTCCCCTGCATTGGCAGGCGGACTCCCAACCACTGCGCCACCAGGGAAGCCCTGGGCACTTTTTATATAGGCAATAGGATAAATTCCACTAGCACTTCTAGTTTCTACTAATTTTGACTTTGAAAACAAATGAGGAAGTACGGATTCACCCCTCTACCTCCACCACTTCCTCCCACCCCCAAGGTGAAGTGTTCTCATTTCATTATTTTTCATAAAGAAATCCCTGATCTGAATTAAAAGAAACTCTTCACCAAGTTAATTAAAAAAAATTGAAATTTAGAAAGAAGAAAACTTGAGTTTTCTATAAATTGTCGGTTTGACAGAAAGAGAAATCCTGTTGTCAAACGAGAAAGACAATCAAATATAGACCTTTGGGGGCACATCACCTACTATTTCCATTTCTAAATACATTTTCAAGTTTCATTTTACTTTATGTAGTTAATGGCATAGATAGAAGTCAGTGTCCATCAATTCTTGTTAAAATACAAATTAAAATGTTGGATTAATGACAGCTCTTCTGTCATTTTCTCTGCAATTATTTACAACAAATGTGTGAATCAACAGATAACCTTTCTGTGGTTTCCTAGGAGTTTCTAAAGGTTTAAAAATATAAGTATCTTAATAGAATGGCTTTGTCATCACCTTTACAGTTATAGCTTTATTTCAAAACTAAAAGTACCTTCTTTTGAAAGGTAGGATGATTAAATGTTTGTCCAATCCAAAGATGCCAAAGGAAATAAATCCCTATGGAAGAAAAAAAAGTTATATTTTATGAGTTCTACAATAAATTTTAAGACAGAGAAATGATGGAAGCCAAAATATTTAGTGCTTGGGGAAGTAAACCTCTAGTGATTAGAGCAACATTTTAAATAGAACACACGGGCAGGACCTCTAAAGTTCAGTGCCTGATGGCAGGTACAGTCAATGCTCTGTATCCACAGATTCCACATCCATGGATTTAACCTACTGTGGATTGAAAATATTTGGGAAAAAAATTCCAGAAAGTTCCAAAAAGCAAGACTTGAACTTGCCGCATACTGGCAACTATTTACATAGCAATTAAGGTGATGTAACTAACCTAGAGATGATTTAAAATATACAGGAGGACATGCATAGGTCATATGCAAATACTGTGCCATTTTATATGAAGGACTTGAGCATCCATGGATTTTAGTACCTGAGGGGTGTCCTGGAACCAGTCCCCCTCGGATACTGAGGGATGATTGTATGCCTCCCTTGGATGCCTCTTCCCAATCATCTTTCCTACTAATTATGATGGGTGATATAAGTGAGTGCTGAACAACCACATTGGCAAGCTAGCTTACTGGAGAAAAATGAAAACATTTAAGGGCTATATGACTTTTTTCCCCTTTCTAAAAAGAAAATAAAATATCTCCCATTATGCTTAAGTACTTCTTTATTATTTTTCTGTTAAAACTTCAGAAATTATAGAATTAACAAGTGCTATAGGTTCTGATTATAAGGAAGTAACTGAAAAAATTTTATGTGAAATGAAATTGGCTAGTGTTTAGGGAAAGGGTTTGATGAATTTGGGAGTGATGAGGCAAACTAGCACCAGATATTAGCCACGTATCAGGACAATCAGGACTGCCTTGGGGAGATGGGAAGCTGGGAACTGCCATCTGTCAGGCACAGTGGGGTAAGGATTTTAGAGCAGGTTGGTGTGCGTGGGATGGAAAATGTAATGACATGAAGGACCTACCTGTCTTCACCTCAAATTATAAACCACCTAAAGGGAATGATCTTACCACCACAACTCCCCAAGAGAAAAATGGAATGGGAGCAGGTTTTGTATCTGTCTCCTTCCTTTGAAGCACTTCAGCCATAAGCTGTGGGGACAATATTTCAAATGCAACATTCCTGGCATTAGCTTCTGTTTGCGAAGCTTTGTCAGTCCCAGTCCTGGGATGGCTCAGCTTGGAGTGGGCTTTCTGAATGCAAAATGCTAAGTAAGACTAAGATTTTCAACTAGTATTTTATAGTTCTTGGGTACAAAATCAAATCTTGAACAGTATCACAGAGTGAGGTGGGCATCAAGTAGCCCTGGGATGCTCATGTCTGTCTATAATAAACTGATAGGTCACTTGTCTGTCTAAATATAGCCATTTTTGCTCCCATAATAAAGGCAAAGAAAACTGGAAATATTTCAAGAAATTAAAGTTAGGGAAAAACTTGCAAGAGCGTCTACTGATAAATGTTAACTAACTCATATGGCCAATTATTTCAGGTTTAATAGGCAAGTGCAATGATTTCAAGTACTGTATTTTTTTCAACCTGATACTTAATCTTGGGACTAATATTCTCTAATTAAAAAGTAAGGGATGTGGTTAAGACTTCGCCTTCCAATGTAGGGAGTGCAGGCCTGATCCCTGGTCGGGGAGCTAGGATCCCACATGCCTTGTGGCCAAGGGACCAAGACATGGAACAGAAGCAATATTGTAACAAATTCAATAAAGACTTTAAAAAAAATGGTGCTCATCAAAAAAAAAAATCTTTAAAAAAAAAGTAAGGGATTGAAGACAATAAAAATTTAAAATTTTCACATCAAAATATTTTCCCAATATCTAAAATATCATTTACCCTTAAATATCCATTTTAATAGTGATATAAACAAAGACAACAGCACCTATCATATTAGTTCTTCATGGAATTTTAATGTCTAATTTTTAAACTGGGGGTGATAAGTCTACTTTGTAGATATTCTTGTGATGTTTAAATGAAATAATTAATGTAAAATGCTTAAAAATGTTTGGCATATAGTAGACTCTCAAGGAATGGTATCTACTAGCCCTGGTCAAATTTTATTTATATACCACATGATTTTTTTTAAAGGATTTAAGTACCTGTAGTTCAAGAAACATCAAAATGTAAATGAAATGATGCGCATTAAAATAAGTTGCTAAACTAAAGGCTCAGAGATGTTAAGTCATTTTCCCAAAGTAACTTATTAAGGCCACAACAAAGTTTATAAAGAACTTGGAACATCTTGTCCCTGCTAAATTATCATTCTTTATCTCAAAACCAAAGCAAAAAACTATTTGGTATTTCTGATTGAAACACTCAGTGTGCATTCTGATGACTTTAACCAATATAATAATTCATCTCTACTAGGAGATAGGCAGCAGCTGTCAGCTGTCACGCATACCAGCAGCTGGCAAACAAACTAAACCCTTTTGATTTAAAAGAAAACAACAACATCCGTACCATCACCCCCCCACCATCAAACCATCCAGGAAAACAAAAACCCCTCAAAGTTCTCAGTAAATAAATACCTGGCCAAAGTTAAACACAGCACAGAAAAACTGTAACTCAACATACAGTCTCCCAGGCTCTTGGTTGAATAGCCACCATAAACAACTGGAAAGATTCTGTAAAGGAAGGAGAAAATAGTACTTTAAAATGAAGCAAGCTAATCATTTCTCTCTATCCAGAACATAGTACAATAACTTATCTACTTAATAATTAGGAAGAAAAGGACTAAAGGGAAAAACACCAAGAGAATATAGAGGCTTTGTCTTTCAAACAAGAGGTTTCAACCTCTCTTCTTGACAGATGTCATTCAAGCAGCATCTATTCTGATCAGATTTGAAGCAAGAAGACATGAGCCATAATACAGAAACTTACATAATACATCAGGACTTCAACTAGCCGAAGACAGGTCTGATTTTAAAATTAGTTTTACACAGTGAAAACAATCACATCACCGAGCAGCAATTCTTGGCTGCATTTCTTACTTTTTGATTTTTGTTCTTAAACAGCAGTTAAAATGGTGCTGGCTGATATGATTCTATGTAGTGAGCATCCCAGTTTGGAAAGGGTAAGGGGGTTTCTTCATGGGTTATATGGTCCATCTCCCATCGCTAGGCAAGTTACACTTGAACTATCACAAAGAAGTATATAATAACTGGTAATTCACTAAAGAGGACATAGAACTAATTAAAAAAAAAAACCTTCAGTAATCAAAGAAGTGCATTTAAAAAATGAAGTGCTATATTTCACTTAAAAAATTATCAAATAGGGCTTCCCTGGTGGCGCAGTGGTTGAGAATCTGCCTGCCAATGCAGGGGACACGGGTTCGAGCCCTGGTCTGGGAAGATCCCACATGCCACGGAGCAACTGGGCCCGTGAGCCACAATTACTGGGCCTGAGCGTCTGGAGCCTGTGCTCCGCAACAAGAGAGGCCGCGATAGTGAGAGGCCTGCGCACCGCGATGAAGAGTGGCCTCCGCTTGCCACAACTAGAGAAAGCCCTCACACAGAAACGAAGACCCAACACAGCCATAAATTAAAAAAAAAAAAAAAAATTATCAAATAAAAAATTTATAATATTCAATGTTGGTGAGAGTACTTTACAAACCTATACTACTCCTTTGGAAAACAACTTAGTAGAATGCATCCCAAGGCACAAAAATATTTATACTCTTTGATCCAGGTTTCCCAACTTTGAGAATCTATCATAAGGAAATATATTTCATGGAGATGTTTATTAGAGCATTCTGAAAAACTAGGAACGATCCATAGTTCCATAAGGAAGTGGTTGAGTGAATGCTAATGCATCTCCTCTATGGTTTATTGAGGAGCCATTTAAAGGAACGGTTATGAACACTTTGCAGCAACATGAAAATGCTTGACATAAGTCACAAAGCAGGACATAAATCTGAATGTATTATTAGAACCATGAAAAATATATTAAAAAAGAGAAGGCAGTAGTATGATGGATATTTTTCCTCTTTTCTCTATTTTGTAAGTATCCATTGAATGAAGTGGTTATGTTATTATTTTCATAATGTAAAATTATTTTTAAAAGTTTATTTATCTGAGGACTATCTTCTGAGAGACCATGTAGTCATTTATCCACAGAAGTCAGTCAAGGAATATGTTAGGAGTAAGTGGTCCTGTACGCATCATGGAGATGCCCGGTTTTACCCCAAATTCTAGGTTCAAGGCATAGGATGAGTAAGTATTCTAAGCAAAATAAGCTATTGAAGCACTTAGGCAACAGAGTAATGTGAATTATTCATTCTTTTTTCCCCCCCAAAACATTTAGCTCAAGATTAGGATTCAGATGGTCGAATTGCCACCCCCCTGTGAAGAAGCAACTAAGTTTCTCCAGATGCCTGAAAAAAAACCTTTGCCAAACATTTAAAGAAATGGCCCCAAAACAAAATCAGAAGAAACATTTACAGCAAACAGGCCAATAATGAGAAGTAAACACAAAAACACATGTCGAGTCAGTTGCTGGTCTCCACTCTGTAGATACTGCTCCTCTTCCTGGGCTAATATGCAGCTCTGGGAGTTACAGCGACTCACACAATGTTCATCTATAAAACAGTAAGTACAACAATTTGTAATCAGAGCTTTTTATCTGAATGCATTTTAAATTCATAATGACTTCCTAAACAAACCACCACATATGCACATTCAGCTCAGAATCAGTATTTTATTTTAGTTGAAATCCAAGGAAGTCTCCTGCATGTTGTTTTAGGAGAGTTCTACTTGTAGAATATTTTTATCCAAAAAAAATACAAGTAGTACGCAATAGTTCCCTTCTACATTATTTAACAATGTAACACACACACACACACACACTTTTTTAAGGCTAAATTAATAACTCAAGTTTCACCTGTGATAAATCTACACCTTGGTGTAATTTTGTAAAAATGTAAAAATCTACACCTTAGTGTAAATAGGTCACGAATACCCTATTTTGGCTAAGAGCAAAACAAATTTACTACTACCACTTGCCTTTCATTAAAGAGTTTAAAATTTGCCTTAGAAAAGACCTTTAAGGAACCAAATAAAAAATATTATACACTTTGTTCTGTTCGCATATGGAACCAAGTCCAAATCACATGACTCTTCTCTGGCCTAAAAGAGAAGTGAGGGGCCTTTCACAAGAAACCTTTATTCTCCCACCTCAGCTCCACTATATCTAAGGCATCAAATGCAGGGGAAAACATTTTTACAAAATAGATGCTAGTCTAACATACAGTCTTATTACAAAAAGTCAGAGATTAAAAAACACAACTCTACAGCTCTTACCTTTAAGCGAACAAAAATTTATACTTCCTAAAGCCTCTTCTTAGAAAAGAACATATACAACCATTAAATATGGTCTGGCCTGATAGCTAATGGCATAGGTGAATGTTCACAATAAAAGTAGGTTAAAAGTAAAAAGTAAAAAGAAAGTAGGCTGCCAAACAGTTTCTGTAGTATGATCCTATTTTATAACAATTATTTGGGTATATCTTGGTATAGAAAAATTCTAGCAGTATATATAATAAACCTGGTCTTAAAACATTATGTAGAAGTATTATAAAAATGGATATAAATAAATTTTACTATCTTTTATTTGCCTTTTTTACACATTGCGATATTTATTTTGCCTTTGTGGTGTGCCAGTGTTTTGGCGACAAGGAATTAATCACATTGTTAAACTCTAAAAATTCTCATTTGTCCATGGTTTGATTTCCTTTAGACTTTCTTTATTTCAGGCTTAGGAATGGTACTAAATTATGATGAAGTCCTTATATGATGGCTCTCATTCTATATAATTTTTGTAAAATATGATCAGAAAATCTAAGAAGCCCCTATAATTAAAAAAATTTTTCAGGAATCAGCATTATTAATGGAGAAATGATAGATAAGCAAATTGTAAGGGGATTTTGGGGGGGCAAAAAAAGTTGTTGAATCAAATCACATGCTGAGTTTGCTAATGGACTTTACTATTAGGTATATTGTATAGGGAAGAAAAAGCAAGGAGCAAACACTTGGGAATTCTGATGTAAAGAAATATCAGCTTTAGAAAAGGGGCACACAAAACTTGAAACACATGTAACTGAATGCCAAGAGGGGTTTCCTATTGAAAGTCAGTGAAGGCTCAACATCTGATGTATTTTTACTTCTTTCTATGGAAATGTGAATTCTACTATTTAAGATTCATTCCTAGCCAGCAGAAAGCAGTCAAGTATAAATCCCGCCTGAATAATAACAACAACTACTGCTGCTGCTGCTATGTTTAATAAGCATTTAGTTTGTATACCACTCACTGTGCTAAGTGATTTGCACACATCATTTCTTATAATCCTCACAACATTTCTTATATAAAAACATAATGCCCTTGACAGCAAAACAGTTGACGTATGCTCCCTCATAAAGAGGACTTTTTAGGGTTTCCCTTTCTACTTTGATTAAAAATAAGCATGATCAACTGAAGGTACATTGCAATTTCACATAAATGTATTCAGTTGTCTTAAATAATTTGAAATTCAGACCATAAATGTGATTTAGTCTCTTAGTCTATATGCCAAAAGGTTATTACTTGTAAAGATTTTTCTTATTTTATAAGAAAGGGCATATTTTAAAGCACACGGATTCAAAATGTAATTAAGCACTAACTAATTAGTCCTGGCCCTGGGGGAATGGAGTGGGGGAAAAGTCTCAGCTTCTAAAACAAGAGCCCCAAAAAAATAATGGCCCTTAGGGCAAACTTCTTGGAATTATCACTTGGGTTAAATTTATTGGAAAATTTCCACGCAAATTAAAAATCAGTACCCTATCTATGCACAATTATTATACTATTTGTACTTTCTTTGAGAATATTCTCAAACAGTAGCTTCTATAGAAATTCTATATAGAGTTCTTTTAAGGCATAAGAATAAGGAATCTTTTGTTCCTTAGGCCCATCCTCATAGCCCAGATGCACTTACTTTTCTTTCTTTTTTTTTTTTTATATATATTTTTATTATTTTTTTATTGGAGTATAATTGCTTTACAATGATGTGTTAGTCTCTGCTGTACAATGAAGTGAATCAGCTATATGTATATATACATCCCCTCCCTCTTGGACCTCCCTCCCACCCACCCCATCCCACCCATCTAGGTGGTCACAGAGCACCGAGCTGAGCTCCCTGCCAGAGGCACTTACTTTCCTCAAACGAGGGAGTCACAGACCCACTGGTGCTTATGTTTGCTACTGGTTCTGTGGATGGGCAGCATAATTCACCGTTTCCCATGCAGCAGGAGCAGCAACCTATATAGACAAAATAACACGTGAGGGGAGAGTCCAACCACAACAGAAATGGACAACATGAAGAGATGCCAAGTAAAACAAACCAAACCCCCCAAAACAAAAAAAAACCCCAAACTCATTCACACACGCACACAAATTTTCCATACAGCCACATTGTATGGGTATCTATCAAAAAGTATTCAAATGTGCTTATACAGAAGCTAACATTTAAAGAGTGGCACACAAAGGATCAGCTCCTTTACATATTGTCTCTTCTTTGTATGAGACAAGGAAAATGTTTTTGTTTGTTTGTTCTCCGGCTGATATCTTTTTTGGACCATCAGGGAATTCCCATAATTAATTAATTTTTTTTTAAGGAAAATGTTTTTATCCATGCTATTTTATTAGTTTCCACTGTGCTTTGGGAAATAAGAATTTGACCACTTTCCTAAAATACAGCTTGGATTTCACCTCTCCTTGAAAACATGCACTAATGCTCTATTGCTAACTGCAGCTAATTCAAACTCCTTAGCCTGAATTTGAAAGCTCTCTAGGACTCGGCCCCTCTCCCCCTATCCAACCACTCCCACTATTCAACAAAGGCCCTTCCCTTCTTTCAGGACTGTTCTCTAGTTGTCCTCCACAAACTTCATGTTTATTTGAGTCTCCCGGCCTAGTTTGACACAGATTTCATCCAAACCCTCTCCTCCTCTAAGTTTAGCTCAAAACTCACTTCTTTCAAGAACATGTTTCCTACTAGTTTAGAAGATGCAGTAAAAGCAGTTGTATTCTTTTTTTATTTTTAGATATATACTGCTGAAAGTCTCTTGCTGGTTTATAGGTAAACTGGTTTACAGAAGTCATACTGAGACATCTGCTATAGAGCTGTAGTTTTACCTCTATATAGTCAGAGAACTGCATGCAGTGTCCTTTAAAACATTTCTCACATATATGGACACGGTGCTCCTTGACATGGATTATAATAGAATAACTTCAGTGATAAACTGTATTAAAACTTAATGTACTAAAAAGGAATAATTCATAGGCTGAACCTTTCATTGATAATGTGCTTTAATTTTTCAGTAGTGTTCCTAAAAACAAAACAAAAAAAGATTTCAAAGTATAAAAACTACAATCTATAATAAGATATTACAAATGTCTTTCTAAATTTAAGATAATGATGCCACAGAATAATCGAAAAGAAAATACAGAAATCATCTGGCCCTGCCCTATTACCTTCAGAAATTTGAAGGCTTAAGTTCACTAAGATAAAATTGTTAAGAAAACAGATATAAAGCCAGGCCATTCCAATGACATATGTATAGGGAACACACACATATGGCAGTTTTTCCCTTCAAATGTAAGAAGGACATGTAAGTGCCCCATTAGCCTTCTCATTTATGTATGTATGTTTGTATGTTGCTCAGTAATACACCATACTTATTTATTACTTTTTTATTTTACCCTTTGACCCCCTTCGCCCATTTCTCCTACCCTCTACTCCCTGCCTCTGGCAACCACGAATCTTGTTTTCAGAATCTATGAGCCTGTTTTTTTTTTTAAGATTCCATATATAGAGAGATGATATGGCCTTCTCTTTTTATTAACTGAACCTTTGCTCTCATATTAAAATAGGTTAATTTTCCTTTCAATTATAATTCCACACTTAGAGCGTAAGCAAATCATGTGTCTCTGACAAATGTGTAGCGAGGGGCAGAAGGGAGTGAACTATTTTGGATTACTGAGATTTGGGGAGGCCAGGCTGGACATCTAATGTGTTATGTGTTAATACTACTAGCAAAGCAGAAGAGAGCAGGCTTTAGGGAAGAAAAATAACCAGACAGGTTTAAAAACCTTTTTCCTAGGAACATGGGTGAATAGGCAAATAAACAAGTGCCTTGCCACAGGAGTTTTCAGGGTAGCTTCAGAAAATCATGGCACATCTTATCGACCCATGCATCTATCCATTCATTTAACAAATATTACTAAACATGTATAGGAAGCCTGATACCATGCTAGGTGCTGAGGCTATAATGATGGGCAAGTCAGTCACAGCACTTACACTCTAGTGGGTTATACTGAAAATTTAAAAAGCAATTATAAAGCAGTGAGATAAGAGGAGAGGGAAGTATAAACACTGCAGAAGGTTTTCTATTGAGATAAGCCATAGCTGTCTTCTGGCTCTCCATTTATTTATATAAAAGGTGCAAGCTAGTTTTCCTGCTAGAGATGACAATGACAGGATTTAAAGAACATCTATGGTACTGTTTATTTTTCATTTTTAAAGGACAGTAGAGACATAGCAGCAGAAGTCTCCGGGCTTAAGACACTTAGTTTAGGACTCCCCACACGTGTTCACAAGCCTTTGGTGGCCAGTTCTAAAACACTCGCAGGAGAAGAAGATGCAGAGAGTGGTGGTCTTTACGCCCTGTCTGAAAACATAAAGTAGATGGATTTATAGGATAAATGTGAGAGTACACAAAGAAAGCGAGGAAAGAAAGGATGCTGGGCATGATCAGAAAAGTACTCGAGACTTCAGAAAAGTGGCTTTTAAAATCTCAGTGAAAGCATACACATAATCCTTGAACTTCTGTTTTAAAAGGGAAAATAGTCAAGAGGACTCAAAAGAATGAAATTCTGATGATATAATCACAAAGGATCTGACAAAGAAATTAATGAGCACCACCAATAAAATGAACTAAAGGAGGCCTGATTGAAGCAGGGTTAATGTAAATCACTAGTTGGCAAACTACAGTCCTATGTAGTGGGACCCCGCAGTCCTATGTAGTAGGTATTAGCAGCATTAAATATGGAAACCAAGGCACAGAGAACTTGCCTAAGACCAAATAATAGTAAATTGTAGAGTCAGATTTGAACCCAGGCAGACTGGCTCCAGATCCGTGTTTCTAACCCCCGTGCTATCTACTTCCAGTTTGGGATGAAGGACAGGAAAGAGGAAGGAAGGCAATGTAAGACAGTAGGATTTGTGGGATCTTCTTCCTTTTAAGTTAGTTAAAATGCTTTTTAAAATCTCTTTTTAAAAAGAGATTTCTTTTTGCTCTTTCTTTACTTATTGCTATTTACAACTAATAGTTTTAAGATTAGTCATCTCTCTACTCCACACACTCTCTAAACAAAATAGGTACCATCATTTACACTTCCTAGCACAGTGGTCTGTGTCTATGAAATCTCCACACACACACCAATGAATCCAAAATGCATACTCTATTGCTGAGTTCCCTTCAAGAATTGAAGCAAACTCGATAACTGTTAACACATTAACAAAGGCACTGGTTAGGGTCATATTTTCACTTATACCAAGGATTGCCGAACATTTTCTATAAAGGGCCAGATAATAAATATTTTAGGCTTTGCAGTCCATTGAATCTCTGTTGAACGACTCAACTCTACCAACATAGCATGAAAGCATCCATAGGCAATATATAAATAAATGAGCATGGCTATGTTCCAATAACATGTGATGGACACTGAAATTTAAATTTCACATAACTTTCAAGTGTCATAAAATATTTGTCTTTTAAAATTTTTTCTTCAACTCCTTAAAAATGTACAAGCTATTCTTAGCTCTTGAAACATACAAAAACAGATGGCCCACTGTAGTTTGCCAACTCCCAACTTTCACCATTAACCCTGCTTCAATCAAGCCTCTTTAGTTCATTTTATTGATGGTGCTTACCTGATACAATGTTGTTAAATTAACAAACATAGGTGCTTAGTTTCCTAGAAAGAGCCCTCCTTCAGTTGTTACTCTTCTCTAAACTCTCAGGACCAAGGAAGTCTTAGGACTTAACAAAAGATTATCCTCACAAAAGATTTATAAACAAGAATCTAATAAATGAACTTGCAAGCTCTTTCTATTATTGACTATGCTTCAAATTCCTCATTTCATAAATACCTGTGATATTCAAGATAGTTCAAGGAAGTTTCCTTAAATAAAACATTTAGGATACAGGCTATACAGGCATGTAAGAGTTTCTTTATAATTAAGGATCATACTTGTTTCTGGGATAGAACTTGTAAAAGGTTCAGGTTCATTTATCGGCACTGCACTGTCCTCGAAAGCAGTGCTTCCAGGCTTTGCTGCTTTGTGGTCTTGAGACTGGTCGAAACCTTCATAGCGTCCTGCTTGGGAGGTGCGGTACATACACATGAGTGATACGCTGGCTATCACAATGCTGCAGAACAGGGTGACTGCCGTGATGATCATCTGTCAACATTGCAAAGAGACGTTAGGCCACTTTTCACAATCCCAGCTTGAAATCTTAGTAGACGAGGTTAAGGGCACTTTTTTGGTTGAAAATGCGTTATCTCCATAGCTATAAATGCTCTACAACAGTGGTTCTTAAAAAAGAGGAAGAGTATGGAAGGAATGTAAGTTACTTGAAGAGAAATTAGGGTTTGCTTGTAATCAAATGAGATTTCTAGATGCTTCTTTCACTATGCGTCATGTCCTTGGTTTCCTCTACAAGTAATCTAAATGATTACTTATAGACTTTTTCTTTACTTCAAAGATTTTGCTTGCTTTAGTACACAGTTCAAGTGTATTTCAACTAGAAACTTTGTTATGGTGATAATACTAAAAATAAGTAATTATAGCTAATACTTACTGAGTACTAACTATATGCCAGCACTAGTCTAAGTCATTTATATGTATAATCTTATTTATTCTAACAACAATCCAATAAAATTCAAAATTACAAAACAGAAAATAAGGGTAAGAAATCAAAATCATTTTAGGAAGTTCTTAAAAAACACATCTTTGGGCTTCCCTGGTGGTGCAGTGGTTGAGAATCTGCCTGCCAATGCAGGGGACACGGGTTCGAGCCCTGGTCTGGGAAGATCCCACAGGCCGCGGAGCAACTAGGCCCGTGAGCCACAATTGCTGAGCCTGCGCGTCTGGAGCCTGTGCTCCGCAACAAGAGAGGCCGCGATAGTGAGAGGCCTGCGCACCGCGATGAAGAGTGGCCTCCGCTTGCCACAACTAGAGAAAGCCCTCACATAGAAACGAAGACCCAACACAGCCATAAATAAATAAATAAATAAATAAATAAAATTTAAAAAAAAAGTCACAGACTTAAGTGGTATGTAGATTTAAAAAACAAACAAACAAACAAACAACACATCTTTGGGAGGGGCAAGGAAGGAATATGGAATTAAGAGATACAAACTACTGCGTATAAATAGATAAGCAACAAGGGTATATTGTACAGCACAGGGAAATAGAGCCATTATTTTGTAATAACTTTAAATGGAGTATAATCTATAAAAATATTGAATCACTATGTTATACACTTGAAACTAATGTAATATTGTAGATCAAACTATACTTCAATTAGAAAAAAACAAAAACCACACAAATCCTTGGGAAATTCTGATTCAGCAGGTCCCAGAAGCCTCCTACTCAATAGCTTTTCAAGCACACTTTTTCCCCAAATACTTTTTGTTCTGAAATTTATATGTATGATACAATTGAAAGTCAAGAACTTGGCTTTTATTATTACTGCTAACTTATTAAATGGCTTTAAATTAATCACCCTTTCCTCCAATAAAGGAAACATAATTCATAAGTATGCTTAAGAAGACCCAGTAAGTTTCAAATATTTGGAAATCCTCAGCGACAAACAGACTTAAACATGTGAAATCTTTTTTTTCAATTTCATTTTCCTTTTTATAGACATGTAAAATCTTTACTGCATTTTGAGGTGTGAGTTAACAAAGTGACATAGGATCATCAGTGTGATAGGCAATAAACTGGAATAGACTTTCAAAATTAATTTTAATTTAAGTATAGCAAAACACATTAAGAAGCTAAAAAGAGACGTTCTCAAGAACAGAACTGTCAATAAACTCTTCTCACCTGCTCTTTTCCATAAAAGAAGGCTGAGTCAATGCTTTCTCCATTATGTTTTCCAGTTATCAAAAGAACACCAACAAGGAGAGCAGGAATCCTGTAATAACAAGAGTTTAGACGGAGAGAAAAAAAGAGAGGATGAATAGTAACTGTGTATGTGGGAACATGTAAGCCAACAGAAAACTACCAACTTACCCCCAGCCAGATATTATGATGATTCCAACAGGAATTTGTACCCTTTCTCTCTTTTTCAAAAGAAGCAAAGAAATTGCTAGAAGGCCTAAGAATAAAAAATAGAGATTGAAAGATAGGTGATTACTCTTGATGTTGATCAGACTTCATGGAACTTTAACCAAGCTTATTTCAATAGTAGTCTGTAGTTCTTGCCCTAGAATTCACTCCTTCTAAATAAATGCTTTTCCCAATATTTTGAAGCAAGTTTTCTTAATTCAGAATCATTCATGTTTTCCCTACTACATTGTTTCTTTAATGAAATCTTCTTGTTTTATACATGAGGATTTTTTTTCAAAAAGCCCAAATCATTTTGTTCTTTTGACTGATGTGTTTGGAATCGAAGTATATTTGGAAAAAAAATTTTTTAACTGGATACAGAACAATTCTAAAAATAAAAACACCCCCACTTCGCTGGTGCTAAGAAAGTACAGGCAATTCTTATACAGGTTTTGTTTTGGGAAAATTCACCAAGTCTAAATGATGGACCTTAATATGAATATAATATAAAGTTAATACAAAAACAAATGTTTTAAACATTTAAACAAATGTTTTAAAACAAATATTTCAAGAGCTTCCCTTATATCTTATACACAATTATTTATAGAAGTAACATCTTATTTAATAAATTCTACATAGCTATAGAAGCTTAGAACTTTAGGGTTGGAAGGGACCACTGTTTTAAATTAATGCCTTCATTTTATAGATATGTAAACAGGGTTTGCCCAAGCCACACAGCCAGCAGAGGGCAGAGCAAGACTAGAAACCCAGCCTTCTGCCAGAAGGTTAAGTCCTTCAACTTTGTCAATGTTTCTAAAACTCAGATCTGTGGACCCATAGGGATCTGGAAATTTCTGTGAGAAATGTTAAGTCTTTTTGGTTTATTTGCAATGATAATCATCTGGATGACCATCTTACAACCAAAGTACAGTCTCGTTATTTCAGGGCTTACATCTGGTTTTATCTGAAGTTTGAGCCAAGTGAAGGTCAAATAATATCACAACACATAGTCCAAATGAACATTCTGTGGTAGTTTGAAGAGAGAAAAGCAGTAAGATAACCAGGTCATAAACCCACACATCAAAGTAAAGCCAGGCCAAACCAAAACAACCCTACCCAGAGAAGTGAGTTCCATTTTACATTTCAAGCTGTGATTCAGATTAGCAAAATAAGATCCTTTGTCATGTCAATTAATGTTGCTAATTAGAGTTACTGAGTTTGTAGTTTTGTTTAAATCTAATCTGTGAATTTGCTTTGGTTTTAAAATTGTATATTAGCTGTATATAAGGAATTCATACCTAGATTTAAGATTATACAGATTAAGTAACACTGTGCTAGAAATAGTACAAGTCAACACTGAGATCCTTGAGAATTGTTCTTCTTTATAGAGGACCCACACAGTACTCAAGTTCAAGAGATACTGTAATACCAATGCTCTTGCCAATGCATTTGCACACTCTATTGTTTGAGGTTTTTAAAGTGCCAGGGAAGCAAGTAACCAATCACAAAAGAGTGCCAACTGTGTTATAGTAGTGAGGGCACTCTTTAAAATTCCAATGTTTATCATTTCATTCCTGCCTTGTGAAAATATTGACATATGAAGAACAGGCTTAGTCTAGGCCTGGATGTCTCACTGATGAAGCTGTGAGAGTTCTTGCCTGAATCAGTTAAACTCTTTGGGCCTTATCTTCCTCCATTTGCAAAATGAAAGATTTAAACTAGACCAGTGTTTCCAAAAGTGCGGTGACTGTAGGTGGCACAGGGGGGAACATTTTTTGACTAATTATGTGTTTATTTTAACATGTGCTTGAAAAATTTTTAACTAACACATGAAACCTGGGATTTTACTGCGATAAGGCTAAATTTATTAAAGTAAAAAAAGTGAGTTAATTTTAAGGTGGAAAGAAAGAACAAGTGGTAGGCAGATATGGCAAAATTCATGAGGATGGTTTGCAAATGAGTAAAATTGAAAATGGCTGAACAGGATGACTTAAAATGACCTTTTAGGTCTAAAATTCTGTTATATCATAATAATCTCAAGGTTATTCTTCATCGACGTCAGGGAATTCAGAACAGCTTCTTTGGAGAGATTTTGGTATGCATGCTTGAAGAGGATATCAGAGAAACTTGGGGCTTTTTGACAGATTGATCTATATACTGCTCTCTTATTCTCACTATAAATTTAACCTTAATAAACCTAAGTATTAGAGATCAAGTTGGTTCATCTGTATTTGGAAATGAAGTATTCAGGCTCTTTTAACTTGACAGCTCGTGAAAACTCTTATGCCATGGAAGGTGTACTTGCCTTTAAAAAGCACAAACCTTCTCCTGTTTGCACTGAATTCATTTTGTAATTCCTCACCACATTGTTGCTTCACTTCAAAAGGCTGTTGACTGAGATGGGTCCTGCTTTGATCCTGAAGGCATGAAATCAAAGGCCTGTCCCCCCCACCCCGCCCCCAGCCACTTCCCGACACCTGCCTCCTAACAGGGGCTATAACTAGTGCTACAATTCTACAGTTTCCTTTTATGCGCCATTTTATAGGTTTGCATTTGTGGTATGAATACAAATCAGCCAGACTGAATGTTTCACAAACATCCCAGAATGTACACACCCAAATAAATGTTATACTTCAAAAGAGCAATGTGCTAAAACATTCTGAATATCCTTTATGGGGCCAGTTGAAATGAAAAATAGTTTTTCTTACTGGGTATTCTTCTCTTTCCATTCCCTTTTGTTCACTTGTTTTTCTTGTTCTCATATTACTGCTCTTCCCTCTATTTAATAATATAGTTACATTTGTTGAGTGCCTACCAGGTGCCAGGCATAAACATCCATATTTCATTTAATTCTCAAAATAACTCTTTAAGGTGTGATAATCCAGTCTTACAGATAAGGAAACTGAGACCGCCAAAGTTAAGTCATTTGCTTAAGGCAGAGCCAGAATTTTTCATTCAGTTCAGTTGGATTCTAATAGTGAGCTCTGCGACACACCTCACATGCCTCATCCCTCTCCGCCCATTCTTTCCTTTCCCAACCTGCTTCTAGTGCCTTTCCCCCTTGATGGCGCCAAAGGGGAGCTGTGCTGACTGTGGCCTAGAACCCAAGACCCTGAAGAAAAAGGACATGTGACTGGAAGCCACCTGAGCCCAGGCAGAAACAGTGATTAGGTAAGAGAAGTCAGCTTTGCAGACTGCCTATGTTAGTGGGTGTAACTGCCCAAGTGAATGCCCTAATCCTGTACTACTAGACTTCAACTAGATCACTAGAAACTGGGGTCTCAAGTGATGGAGGAGAGGGGGGACCTAAATTTCTCTTCATGATCCAACTTACCTGTCCACAGGTAGGTGCTGTAGAGGGAGCTGTACAATAAAACAAACACCAGAATTTGTCCAACAAAATTTTTTTCTTTAACAAAATTCCATATCATCATTCCAGCGCAGACAATAGACTGAAGAAAAAATTATAAAAAAACAAAGTCAGTCATACTCATATGACTCATACTCATGTGTTTTATTCACAGCAACTATAATTATTCATTTAAAATTATTGCTGAGTAATTAACTATTGTATTCTAGTTATACTAAAACTTAAAGTTTTATGATTAAAAAACTTTTTATATAGAGCCTTTAACAAGCCTTTCTATTTAATTGAAATAGATAATGACAACATTCTAAATACTAACCATATATTTAGAAAAGGTTTACATAGAAAATGTAAACTTCTTTCCTTTATGATTTGAGACATGCAAAGATTTAACTAGAAAAGTAAGATTATGAGAGTTTAATTTGTAATGATTCAATTATTTCTATTAAAAAATCCAAAATTATCACTAAATGTCATTACACTTGTCTTTCTGTATCCATGGAGGATTGGTTCTAGGACGCCTCCTCGCCCCCCCAACAGATACCAAAATCCAAAGATGCTCAAGTTCCTTATATAAAATTCTGTAGTATTTGCTTACAACCTATGCATATATTCCTGTATACTTTAAATCATCTCCAGATTACTTATAATACCAAATACACTGTTAATGCTATGTAAATAGTTGTCGGCATATGGGAAATTCAAGTTTTGCTTTTTGGAACTTTCTGGAATTTTTTTTCTGAATATTTTCAATCCATGTTTGGTTGAATCTGAGGATATGGAACCCATGGATCTGGAGGGCCAACTGTATTAGCCTCAACTTTGTATAGTTCAAGACACACTGCAGTATTTAATAAATTAGGCATAAATTAGTTGTAATCAAATTGTAATTGATTGTATTGGGTAAAAAAATACTTTTGACTTTATACCTGGAAAAACCCAACAAAGCGATTTTTTCCTCTACAGTAATATAATCAATGAGAAAAACACAGCTTTAATTATCTGTAGGTTTACTAACCTGAGCGATGAGTAAATTCGTTGTAAGCATATGAGGAAGCTGTTTATACTTCTTGCTCAAAAGAAGAATAGCCAAAGACCAGATCTTAAACACAGAGGTTCAAAAGTTACTCAGGTTTCTTAATCTTTATAATCACTTATTAATTACTAACTTTTATTTTATAATTACTTTACTAATTACTTGTTAGCCTCTTTAAAGAATTCTCTTATCCTGGTTCAAAAAGGAATTGCAATATTTTATTTACTTTAACTTGTGTAGCTCCCAAAAGGGCATTAAGGTAAACTAATATCCAAAGTAAAATAGAAAGCATGGAGAGATCCTATGGTAAATTAACTCCCAAAATGACAGTCTTTAAGAACTATTCCTTGAACAGGGAGGGCCACTTTCCAACTATCCCTACCTTTGGTGGCTGGGGTGGGACATAGGCTCACAGCCAACTCTTCAGAAAAGGAGCTTTAGTGGGAGACGCAGTTATACTGCCCTATCTTGAATTTTCCCTTTTTAATTCCACCACATTGGCTCGTGAGGTATCTAAATTCCAGGCTGTCTTACTTCAAACAACACATGTCATCCACCTTAAGATTAATTTTCCTGCATTCTTTATATTTAAAAGGATACACAGTAGTCAGCTACGTATGCTGGTTTGATTTCCTTCTTTCTTCTCACCTCATTGTCAATCAAAATTTATATTGTCTCTCCCCCTACGAAACTGCCCTCTTATCAACAGGCATCATTTTTAAGAAAATGTAACAGAAGCAAAATTTCTTAGAAATTACATTAATCACACATTTATTTGTTGCCAGTATACGTATTCATCCTTATCTCCTTTCCTTTAACAGCAAAAGTTGTCTTTTTATTTTCAGCCAGAATACTGTTTGAATTCAACAGGCAACTCAATCTACAAGATACTCTAGTTGCCAAGTGTATAAGTATTTAATTTGAGCTAGATATATCCAAAAGTTTCATTAACATTAAATGGGTATTTGGTCTTAATCCCAAAGATCCCTTCCAACAAGATGATTCTACAATAGCTAGTATTTATATAGCAATTCACCATTTTCAGAATGCCTTTTACATATATCGTCTCATGTAATCCTTAAACCATGGAAATAGGTAAAATTATTATCTGTATTTTATAGTTGAGAAAATTGAAGCTTAGAGAGGCTTAGGTAACTCCACAGAGAAATAACAGCTAGTTTGTCATAGGGCCAGGAGTCAAATCCAGGTCTGACTAAATCTCATGCCTTGTCTGTTATACAACTCTAACTCCCAACTGGAAAGACAAAACTCAGAAGGCTGATACTATATTTTATGGGTAGGCTTCAGCTTTCTGTATTGCATAAGAAATTAGATTTTTACTCCCTAACTTTCTGTTACCAAGCTATTCTCAAATTCATTCTGTGATTCTCATTCATTTTTACACTGAAACATACTTACCAAGGAGACCAGACTGATAATACTTATATCAAAACTAACATTCTGGATGGCATATGCCAATGGCTTCGGGTCCATGGTGGGAAAAGTCAGTAACCAGGCAGAGACGTACATGATTGGCGCAGACACAAATGTGCTTATTACCATTCCTGAGGTTATCTGCAAAAAATGAAGTCAAATTGAGGAAGAGTCACAGACTCACTTAAACAATTCCCATGAATTTTAGCCACAGCGCACTAAGGCATTCTAAAATAAAAGCAGGAGTCAGTAAAGAGACATCACAGAATCCAGCATGTTATCTAATATCATATTCCCCTTTTCTTAGAGTTCTTAAAAGAAAACACAGTTAAGTTCCCTTGGCCTCTCTTCCAGTCTATGCTCAATTTATATTTGCATGTAACAATGCTAGAAATCCCACGTCTGATGTTTATCTCCTAGATTCTAGAAAGAAACCATATTAATGATCTACTTAAACCGATGACCAGTTTCCTTCCATACTATTTCATAAAATATAGGGCAATAAAAGCAATTTCAAAATGAGAAAAAATTACCATGCAAACATTCTACCGATTAAATAATGGAACTAACCTTTGGTCAACAATTTAGTTCCTTCATGTTATATTTCAAAACCATCTGCTCTAATGCTGTAGATAATATATATAGTATGCTTAGACACTAATTGATGTTAACTGATTTAGCTATATATTGCAGTTGATTATGTGGTATTTTGCATCTGGTGGTTGGATTATCAATGAATAAAACAGATTTTTTCCCCTCAAATTTCGAAAGTTACCCTTCTGTAAATAACCTTTAGGCTTAACTAAAATTACAGCATTAAAATACTTGAAACTAAAAAAGACTAATGAAAAAAGTCATGGCTGAATAAAGACCCCAGATTAAATAACTCTCTTGTTACATGATGTTACATAATGTCTCTTTATTTATAATGAGGCAATTTACAGATATCAAATTCTCATAAAAGAATGTAGATCTCTGTGTTTTAAAAATTCATTTTTCTACTAACCAAACAATCAAACTTAGAAAGTAATATATACATACAATCTCTACTTCCATGTTGAACTGTGTTGCAAAGATAGCCACTCCTGGTGCTACAGGAAAGACACCATACAAAAATGCATAATTCGATACACTTGTATGGTTCACTACACTGTTGCCCTTGTCCAAGAGTTCCACCATTTCTCGGCACAGAAGTGGCAGCACCAGGCTGAAGAAACAAGAAAGGCATCATTTGCTTGGTATCAAAGTATGCTGGTCCCCAAATAGTAAATTGCTCTAGTGAACTTGGCATTAGGTTATTCTTCTCCTGCCCAGAAGGTATCATTTTATTGAAAGAATAAAAAATTCAACTTGGAGCTACTTAAAGTAAAACAATATTCTAGAAATACTTCAAACATCAGGAATTAGGAGGAAAAAAACTAATTTTTTGGTTCTATGAATAATTTTCTTGCAAAAAAATCTGTAAAAATTGCAATTATGGGCTTCCATGGTGGCGCAGTGGTTAAGAATCCGCCTGCCAGTGCAGGGGACACGGGTTTGAGCCCTGGTCCGGGAAGATCCCACATGCCATGGGGCAACTAAGCCCGTGCGCCACAACTGCTGAGCCTGCGCTCTAGAGCCCACAAGCCACAACTACTGAAGCCCGCACACCTAGAGCCCGTGCTCCGCAACAAGAGAGGCCACCGCAATGGGAAGCCTGCGCACCACAACAAGGAGTAAACCCTCTCGCCACAACTAGAGAAAGCCCGCATGCAGCAACAAAGACCCAATGCAGCCAAAAATAAATAAATTAAATTAATAAAAAAAAAAAAAAAAAAAAAAAAAAAAAAAATTGCAATTATAACTGCTGTTTCTTGCTTTCCCTATTAGTTCATTGAAATGTTAAAAGAAAAAAAGAAGACTGACAACCTGAGTAAACTTTTTCAAGAAAATTACTAAACTCATTCTTGGAAAAAAAAAAAAAGTGGACCTTTATTATGATTAGAGGTTTAAATGGTTCAGGTAATGATAACAATGCTACTCAGTTAGATTTCAAAAACCAGTAGAGAAACAGGTATTTTACAATTAGCTCTTTATCTTAATAAAGAAAAAAGGTTTAGCAAAGGGAACTGAAATAACTGAGGTAGAGCAAAAAACTAATGAAATCCAGATCTGGTGAAGAGTTAATTATTAAACAAATCCTCCAGGATTCCATAGAAAGACCATATCAACAGTAGCAAGTTAATGGAGGTTTCCTTTAGAAAGAACAAAACCAAGGTTAATATTGTCACAGCAGCACCTACAGAGATGCTCTCAGATGGAGTAAAGAACTACTCTTGGGCTTCCCTGGTGGCGCAGTGGTTGAGAATCTGCCTGCCAATGCAGGGCACACGGGTTCGAGCCCTGGTCTGGGAAGATCCCACATGCCGCGGAGCAACTAGGCCCGTGAGCCACAACTACTGAGCCTGCGCGACTGGAGCCTGTGCTCCGCAACAAGAGAGGCCGCGATAGTGAGAGGCCCGCGCACCGCGATGAAGAGAGTGGCCCCCGCTTGCCACAACTAGAGAAAGCCCTCGCACAGAAACGAAGACCCAACACAGCCAATAAATAAATAAATAAATAAATAAATAAATAAATAATAAAAAAGTGTTTAAAAAAAAAAAAAAAGAACTACTCTTATGTATTTTTTTTTTAATTAGAAGAAGAAGAAGAAATTATATAATAGGGATCAAAGAACCAGAAAAAAGATTTTAAAAATGAGAATATTTAAATACTTATAAGTAACGGTTGGTATTACTATTATTGTGAGAACCATATTCATTGCTGTGAAAAACTAAATAAGGGACCTCCCTGGCCGTCCAGTGGTTAAGACTCCGCGCTTCCACTGCAGGGGGCGCGGGTTCCATCCCTGGTCGGGGAGCTAGGATCCTGCATGCCATGCAGTGCAGCCAAAAATTAAACAAAAAAACTAAATAAAACTTTATTTCCAAGAGCATAACACCACTATAAGTAATCTTCAGAATTTATATTCATTTTCATTATTTTGAAAATATAGATACTATTTCATATTGCACTGGTCTCATGAATTTAATTGTCTATACAAGAGCTAAATTCAATAGTTAAATATGCCCCAAGTGCCTTGGGATAATCTTGTAGTAAAATTATGTCACCTTTACCAGGAAGTATAACTCCACGGCTAAAGGGCTAAGGAGGCTGAAGGAACTATCAACTAAGGATCCAAGAACTTTTCATTTACAGGCCAGGATCAGATGATTAATAATAGTCATTCCTATTGACTTACCTACATTCAGCCACCCTCAGAATTTTAGAATATTTCCCTCAAATTCATGAAATAGAAGTTTATATTCAAAATTATTGTTTTCATCACGGCCAATAGGATTTCAATAAATTTAGAAAACTCAGAAATCCTGCAAAATTCCTTTAAAAATATGATCAAACTAGGACACTGGAAGATATTAAGTAAAATTATATAAAAGCTGAAGGGAAACCAATAGTCTTTATCCTCTGACAGTAAAATGGAAAGAGTAACCTACACGGAAATGACTTTCCACCATATACCAACATCACATTTTCCTTTAAATTGTAACTACTCAATTAGGAGGGATTACTACTATCAAACTATTTAATGGAGAAAACAGAGACATATCCCAACGAACAGGCTAAATAAGGCTTTCACAAAGTACAATCTCCAAGTTAAATAAGTGAAACTTACAGTTTAGCTGTGATGAGAAGAATAAGTACAACAAATGCTGACTTCTTCAGTTTCTTTATTTTTCCTACCATTGTGAGACCAAGATAAAATAGAGCTGATCCAGAAAAAGAATTTGCAAGTCCATCCAGAAAGTTTTCCATATATACGGGCACCTTTTGATCAAGAATAAAATTGAAAGCAATGCCAATGAAAACCATAAATACTATTGGGTTCTGTAACACACGCAGAAGTCCAAGTCCCACAATTTTCACTTTGTTTTGAGAGGCATTTTGAGTGTCTTTCCATCTCTGGATTTCACAGAAGATAAACCCTATAGGGTTTAACATCATAAGAGATATTGGCGCCACTAAGTAAATGTACTGGAGATACTCTGGGTACGTCGTTTGATATAAAGCTTCAACTGCAAAATACAAATTAAAATTGATTTTTAAATGGTTACCACAGAAATATATTAATAAATTATGAATATAATGTTTTACATGCTTAATTATAACATATTGTAAATTAACCTAAATAGTGTAGAATGACCTCATTACCCTAGTTTTGGAAAAGTATGTTTTAGTAATAAAGCTGAAAAGGAAAAAAAACCCACTATATTAAATGACATTTAGCTTATAAAATGATAATCAACTTTTAAAAAGTATTTTTAGTAAAACCCACTAATTGTTACTATTTAGAGGCTAAGACTAGTCTCAATAAAGGGGCAGAATTGTAGAATTCTTTTTTTTTTCTTTTTTTTATAAAGGTACATTTATTCACCAGTCTTTTTCTTTTTTTTTTAAATTAATTAATTAATTTATTTATGGCTGTGTTGGGTCTTCGTTTCTGTGTGAGGGCTTTCTCCAGCTGTGGCAAGCGGGGGCCACTCTTCATCGCGGTGCGCGGGCCTCTCTCTACCGCGGCCTCTCTTTTTGCGGAGCACAGGCTCCAGACGCGCAGGCTCAGTAATTGTGGCTCACGGGCCCAGCTGCTCCGCGGCATGTGGGATCTTCCCACACCAGGGCTCGAACCCTTGTCCCCTGCATTGGCAGAGAGACCAGGGCTCGAACCCTTGTGCCCTGCATTGGCAGGCAGATTCTTAACCACTGCGCCACCAGGGAAGCCCTAGAATTCTTAAAACAATTCAAACTAAAAATCTACTAACAAAATGTTTAAGTAGTCATAGCAACAAGGTGGTTGTTGGTTCTCTTGATAGGGACGTTTCATTGTAGTGGTGAGGCAGAAATCAGAGCACAGAGAACGCAGGAGAGAGGAGGAGATAACAGACTAAAAAATGAGCACTGAGGGACTTCCCTGCTGGCACAGTGGTTGAGAATCCGCCTGCCAATGCAGGGGACACAGGTTCGAGCCCTGGTCTGGGAAGATCCCACATGCTGCGGAGCAACTAAGCCCATGCGCCACAACTACTGAGCCTGCGCTCTAGAGCCCGTGAGCCACAACTACCGAGCCCGCGTGCCACAACTACTGAAGCCCGTGCACCTAGAGCCCGTGCTCCACAAGATAGGCCACTGCAATAAGAAGCCCGTGCATTGCAACGAAGAGAAGACCCCGCTTGCAGCAACTGAAGAAAGCCCGCGTGCAGCAACGAAGACCCAACGCAGCCAAAAATAAATAAAATTAAATAAATACATTTACTTTTAAAATGTTTTTTAAAAAAATGAGCACTGAGGCGATGGAGTCCAAGCTATATAGGAAAAGAAGTGAAGATGGGAGATGGCTAACAGATAGATAGCAGAGCAGTTAGAGACTGGAGGTCCCTGGGAAGTTCAAGAAGTAGGTGTAGCTGGAAGTTTAGGAGTTCACAGTAAGTCAGATAGTGAGCTATTGGATTTAATATTTCCCAGATGACTGGGTCCAGGATGTGGCCATGGGAGTTGGTGGCGGAAGTGGAGTACAGGAAAACATCATTGGAGGTGAGGAGGTCAAGGAACTGAGAGAGCAGAGAATTTGGTGGGTAGTTCACATGGATGCTAAAGTTAAACAAGATAACAAGCAAAACTTGGGAGTAGAGAAGATGAGAGTGGGCCAGATATTAGTCTTCAATGAATGAGGAGGAATGACGAGAGTGAGGTCAGCAGGTGGCAGCAACAAGGATGAGCAGTTTAGCCAGGCAGCAGGAACCTCAAAGAAGCAGTTTTTACAGAAGAGAGAGAATAACGGCCTAGCAGTGGTACACAGTGGCTATGAGGACGCCAATCCCGCCTACCCACTGCTCACATGGTATGCAGGCGATGAGAAAATGAGCAGCCTCCACTGGGGAGGAATGAATGCCTTCAGGAAGGAAGACCAGTGAAGATGCTGAAGAATTGGAGATGGAAAGGTGGATCTGAGAAATGTTTGGGAGGGGAATACGGTAAAGTCATGTCAATGCACATTTAATGCAAATTCAACTACACTTTCTTAGGAAAACAAAGGCTTCATTTTTCGTTTTCATAAAACATGTTCCCAAGTGCAAACTAATTACTTGTTCATTGAAGAAGAGCAACGCTTGCAAAAGAATCTCGCTATTAGACTTATGAGAAATGGTACAATATACACAAAGTACGTGTGCTGCATCTTGTGGGTGATTTGAGGGATTTTTCAAAGGTTCAACTGTATATGATGACTTTAGAACCTAACCATTGCATGAGATGAGGCTCCTTGGAAGGAGATGGGTTGGATCAGACTTCTAGCAGTTTCTTGGTTCATGTGAGGGTTGGTGGCCTGGTCTTGGCTTGATCAGGTTAACTTAGAGCCTTGCAGCATCAAATTGGTCTCAAGGCACATTTCTGGCAATGAATTCTGAAATTATTCAACCTAATATATGCAAAGCCTGATTCATAAATGATTTCAAGTTGAGAAAGATAGATAAAATAAGAACAGCCACAATCACTCACAATCACTTGCTTCACAAGAGAGGCAATCATGTGAAAAAATGTAAAAGATTAGGTTTCTCAATTTACATTAAGATAAAGTGACACAGGTAGGAAAATATATTTGTTTGCTTACTCAGGGTACATAAGTTCACTTAATGTCAAGCACATGTCCCGTTAGTTATGTAACTAGATTGTATAACCTTTAGAATACCTTGTTCTCATTAGCTAAAAGCTACTTTTTATAAGATTCAACTCCCTTTTTTTCAACTAAGCACATACAGAGGTCTCTAATATCTTTGAAATGTTAAACAAAATATATTTGATTACATAAAATTTCACAAATTCTTTCCACTGATTTCCAAATTAGATATATAGCTCTGTAACTCAGTGGTTCTCTTTCATGTTTCATAAGGTTTCATCCTTTAAGTAAAACAAAATAAAGCAGCACTTTTGATAACTATTTCTAGTTAGCTACACTTCTTCTGACTAGATATTTTAGCTCAAAGAGAAAGGTGTCTATACCTACCCCTCAATTTTTAAAATAGAGAGTATATTTTAGAAAAGCCTTGTGTTTTCAATCTGAGCCTAAGAATTTTCCCAAGTAGCCAAAATAAAATGCATAAGGTATTTCCTTTGACAACTTACAGCACACAAACCTTCTTAAGTTAATGCCTTTTTACCAGAAATGTACTTTCCTGGTACAGTAGCACTAAATCACCATTACATATTGGACTTCAGGTTGTTTTAAATGCTCAATGCAAATTTGAACAAAAGTCTATATTTAGGCCTAGCCAATCACCAAGTCCTTTCTTCTTTTGCATGATCTTTTGTATTTGATTCCTACTTGGAATCTTGATTCCTGCTACTCCCACTAGTCAAAAATCTCAAAAGTGGGTTACCTACTCTGTTTACCAACGTATATTCTTCTGGTTTTTCTTGACCATCCCCTTTATCCATTTTACTTGCTACCAACAATATCACCTAAATCTTAGCTTTCAAAAATTAAGATTTTCCCACAGCTCTCCCTGCCCACAAGACCACATATAAAATCTTTCTTTTGACATTCACAATCTAGTCTCCACAATTTGTTCCTTATTTATCCAGCTCACCTCTCACTATAACTTAGTGCAAAGCCTCTATCAGCCAGTTTATATCACTGTAACGCTGGATAAACACCAGGTTCATAATTTCTAGTTCTACATGCCGGTTATCATTCCCCAACTTCATCATCCCCCAACTTCTTGAAACCTCTCCTTTCTTATCCAAATCTTGCCTACTATTTAAGGCCTGTCTCAGGTACCACTTCTTCCACCAAGTCTTCAGTCTACATCATGGATCTCTCCTTCCCTGGATGGCTCTGGTACTTTGTTTCATATCAGTGCCATCTCAACAAATTCTAAGTTCCTTTAAGGTATCATTTTATAACCCCCAGTCCCAGCTGAGTGCTAAGCAAAATCTGAAAATACTTGCTGAATGGAATTAACACATCAATGAATGTCAAAGGTTTCAGACAGACTAAAAATGTGTTTTGTAACATAGCAATTTATAGCTAATTGTTATCCATGAACCCATTTCTTTTTATATCCAATTTTTTTTCTTTTTTCATCTTCTGAATATTTATAAAGCAGACTACTATTGGGGTATTTTAAGTCAGTTGAACAGGTATACAAAGGCAAAAGAAGTATAGTCTAGTGGGAAAGCAAAAAATTGGGAATAAATACTTGTTTAATTACTAGAATAGGGTTCAGTATGGGAATTTCAGTTCATTCTGCCATTCATTTGCATAATTACTTAACATTCCATCTTTATCTATAAATAGGCAGCACTATTTTTTAAATTTAATTTTATTTATGTATTTTTTATACAGCAGGTTCTTATTAGTTATCTATTTTATACATATTAGTGTATATATGTCAATCCCAATCCCCCAATTCATCCCACCACCCTCCCTCCCCCGCAGCACTATTCTTTTGTTAGCAATCTGAGTGTAGTTTTTCAAATCTGAAAAATAATTGAAAGCAGTGACCCATATTAACAAATTAGATTTATAATCATTATATCAACTATTAAGTTCTAATTAATACTTATAAATAAGGCTCTTGGAGGGAGGGGAGAATCCCACTCTGAGGAATTATTATATAGCTTTGAAGAACTAAGAGACAAAATTAGCCACCCACTGTGGCTCCTATTTTGATTACTGCAGGGTTTCAATCCCTAGCAAATAACACAAAGACCCAGACAAGATCATTCTATTATTTAATGGCATATAGTTAAATGCTTCATTTCCTTTCTGTTTACAGCTCAAGCACTAGAGCATAATTATGATTAGTCAGGGTGCTTATGCTATCAGCATTGTTTAAGAATGAATTATAGCACTTAACTATGCCCTACTGTATCTTTTAATGACAGAGGCAGGGAACCATTCTGATTTGCTAAAGTCCACATTTCACCTCAGTAGAGTCTTGGTTTCTTCTCATACGCGGATTTCTTAAAGTACCTCTGAAAAGAATTGTTTTTAAAAATAGCAAGCTGATTTTTTTAGTCTGCAATAATGCAGTGTAGTATTATGTCACTTGAGTATAGATAAATCATTTTAATGCAATTTCATAGACCATTATAATTATAGTATAGAGAAAAAGTAAACACGACTGTCCTTCTTCTTTAATCACTAACTTATCTCTCTTCTGAGTCACCTGTAAATTGGACCAATGTTGTAGAACAAATGCAGTTGTAAAAAGGACATTTCCTTTAAGCTACCATGCTTATCTGTGAACTAGAGAGTAGGAATTCTTGGGAGAGGCCACATAACAAACAGAAAGAATGATCTTCTCTCTAGAGATAGTCTTCTCTGTTCACCCTGAGCATAGCCAGAAGGCAGATGGCTATGAACAGCAGTAATAAATAATCTCATTGGTGCAGATACATGGCCCTAGTTCTGTACCACAGCTTCCAATCTGCAGTTATATGAAAAAGCACTTCTGTGTATACTGTTGGTTTCTGGTAAAGTTATTGTCTACAACCTAATGTCACAAGAGCTCTTACATTATCTGTGATTTAAAAACAAACAAACAATTACAACTCAAAATCTGCAAGCATAATCATCAGGGGAACTGGGCTAGCACACTGCTGGGAACATGATTATTACCAGATTCATTGATTTAATGTGGGACATGAGAAAAGCAGCAATGAAAATGGCTGACTATATTTTTTATTTGGAGATTCTGCCTTAATATGAGAATGGATAAACTCATCTAATAGGTCTTTTTCCACTGCTACTCATTTTATGAATTTTTTGGAATAATGTAAAGATTATGAAAAACTTTGATTCTCTCTGAAAATAATGTATTATAAGGGCTAGCTGGGTCTTCTGATGATCAAACGGGCATGTTATACAACTGTGTGGCATAAGAGAATGCCCAGGATTTAAATCTAGGTTTGGGTCTCAGTCACCTGTTAGCTGTGTGACCTGGGGTAAGACAATTAAATCTCTGTAAGTCTGCCTTCTTATTTGAAAATGAGGATAATAATACCTGCCCTACCTCAAATGAGATAAGTATATAAGAAAATACTCTTATAAAGTTACAAATGTTAGTTCTATTTAGTTATGGGCTTACTACTCTATGACAGCATGAAACTTACAGTTCATGTCTAAATTAAGATATAGCACTATTTATTGAATATTTAACACTATGATACTTAACCACTTCTAAGGTCCTTATACCATCAATACCTTGACAAATGTACATTATTAATGCTCCTGAAGAGAGGGACAACACATTAACTCCTTGCTCTTTTATTTCCAAAGTCTTTATTTAAATGCTTGGCTCATCCTTTAATTTTAAAATTGATTAACCTTAAAGGAACACCTATCTAGTTTCTGACTATTCACAGCTCAGTTATCTAAGAGCCTGGTTTTTCCTCTCTCATAAACCTCCTACTTTATTCATAGTTATATAATTTCTTAAGTGTGTATCTCTATTTCTGGTAAGCAATATGGAGGAAGAGAATGATGAAAAGTATAGTCCACTAGAATCCTTCTGGTGCCAGAGGTGTAATAAATTTTTTTGGGGGGGGGGGGGTGGGTTGTTAAAAGATAAGAAATTTGAAAGTTAATGGCAGATTTCAATTGTCCATTTCATTAAGTTTCATTCAGTCTCTGCTCAGAAGATATATCACCAGAGAGGTCTTCACTGACCCTGCTCCCCACCTCAAATGCCATCTCCTTGTAAAATAACACTACTTTGTTTTTATGGCCCTTGTCATTACCTGATATTATTTTTGTTTTTATTTTATTTTCCCATTAAAATGTAAATTCAGTATGTACAAGAACTTTGTTCACAAGTGTATTCACAGACTGAGCTCTGACCGCCACAGCAACAGTCAGCTCTACCCACCACCAGAGCCTCCCATCAAGCCTCTTAGATAGCCTCAACCACCAGAGGGCAGACAGCAGAAGCAAGAAAAACTACAATCCTGCAGCCTGTGGACCAAAAACCACAGTTACAGAAAGATAGAGAAGATGAAAAGGCAGAGGGCTATGTACCAGATGAAGGAACAAGAAAAAACCACAGAAAAACAACTAAATGAAGTGGAGATAGGCAACCTTCCAGAAAAAGAATTCAGAATAATGATAGTGAAGATAATCCAGGACCTCGGAATAACAATGGAGGCAAAGATTGAGAAGATGCAAAAAATCATTAACAAAGACCTAGAAGAATTAAAGAACAAACAAACAGAGATGACCAATACAATAACTGAAATGAAAACTACACTAGAAGGAATCAATAGCAGAATAACTGAGGCAGAAGAACGGATAAGTGACCTGGAAGATAAAATGGTGGAATTCACTGCTGCGGAACAGACTAAAGAAAAAAGAATGAAAAGAAATGAAGACAGCCTAAGAGACCTCTGGGACAACATTAAAAGCAACAACATTCGCATTATAGGGGTCCCAGAAGGTGAAGAGAGAGAGAAAGGACCAGAGAAAATATTTGAAGAGGTTATAGTCGAAAACTTCCCTAACATGGGAAAGGAAATAGCCATCCAAGTCCAGGAAGCGCAGAGAGTCCCATACAGGATAAACCCAAGGAGAAACACGCCGAGACACATAGTAATCAAAGTGGCAAAAATTAAGGACAAAGAAAAATTATTGAAAGCAGCAAGGGAAAAACGACAAATAACATACAAGGGAACTCCCATAAGGTTAACAGCTGATTTCTCAGCAGAAACTCTGCAAGCCAGAAGGGAGTGGCATGATATACTTAAAGTGATGAAAGGGAAGAACCTACAACCAAGATTACTCTACCCGGCAAGGATCTCATTTAGATTTGACGGAGAAATCAAAAGCTTTACAGACAAGCAAAAGCTAAGAGAATTCAGCACCACCAAACCAGCTCTACAACAAATGCTAAAGGAACTTCTCTAAGTGGGAAACACAAGAGAAAAAAAGGACCTACAAAAACAAACCCAAAACAATTAAGAAAATGGTCATAGGAACATACATATCGATAATTACCTTAAACGTGAATGGATTAAATGCCCCAACCAAAAGACATAGACTGGCTGAATGGATACAAAAACAAGACCCATATATATGCTGTCTACAAGAGACCCACTTCAGACCTAGGGACACATACAGACTGAAAGTGAGGGGATGGAAAAAGATATTCCATGCAAATGGAAATCAAAAGAAAGCTGGAGTAGCTATACTCATATCAGATAAAATAGACTTTAAAATAAAGAATGTTACAAGAGACAAGGAAGGACACTACATAATGATCAAGGGATCAATCCAAGAAGAAGATATAACAATTATAAATATATATGCACCCAACATAGGAGCACCTCAATACATAAGGCAACTGCTAACAGCTATAAAAGAGGAAATTGACAGTAACACAATCATAGTGGGGGACTTTAACACCTCACTTACACCAATGGACAGATCATCCAAAATGAAAATAAATAAGGAAACAGAAGCTTTAAATGACACAATAGACCAGATAGATTTAATTGATATATATAGGACATTCCATCCAAAAACAGCAGATTACACATTCTTCTCAAGTGTGCACGGAACATTCTCCAGGATAGATCACATCTTGGGTCACAAATCAAGCCTCAGTAAATTTAAGAAAATTGAAATCATATCAAGCATCTTTTCTGACCACAACGCTATGAGATTAGAAATGAATTACACGGAAAAAAACGTAAAAAAGACAAACACGTGGAGGCTAAATAATACGTTACTAAATAACCAAGAGATCACTGAAGAAATCAAAGAGGAAATACAAAAATACCTAGAGACAAATGACAATGAAAACACGACGACCCAAAACCTATGGGATGCAGCGAAAGCAGTTCTAAGAGGGAAGTTTATAGCTATACAAGCCTACCTCAAGAAACAAGAAAAATCTCAAGTAAACAATCTAACCTTACACCTAAAGAAACTAGAGAAAGAAGAACAAACAAAACCCAAAGTTAGCAGAAGGAAAGAAATCATAAAGATCAGAGCAGAAATAAATGAAATAGAAACAAAGAAAACAATAGCAAAGATCAATAAAACTAAAAGTTGGTTCTTTGAGAAGATAAACAAAATTGATAAGCCATTAGCCAGACTCATCAAGAAAAAGAGGGAGAGGACTCAAATCAATAAAATCAGAAATGAAAAAGGAGAAGTTACAACAGACACCGCAGAAATACAAAGCATCCTAAGAGACTACTACAAGCAACTTTATGCCAATAAAATGGACAACCTGGAAGAAATGGACAAATTTTTAGAAAGGTATAACCTTCCAAGACTGAACCAGGAAGAAACAGAAAATATGAACAGACCAATCACAAGTAATGAAATTGAAACTGTGATTAAAAATCTTCCAACAAACAAAAGTCCAGGACCAGATGGCTTCACAGGTGAATTCTATCAAACATTTAGAGAAGAGCTAACACCTATCCTTCTCAAACTCTTCCAAAAAATTGCAGAGGAAGGAACACTCCCAAACTCATTCTATGAGGCCACCATCACCCTGATACCAAAACCAGACAAAGACACTACAAAAAAAGAAAATTACAGACCAATATCACTGATGAATATAGATGCAAAAATCCTCAACAAAATACTAGCAAACAGAATCCAACAACACATTAAAAGGATCATACACCACGATCAAGTGGGATTTATCCCAGGGATGCAAGGATTCTTCAATATACGCAAATCAATCAATGTGATACACCATATTAACAAATTGAAGAATAAAAACCATATGATCATCTCAATAGATGCAGAAAAAGCTTTAGACAAAATTCAACACCCATTTATGATAAAAACTCTCCAGAAAGTGGGCGTAGAGGGAACCTACCTCAACATAATAAAGGCCATATATGACAAACCCACAGCAAACATCATTCTCAATGGTGAAAAACTGAAAGCATTTCCTCTAAGATCAGGAACGAGACAAGGATGTCCACTCTCACCACTATTATTCAACATAGTTCTGGAAGTCCTAGCCACGGCAATCAGAGAAGAAAAAGAAATAAAAGGAATACAAATTGGAAAAGAAGAAGTAAAACTGTCACTGTTTGCGGATGACATGATACTATACATAGAGAATCCTAAAACTGCCACCAGAAAACTGCTAGAGCTAATTAATGAATATGGTAAAGTTGCAGGATACAAAATTAATGCACAGAAATCTCTTGCATTCCTATACACTAATGATGAAAAATCTGAAAGAGAAATTATGGAAACACTCCCATTTACCATTGCAACAAAAAGAATAAAATACCTAGGAAGAAACCTACCTAGGGAGACAAAAGACTTGTATGCAGAAAACTATAAGACACTGATGAAAGAAATTAAAGATGATACCAACAGATGGAGAGATATGCCATGTTCTTGGATTGGAAGAATCAACGTTGTGAAAATGAGTATACTACCCAAAGCAATCTACAGATTCAATGCAATCCCTATCAAATTACCAATGGCATTTTTTATGGAGCTAGAACAAATCATCTTAAAATTTGTATGGAGACACAAAAGACCCCGAATAGCCAAAGCAGTCTTGAGGCAAAAAAATGGAGCTGGAGGAATCAGACTCCCTGACTTCAGACTATACTACAAAGCTACAGTAATCAAGACAATATGGTACTGGCACAAAAACAGAAACATAGATCAATGGAACACGATAGAAAGCCCAGAGATTAGCCCACGCACCTATGGTCAACTAATCTATGACAAAGGAGGAAAAGATATACAATGGAGAAAAGACAGTCTCTTCAATAAGTGGTGCTGGGAAAACTGGACAGCTACATGTAAAAGAATGAAATTAGAATACTCCCTAACACCATACACAAAAATAAACTCAAAATGGATTAGAGACCTAAATATAGACTGGACACTATAAAACTCTTAGAGGAAAACATAGGAAGAACACTCTTTGACATAAATCACAGCAAGATCTTTTTTGAT
This sequence comes from Balaenoptera borealis, assembly GCF_965194805.1. NCBI lineage: Eukaryota > Metazoa > Chordata > Mammalia > Artiodactyla > Balaenopteridae > Balaenoptera > Balaenoptera borealis. The sequence continues at coordinate 58,835,441 of NC_138863.1, read as the reverse complement.
CCACCTCCTAGAGTAATGGAAATAAAAACAAAAATAAACAAATGGGACCTAATGAAACTTCAAAGCTTTTGCACAGCAAAGGAAACCATAAACAAGGCGAAAAGACGACCCTCAGAATGGGAGAAAATATTTGCAAATGAATCAATGGACAAAGGATTAATCTCCAAAATATATAAACAGCTCATTCAGCTCAATATTAAAGAAACAAACACCCCAATCCAAAAATGGGCAGAAGACCTAAATAGACATTTCTCCAAAGAAGACATACAGACGGCCACGAAGCACATGAAAAGATGCTCAACATCACTAATTATTAGAGAAATGCAAATCAAAACTACAATGAGGTATCACCTCACTCCTGTTAGAAAGGGTATCATCAGAAAATCTACAAACAACAAATGCTGGAGAGGGTGTGGAGAAAAGGGAACCCTCTTGCACTGTTGGTGGGAATGTAAATTGATACAGCCACTATGGAGAACAATATGGAGGTTCCTTAAAAAACTAAAAATAGAATTACCATATGACCCAGCAATCCCACTACTGGGCATATACCCAGAGAAAACCGTAATTCAAAAAGACACATGCACCCGAATGTTCATTGCAGCACTATTTACAATAGCCAGGTCATGGAAGCAACCTAAATGCCCATCAACAGACGAATGGATAAAGAAGATGTGGTACATATATACAATGGAATATTACTCAGCCATAAAAAGGAACGAAATTGAGTCATTTGTTGAGAAGTGGATGGATCTAGAGACCGTCATACAGAGTGAAGTAAGTCAGAAAGAGAAAAACAAATATCGTATATTAATGCATGTATGTGGAACCTAGAAAAATGGTACAGATGAGCCGGTTTGCAGGGCAGAAGTTGAGACACAGATGTAGAGAATGGACATATGGACACCAAGGGGGGAAAACTGCGGTGGGGTGGGGATGGTGGTGTGCTGAATTGGGCGATTGGGATTGACATGTATACACTGATGTGTATAAAATTGATGCCTAATAAGAACCTGCAGTATAAAAAGCAAACAAACAAAACAACTAATACTAAACTTTCATTGGGTTGTTTGTATGGAAATATGTTAATATAAATGTTTCAGACATTACATGAAATTTCTAAAAATCTTATATTTGTATTTGTGTGGAAATATGTATGGAAATATGTTAATATAAATGTTTAAAAAAAAAAAACAAGTGTATTCACAGCAGCTAGCACAGTCACTGGTACTAACAGGTTCCTATGAATGAATGAAGTAATAAATGAATGACTATATCCATAATATTCAGTTCCCTACATTATGATACATGATCAAAGCAAAACATAAACTTTAAAAATATTAAAAATTCATAGAAAGTACATTGGTAGATGCCAGGGGCCGGGGGCTTGGGGGGCAGTAGGGAGGGGGAATGGGGAGTTAGTGTTTAAAGGGGACAGAGTTTCAGTTCAGGAAGGTGAAAAATTTGGGAGATGGATGATGGTGAGAGTTGTACTTAGTGCCACTGAACTGTACACTTAAGTATGGTTAAAATAGTATGTTTTATATTATGTGACTTTTACCACAATAAAAAAACATTAAAAAAAAAGTAGTTACTAAGTATACATTTTCTTGGTGGCAGAGAGTTCTGGAAAATAGAATATGTTTCTAAGATATCTCAACATCCCCAACTAGTATGTTTACTATTTCATCAGGAAAACATATACACATAGAAACATAAAATTAGGCTGTTTAAAGAGCTGGAAAGTTAAAGAAGGAAAAGTTGGAAAGGTAAAAAAAAGTCCTCATTTTGTCCTTAAACAAGAAATTAACTTCGACCAAAGTACACTGATATTTTGAATAAAAAACTCAATAACAAGCATTAATGTAAAATAATATACACTCTAGATGGAAAGAAAAATAAGGAAGGGAAAAAGTCACTCATAAATTTCCACTGCTAACATTTAATAATGACAGTTTTTCAACAGGTGTATGCCTATGCTTTTTACATAATTTAAATCAGAATCTGATCTCTTCTGGAAATTATATTTCTTTCATATGTGATTATTGAGAAGAAAAAAAATACTATTAGAAAGATGACTCACAAAGTTTATTTGGATATGACCATTTATTTCAGGTAGATGTTTGAAGGTGCCTCAAACTCTGAAAAAATATAATTCATCTAACTTAAGACATATTTAAGAAAAAAATATGAAAGATTTCTTAGATATAAGTATAAATCACTAACAAATGCTTAGTTAAAAGATTCAAATTAAAGCCTTACCTTTTGTTACCTTCTAAAAGACCTGAAATATTTTAAAACTTAAAAAATAAAAAGTAACTTACCTATAGGATATCCCAATGCAAAGTCGTTACTTTGTGTAGCAAAAATAGGGAATAGTCCAGCTTTGCTAAATCGACTATCGGGACTGGCAACCAATAAGGTTAATACACATACAATGAAAAATACAGAAGCTTTGGCAATTAAGATACTATATAGAAAAGACCAGTCCACATTGGAAAAATTAAGTACAACCATGTTTTTGAATAATAAAGCTGGAAGTGCAAACCTGGAGACAAAATTTCCCAGTCCTTTTGCCTGTGTTGATGTTATAACATTGGCCCTTCCTGCTATGTAGCCACAAAGGACTATGCCAAAGCATTCTAGTAAGGCTGGAAAAAGCCTTGTTATTGACATTGAAGGTGGGTCATTAGTGGAATTAAATCCATGTGTTACTGGTGAGGACAAAGTCTTGGTCATATTGACTGCAATGGTCAAGTTCTTGGCAGGTATATCAGAAAAAGAATTCATTTTCTTTCACCCTCCAACTCCAACCAGATCTCTGGAAAGAAAGAAGATTCAGTGTGAAGTCAATGAGAAGAATTCTAGTTTAAAGGATATACTGGCAAACATAGATTTATTAAATGGCCAAATAAATATACAAACTTTTTTCAACTACCATCAGAGAAAAATAAAATGGGTGGAAGTGTCTGCTAACAACAACCTCTCGACTCTCAAAGGTGGGTCAGTTCAAAATATTTATGTTGCTGTCCTATGTTCAGTATCAGATATGAGAAAAATAAGATCCACAGATTTTACAGCTGTAATGATGCCCTGTGGTCCTCTCCAGTGCTCCACAGTCAAGCTCTGCCTAGTGGATGAGAGCATGGGGCCCACAGAGTCTGCTGAATGTCCACCTGCAGCCAAATTTTCCAGAAGTTTCAGAAGTTCTCAGGGCTACATCAAAGAGTCACAATGGACAGGAAGGTCCTTTCCAGCCTGCGGAAGGACTTGAATATAGGATAGGAAGAAGAGTATAATAGAATATCACTGATCAACTTTGAACCAGTAACTTACTTTTCTGTACCTCATTTTCCTCATCTGTGAAACGGCAATAATAGTACCTACCTCATAGGAACTTGATATTATTCAATATCAAGTCCTTACAAACACATCTGGCACAAATAAATCACTTAACAAAAGTTAAATATAACTTCTGGTGGCATATAAGAGAGAGAATGAAAGAAAAAATGATGGCATCCCACCAACCTACTCTTAGTTCCTTTTACACCAGCCAGACATATTGGCTCTCTTGAATTCCCCATAGTCCTTTGTGCCACAGGGGCTTTGCCCATGCAGTTCACACTAAAATATTCTCTTCCCTGCCCACCCACATAACAACTACCCATCCTCCGAATCATATCCAAATCAATTCAGGAGTCGTTGTATCAGGTAAGGCTCCTCTAACGCCATCGCCAGGCCAGGAGTCTTTCTCAAATAGAATCATGTTCCTTAACTTTAGGCCACTCTTCTCAGTTTATAATCATACTATGTATTAGAGTGACTATGTGATTTATGTCTGTCTCCTTCACTAGACTTCAAGTGCCATAGAAGCAGGGACTGTGCATGTTTCTTGCTCACTTTGGTATCCCTAATGCCTAGTACCGTGCCTGGAGCACACAGGAGATTTAGGAGACTAAAATAATCACCTGCTCTTAAATAAACCTTTCACCCTTGAGTGGATCAACGTTCTTTCTTAGGAACTATCTACTTCATGGACAGAATTTTGTTTTTTTGTTTTTTCCTGAATGTTAAGTATTCTAAGTTTTTCACCAAGACCACAAAATGTGTTCTGAAATGTTCCAAAGCTGTTCATAAAATGTTAAAGAACACAAAATGTCTTGTAAAATGTTCTAAAGATGTTCAGAAAATGAAGCAAGGAAAACTTTATGTTAATATGACAATACTTACCAGACTTTCCTCTTGCTGCCAGGGACACAATGAACATTAGGTGTGAACAACTCTGCAACTAACCAGTTTTATTAGTAACTTGAAACTAACATAGTGACAATTGCCAATTCCTAAGTGATTATTCTGGGTTAACCATCTAAAGTAGCCTTATATAAGGTAGAAAGTAAAAAAGCTTATGCTTCCTGAAATGTATAATGCCCAGGTTAAGTTCTCAAACACCCACATCACATTAAGGACTCAGATGGCAGGCCAAAGACCAATAACTGATACAACTGGGGGTGTGGATGAGATCATTTTCTCTGTGCTACCCTGGTATAAACTGAACCGTTTTAAAACATTACATTTAATCTGGATCAGGACAAATATTTTCCTACTAGGATTAGATAGGAGTGGTCAATATACACAAAACCTGTAATACTCACATACTTGAAGTTTACCAAATAAGCATCAAATTATATCCTGGGAAAGCTACTGATTGGTACAGGTACCCATAATTAAAGTAATGCGCTGGTAAACAAGTGAACAAAGGTGTTAAACATTTGGAGCCCCTGAGAGATGTGGACTTGAAAAGGCAGTGCTAAAGATTAAGGTGATAAACTACTCCAGTCTTCTGTTTTTTTAAAAGTTCCCTATATTTCTTTTCCTGGAGCATTATAACTTACACTGCTCCCTACCCCTTATTTGTACCACACGTGCATATCAATGTATTCCAATAATTTTTAAACCAACAGTTTTAACTAAACTTGCAGTTGTTCAGTGAAAAGAGTCAAATGGCCTGAACCCAATTTGGGGCCTATCACTCATCAACTCTTCGGGTAACTCAGCCTCTCTGCACCATAGCTTCTTCAACTGTAAAATGAGAGTAAAAACCTCCTTAGAGGGCTGTTGTGAGGATTGGAGCTTTTATACACAGCTTATCACAAAGTAGGCCTTCAAGAAATGGTAGCAATTGCCATTAGGAGTTGTGTGTCCTAATAATAAGAAGAATGGTAGTAAATTAAATATAATTCATTGTTCTATGCAGTTCTTCAAACATACTTGGTATTAAAGAGCCTCCAACTAAAACAGAGGGATGGGATGGGCTGTAAGGTTATCAGTTTTCATTTTATACCAAACAACTAAGAGGAGTTCAATTTAATTTAGTTTGATCTTAGTTGTTAGCAGGGAAGGGAGAGCTCTTTATTTCCCTCAAGGTGATGGTCAAATAGCTGTAGCAAGGCCCAGGTTTAACTTTCAGGTAGTCAAAAATTAAGAGAAAAACTTTGGAAAGTAATCTTCCCCTTCCCATGAAGTTTCTTTTAATGTTCCTTGATATTATAGAAGCAATATCTGCTAATTGAGGGGCAGTCAAAATAACCAAAAAGGACTTACAAAGTTTTATCTCATCTGAAATTTTTTTCCAACAGGAAGAGAATATACTTTTTTTAAAAAATAAATTTATTTTATTTTATTTTAGGCTACGTTGGGTCTTCGTTGCTGCGCACGGGCTTTCTCTGGTTGCGGCGAGCGGGGGCTACTCTTCGTTGCGGTGCGCAGGCTTCTCCTTGCTGTGGCTTCCCTTGTTGAGGGGCAGGGGCTCTAGGCGCACGGGTTTCAGTAGTTGTGGCTCTTGGGCTCTAGAGCTCAGGCTCAGTAGTTGTGGCGCGCGGACTTAGTTGCTCCACGGCATGTGGATCTTCCCGGACCAGGGCTTAAACCCGTGTCCTCTGCATTGACAGGCGGATTCTTAACCACTGCGCCACCAGAGAAGCCCCGAGAATATACTTCTTAAAGCATTCTTTTAAAATAAACAGGAGCCACAGCAATGGAAGTTTAAAAAAAAATAGCATCCAGTCTTTTCATCTTGTTAAAAACAAGGCTTGTTAAAGAACAAAAAAGTTGGCTTGTCACAGTAAAAGACCACTCACTGGGTCGGGAGCAGAGAAATGCTATACACCAGCCACTTCTGGCCACTCATACTTGGTTTAGATAACATGGAGGAACCACTAACATTGTAAACAACTGCTATTAAGTGAAAATGGGGAGGAGGGTTCTGACGGGTTTCAAAGAGAAAGCTTTAAACTCTTAAGCTATTTCTCAAACACCCAGCAACCTTTCTCCGGTGGGAAAAGCATAATACAGTGTGGTCCTATTCAAGCACCCTTCAACACCAGCAGTCACACCATCCACCCACTCCCACCTACTTGCAGGGGACCAGACGTCTTCCCTAAAGACCCAGAGTGGGGAGGGAGTGCTGAGCACTGCCTCTTCTCTTGTCGGCAGGGACAGACTTTGGCCCTCTAAGATAAGGATGTAGAGAATCCGTAACCAAATAGGCCGCCTAAAGAACAGCTGCCACCCAATGCCTGGGCAGCCAGCAGTGGAAGTGTAAAGGCAGCCTGGGTTCTGTGCCTGGGATACAAAGTTGGTCGCTCAGCTTCCCCAGGGCATGGCATTCACAAAGCATGGTAAGTGAAATGCTCCAAAAAGGGGTAAGGGAGAAAATTTGGTGCAACGCTCCAGGTACCTGGGCAGAAGCTCCCAGGATGGCATTCACTGAGGCCAACCCCCGGAATAAAGGGAAGAGTCTGAGAATGGTAGGGTGGACGCACGTAAATGATGTGCTCCTCAAACTGAGGGATGGCAGCTCTGTCACCAAAGGGGACAAGCCGCCCCTTCCCCTACATAAGTCTTCCCGGGTGGCCCCGCACGTCCTAAAGGCGGGCGCTGCGGGGCAGAGGCGGGCAGGCGCAGGCAGCGGATTGCGGGCTTGGGCGCTGCCCACCTGCTCAGACTCGAGGGGCGAGAGCGGGGTCACCAGGGGCCCGCAAAGCCGAGCCGGGACCGCGCAGGTCGGCGCCCCGGGGGCCCATCTCACCTGCTACGGCCGCATCCCCGGGGCCGCGGGAGAAGGGAGTCGATGTTCGAGGTGGGTCAAGCAGGGAGGAAATCACCGTCACCTCCCACCCCAGCCCTCCTAGCCGAGAGCTGCCGGCTGCCAGCGGCCGGCTATAGCAGCTCATTCACATTCCGAGAAAGTGAGGCGCTCGTAAGCTGGGACCGGGTCAGCTCCACCCTGCGCCGCCGCCCCGCCTCCAGGCCCCGCCCCCGGCCGGGGGAAACACAGAGCCGCGCCGTCCAAGGCCCCGCCTTCAGGCTCCGCCTCCCGCCGCGAGACTACGCCGCGCGGCCCCGGCCCCGCCCTCTGGCTCCGTCCCCGACCGCTGAGACGCGGAGGCCCAAGGTCCTCCGGTACCCCAGCCTCCGCCGCAGGCTGCGAGCTTCCCAGCCGCTAGACGCAGGCGGCGGGACTTCCGGCCGCTCGGCTCCCGCAAAATGGCGGTTGCCGTGGGCGCTTTGCCGTTTCGTTTTCCTCTCCGTAAATTCAGGTGCAGAAGCCTCTTGTCTTTACGCCTAACCCCAGACTCGTGTGGTCGGCCAAGTCCTCTCTTGATTAGCCTGCTCGTTTTTATAGCACAGTTTAAAGCAAGGTCTTTAATCGTGGGTCAGACTCCTGCCTTTCACCTTTCTCAAGGCAGTGTGACCTTGACCTTCCTAAATCAGAGACTAAAATGTCTGTAAAGCTTTAGCCCTGTGCTTGGTTTAGAATAAGCACCCAGTCCCTGACTGCTTGTGTTTCTGTTGTCGGGGGAACGACATCCATATCCCTTCAGTGTACTGAGCGGAAACCGTATTGGTGGAAAACTGTAGAGCAGGAACTGAACATATAGAAAAGTCATGAATTCTGCTACTCTTCTCCTCACTTCACCCTTGTTCTCTATCTTCCTAACTTTTAACAGCTTCCCTGTTTCCCTTGAACCTGGCTGCTTTTTTTTTTTTTTAATCTCCTGGTTATATCTCAAAGCTAAAAGAATTTGTGTTTAGAAAGTATGGAGATTAATTCAATTAAATAAATATTTATTCAGCTTTAACTTTTAGCGGAATACTGGAAGATAGGCCTGGAAAGGTAAGTTAGGGTGAACCTCTAGGAAGTTCCTTAGGTTAGCCTTAGAGTTTGGACCTATCCTCTGACCACAGTAAAACCATCAAATTCTTTTTTCATGAGAACATGTCTTAGTGATCACACTATTTTCAGATATGCAATCTGGAAGCTTTCCCAGGATTAGTTGAAAGACTGAAAGCAGGAAAAACATGACTTTGGGAAAAACCAAGCCACGAGGAAATAAAGATGTAGTCTGGGGTGGTGGTAATGAAAAGAATGAAAGAGGTTTGAGAGACATTACAAAAGGAGAACTGATGGGACTGGATTACTGATAGGGCAAGAAAAGGAAGGAGATAATGAAGGTATGTATTTGTTCATCCATTATAGTAAAGAAAAGGAATTGAGCTAGGGAGACTCTAACATCCTTATTAGTTCTAAAGTTCTACTGTTTCCTATCATTCTATTATCTGAAGATGAAAGGAAGAAATCTTTCAAGTGAGGGAAGTGGTTACAAGAAGATAATGAATTTGGTTTCAGGCCTAAAATCTAAAACCTCAAGAAACTTAGTTTAGTCTCCTCTCTTGAAGAAGTTATCATCATCTTCTTTATCTGAGGTCCTGGAGATTAAGTCATTGATCTAAGAACAGCCAGCAAGTGAATGAGAGTCTAAGTGCTCACTGTCCTGTGAACTAACTGCTCATGAAGGTATCAGCACATGTAAGTAGAGATTTCTAGTAGACACCTAAAGAGAAAACAGAAGCTCAAGAGAGAAAAAACAGAGCCAAAGATGTGGTTTGGAGATACCTGTATGGAGTGGACAAGTAAGAGCAGCTGGCAGGGGGACAATGACTCTAGGAACAAAGTGTTTACGGAGATGAAGGACTTCATCAAAAAGTCATTCTTAGGGCTTCCCTGGTGGCGCAGTGGTTGAGAATCTGCCTGCCAATGCAGGGGACATGGGTTCGAGCCCTGGTCTGGGAAGATCCCACATGCCGCGGAGCAACTGGGCCCGTGAGCCACAATTACTGAGCCTGCGCGTCTGGAGCCTGTGCTCCGCAACAAGAGAGGCCGCGACAGTGAGAGGCCCGCGCACCGCGATGAAGAGTGGCCCCCACTCTCCGCAACTGGAGAAAGCCCTCGCACAGAAACGAAGACCCAACACAGCCATAAAATAAAGAAATAAATAAATAAAATTAAAAAAAAAAGTCATTCTTAGATAAGCAATTACTGATGAATGCCGTAAGGTAATAATTTAATTCCACTATCCTGTCTGCCAGTCATTCTGTGAGATGCTGACCTATATATACTGTTAACTGGAAATAGGAAGTGAAAAGCACACCTAAGATAACTTCTGTTAACGTTTTACTATATATGTATCACTTTTTCCTATGCATATATAAATCAGTTAAGAAAAATAGGGTCATATAATACACATTATTTTTCATATACGTGATTTTTAGTAACCTTTTTCATTTAATATATAACATTTTTATTCAGAAATATAGATCTGTGTCATAATTTTCAATACCTACTTAATATTCTCTATCAAAATTTTGAGGATGATCTCCCTTGAAAAATTTGGACTCTGGGCCATCCATAGAGTCTAATCAAAGATGAGTAAAGAAGAGGAAGATAAAATAGTACAAGTGTTTAGAGTGACTTAAATGTGTTGTTTGAATATGTCTAAAATGATTTCTAGTTTCTTTAATACTGCCTGTCCCCTTCCTGTCAGTACCAATTTCTCCTTAGAGATTCATATGATTCCAGAGAAGCTGATCTCACTCCGCCTTCAAAGGTGATGTAACTAACCTATGCTAACCGATCAGTATGTTCGTTGGACTCAATCATTGAGTCAGGATGGGCAGTGGCACCAAGGTGGTTTGATAGAATGGCTCTTAGAACATTTGCTGAGAATGCTGACGTTCTTTCCTACTGCCAGGAAGATACTGGCAGCCATCTAGGGACCACGAGAGGAACCAGTCTTCGAATGGTGCAGACACCAAGGAAAGCACAGCAGAGGGAAGGAAATAAACGGGTCCTTGATGACATATTGAGTTGTAGGATCAAGCTTCACCTGAAGCCAGTCAGCCTGTGGACTTCTCATTCATGTGAGCCAATCAATTTTCTTTATTGTTTAAACAAGTTTGAGTTGGGTTTTCTGTTACTTGAAATCAAATATATAAAAAAAATTCTAGAAGAAAATGCCAATAGTAATTATCTTTGAGTGATAAAAATACACTTTTTTTTTTCTGTGTAGAAAAGTTCCCAAAATTTCTACCAAAAAATGTGTATGTATTTTATCAGGAAAAAGTCTGAAATAAGTCATAAAGTGTATATTTTGGCTATATGGAAATGTTGAACCATAATAGTAAATATTTTTCTAAAATTCACTGCTAAGTATTAAACCAGGTAGGTGTACAAAATCCACCTATAAAATAGAACAATTTAAGAGCACTGATACAGTGCAATATATGAACTTACACAAGGCTAAGGCCTTGTTTTTGTTAATCTGTGTATCCCTAGCATTTATAATAGTGCTTTCCGTGACATACAGTAGCTGTTTCATAAATGGTTTTTGAATGATTGAATAAAACATAACTGCCTACCAGCTATCCAAGATACCTTCTTTCTATTCAATGGGAATGATGGGGCTTGGGGCAGGCTGTTCCCAAATATGCCAAGGTGGCATATTGATTATTTTGATTTAAAGTTACTTGAGAAACAGCTCGTATAAGAACACTCTGACCTTCCTTTGTTCCCCTGAAAGCAGGAAACAAAGCTCCCATAGGAAGTTATCCTCCCTATGCCATGAGGATGAAGGGCATTGAGATAGGGAATTTGAGGCCAGGAAAGGTGTATAAGCAAACTTTGTTACTCCTTCATTAATTTGCTACCCCAAGCAAAAACCCCTTTGTTTTGTCAAATCTTCACAAATGTTTGATTCTTTTTCTAAAAAGGTATGTAAACAGCCTGCTTTGTTCTCTTCTTAGGTATGTATCAAATTAAATTTATTTGTTTTTCTCTTGTTTATCTTCCTTATGTTAATTTGATTGTTAGACCAGTCGAAGGAACCTAGAAGGGGAAAGGAAAAATTTTCTTCCCCCACAAGAAGCTATTTGATACAAGCAACTGTGGTATAGCTCTTTTATAGTGGCTGGATTTCTTATTTTTTCCAGCTTTTCACTTGGCCCAGGTTTATAGCTTTATATAAACATTCTCTGAAACTATGGCTTCTGTTTGTTATTTTAAATGCTATAATTAATTTAATTTCTGATCTGTCAAGATAGAACCCTGAAAATTATCTTTTAATTTAATATTGTGTTTTTGTAAATACATAATAACTTTTTCCCCTTTTCAATTTGCTATTAAAATATTCTTACAGGGCTTCTGGGTTGGTGGGCACATGGAGGTGCCTGGAGAGTGGCTCATCCAGAGAGGGCTTGGAAGCTCCGATCCCCTTCCCACATACTGTGCCCTATGCATCTCTTCCATCTGGATGTTCATCTGTATCCTTCATCATATCCTTTTATAATAAACTGGTAAAAATAAATATATATAGATTTTATATACACATGTAATATGTGTATTACATATATATTCTTACAAAAGCAGTGAGGGAAAATAGAATCTAAACATCTCACCTTGTTATTGATCTTATTGACTTCAGGTGAGGCTCAAATGTAGTTACGTAGGCAAGGGCTTTTGTCTGGGCCAGCACTTAAGTTTTAAGCAGAAAAACAATGAAACCAGAATTAGATTATGAAACTGAAAGTTAAATCAATGATTTAGATAAGAAAGGGTGCAGAAACCATACAATAGCAACATGATGACTTTAGAGCCCATCCCATTTGTCTCAGGATTTAGCTTCTTGATACTTGTGGTTTTGTTTTGATCTTTTTTTTTTTTTTTTTGTAAAGGAGTTAGAGATCAGGTAAATGGGAATGAAAAACAAACAAACAAAAAATACTCCTGTTTTTACTGTTACTCTGTTCATTTAAAAATGTGCTCATAGACAAATTTATGTAATAGGCAGTCACTCAACAAAGAATCTTATAAATGTGCAGAACATTTTGTAATTTGAATTATGTCTAAGATGAAACACCGTAGAACTAACAAATTTTGTGTGATATAAAGAGGAAGAGGCAAAAACCTCAGATTTAGTTTTGACTTTGGAGTAAGAAGTTCTTTAGCTGATTCTAGTTAAAACCTGGGTGGAACTTTTGAGTAAATAGCTAATTCAAGAAAAGGTTATCTATCATATCCTCAGCATAACAATTAAGCACAGACCTCAGAAGCACTCTTCCAGTAGAGTATGTGTTTCAGGAGTTCCACTGTCCTTCCCTCCTTGAAGGGGCAGGCACTCTATCTGTGTTGATTTCCATAGTATCCTCAGTACCTGGAACAGTGCTTGGCACATAGTAGGCACTTGGTAAATGTTTGTTAACCTACCAACTCTTGGAATGCCAGCTAAACATGTTTATGAAATTTCTGTATTTAGAGAACTTAGAACGGAAACACCTGCTCTTTCTTGTGCTGCTTCTTTCCACTATCAACAAAAGTAACTGAAGGAGAAGTATCAGAACTCAAGTCTCTGTGTAGCAACAGAGGAACCAGATGGTTTTGTGACTGACAGTGGCTGGAAAAGCCAAATCATGAAGAATTATCATTGGTTGTGACATGAATAAATGTGATAATGTCCCAAGAATCAATTCTACAAATATTTAAATGTCCCCAGAATTCCAAAAATTATTTAGACTTTCCTTTTACCTTAACTTCTATGCAAGCTTTCCCTAAGCCATTCCAAAAAGTTGAAACAGGAAAGAGAACTTAAGACTTCTGAACTACAAGAACATTACCCAGACTGGGTCAGAAAGAGTCCTGGGCACTAGGTTTGGAGACAGTTCTTCCTGGAGAATAAAACTGATAAAAGTAAGTTTCTCAGTGCAGTATTAATTGGCACCTAGGCTTCTATAGCCTATAGCTAATATCACTATTAACTATATCCTCAAGTCTGGCTTATTATTAGTTCCGATGGCCTAACTCAAGCCCTCTCCCATGGGTGTACATAAACATTTTGGAGACAAGATGTTTATAGTAATGCTAACATTTGATAAAATTCCTAGAAAAGTCTTAGAAATTTAATTTCATATGTTGCCTCAGTAACTGGTTAAGGATTTTGTTTCTTAACATAATAGTTTTTGTCAAATGAAGAACTACTATTAAACGTTTAAGCCCAGAGGTATACATTTTATAAAACGTTACAATGAAACTCATGACTGACCTTTGAATGGTACTTTGAATGGTAGGAGTTTTAAGTATGCTGTTGAAAATCTGTAAAGGACAGTTAAGAAAATTATCAGACTGTAAGAGAAACATGTGAGCTCACCAAACAAGAGTTTTAGTGTAGACTTTGTCTTTTTAATTAATTAATTTATTTATTTATTTATTTTTGGCTGCATTGGGTCTTTGTTGCTACGCACAGGCTTTCTCTAGTTGCAGCGAGCAGGGGCTACTCTTCGTTGTGGTTCGCGGGCTTCTCATTGTGGTGGCTTCTCTTGTTGTGGAGCACGGGTTCTAGGTATGTGGGCTTCAGTAGTTGCGGCTGGTTGGCTCAGTCGTTGTGGCTCGCGGGCTCTAGAGCGCAGGCTCAGTAGTTGTGGTGCACGGGCTTAGTTGCTCCACGGCATGTGGGATATTCCCGGACCAGGGCTCGAACCTGTGTCCCCTGATTTGGCAGGCGGATTCTTAACCACTGCGCCACCAGGGAAGTCCCTAGACTTTGTCTTTATCAAATGAAGTTAAAGGAACAAGTTATAGTTAAAGTTTGAATGGAAGAGCCTTCCCTTGTTCCACATCCGGTTGTTGCTCTTTGCATTCCTTTATTGAGCCTACATCTTCATGAGCTTTTTAGCAGGTATATGTTGAACACTTCTGTTTCATGGTCAAGACAGGATCAGAGGCCATGGATACTGACAACTGATTTGTCTGTTTTCTTCTGTCTTTTTCCATGACTGTATCTACTGCCTCATCTTGATTTACAAGCAAAACCTAGAAAACCTACAAAAATAAGTGTTCTGTGGTTTATCTAGGAATAATACAGAAAATATTGCTGTTATTTTTGGTGAAGAAAATCAATCTTGTATAGTTTATTTCAACCTAAATAAAATGTGAATTTCATTTAAAAAAAATGTTTAAGCCCAATATTTGCCATAGTGAATGTAATTGTTTATTTTAGAGGCAAAAGGAGACTATCCCTGAGGGCAATTGAAACAGTTTTTGGAATCTTCAAACCCAGGCAGTGATCCCAGAGAAATTCAGAAGCATCTCCCTGAATCTTTCTTCTCAGCCACTTTAATCTCACTGATCCAACCATGTGTGTCAGAAATTAGAGTATGAAGGAAATGACCATTTTTCTTGTTTGTCCAAAATTCCTCTGCTAACTTTGGAAGGTGGTAAGCAGGAAAGGAGCATGACCTCTGTTACAGGGAGTTTAGCCTGTGTGAAGAGGTTGGAGAGGAAAAAGCCTTCATGACTTTTCGTAGTGGCTAGTTCAAAAAATGTAGAGGGTTCATGAAAGTAATTACGGAGTAACCTGAAGAAGAGAAATTTGTCTCCTCCAGTCTTGGAAAGGGAAATAAGAGAAGCTTTATGTAAGTCCCTCTGAGGGGAGGCGACCAATGGGAAGCTGTTGCTAAGGAGCCAGCTGGTGCAGGGATTATGCTGTAGGTAATGTTCTATAAAAAGATAGAGGGCGGAGGTTAGAGTTTAGACATTTCCTCAAATTTGACAAGAGCTGTTCCATTGTTTCCTCTTTTAAGCCTCAGTCTTGATGTGCTTTCAAGCACTCTATCATTCTTTCTCTTTCTCAGCATGTTCTCATCTTCTCATTTCACTATTATTACAAGCATACTTTGGAGACATTGTGGGTTTGGTTCCAGGCCTCCACAATAAAGCGAATATTGCAATAGAGTAAGTCACATGAACTTTGGGGTTTCCTAGTGCCTATAAAAGTGATGTTTACACTATAGTCTATTAAGCGTGCAATGCATACAAATGTACATTATGTCTAAAAAACAATGTACATACCTTAATTAAAAAATACTTTATTGCTAAAAAATGCTAACCGTCACCTGACAACACAGGCTTTCCACAGACCTTCAATTTGTAAAAAACACAATTATCTGTGAAGTGCAATAAAGCCAAATGCAATAAAACGAGGTATGCCTGTACATGCTAGTGATTTGGTGCTAACAGGCTACCTGCTTGCTCCACACTTTATGTGTTCAGTATGATTTTCGTGCATAGGTTACTGATCAAGGACCTAGGAGAGTCATGTGAACAAACAGATGGAATAACATGGGGCAGGGATCATTCATAAGAATTGAGGTACAGAGGGGTAAAAAGTAGAATGATTAATCATAGTCAGGAGCCCAAAGGTCTGTCACAGTGCTCAATCAGCTTCACACTAGAATCACTTGGGGAATAAATTTTTTTAAGTTGAAGCATAATTGACCTACAACATTATATTAATTTTAGGTTTACAACATAATGATTTAACATTTGTATGCATTGCAAAATGATCACTTGGGGAATATAATTTTTAAAAATATAGATGCCAGGGTCCCTGTCAGACTTACTAAATCAACATCACTGGGATTGGGTCCAAAACCCGTATTTTTTTTTTAAGATTCTGCAGATGATTCTAATGCAAATTTCTAAGTGAGAGCTACTCATTTAGGGAATAAACTAGAAATTATAAATCTGTTTCAAGGACAGGCAGGAATATTTGTCTCAGAGGAGGGCAGAAAAAATTTCCAGAGTCTTGGTACTTTATGGGGAGAAATGTGTTCTTATTATATGAAAAAGGGCACATTGAGTCGGTAACTTCCTTTGCAAATCCATCTCAATAGCGGTTTTCCCATCAGGACATATTTCTCACATGAGACCCATTTCTTTTTGGTTTGTGGACAAAGGCAAAACAAAATAAAACTGAGCACTGTCTTCGTTTCTCGTATACGTACACCATGTCCTCGCTGTAGTGCCATTATCAAGTTCCAGTCAGAATGTTCATGTTGGGGGTAAAACTAGGTCAAGTAATTTTCTGGCACATTCAGTAACTAAACCAGTACATTTACTGTATCGTGGATTATGTAGCAAAACCTCAGTGCAGTCATTTCACCATCTCTTAAAGCTTCAGTTTTTGAGAAACAATCATAATTCCTCTTATCTTTCTTCAGAGATGTTATTTTCTAAAATACGGCTTTTTACTAATCTTTTCTTTTGTAGTTTGTGCATTTGGTGTCTTATTTAAGAAATCCTCACCGGCATCAAGGTCATAATGATATTCACCTACATTTTCTTCTAAAAGTTAAATGTCTTTCAAAATTGTTATCTTTGTACCATTTTCCAAATTCTTATATGCTATTAGAGCCCCACTCTAGATTCAAAGTGTAGAAAGTTCCTGCCCAGCACAGAGAAGAATGCTTCTATAGCTCCTGCTACAGTCTAGATCCAAAAATCCTCAATGCAGAATAAAATAAAGTAGGAATGTACAGAGATAAAAATCTATCAAATGTGGTAAAAAGAAGATAGAGTAGTATCAGCTAACGGAAATATAAATTATCTTAAAGTCAATGTATATTTCCCCTAGAGATACTGAAGAGATGAGACCTTAAGCCTTGAGAAGAGTGAGCAAATGCAGGACTTGTGGACTAATGACTGGTAATCATGCTGTGGTTACACTCATTGCATGTTTGTCAGATGTCTAACAGGGGAATACTTATGTGTTTGCCAAATGTCTAGCAGGGATATACTTATGTTTGTGAAATGTCTAGCAGGGATATACTCATGTTTGTCAAATGTCTAGCAGGGCCTTTAAGATGTCCTTGAGTTAAAAGTCACTGTACAGCTCCATGTCAGCTCTAATGAAAAACCAACTACTTCGAAGAAAGTAATCTTTTGATAAAATTCCTAGAAGACAACCCATATCTGAACCCCTGCTCTGGCATTTCATACCCAACTACTCCCTCAGGTTCTTGGCTCAGTTTTGGAACTGGCTGTTGGATTTGGGGCTCCAGCTCTTGCACTGCTTTATAAATGTCTGTTGTCTACTGTCTTCCACCTGCCTCCAGGATTGTGTCAGATATCCAGTTGGGCCCACCTGTGATTGACTTGGCTCAGTTGTATACTCTGCTCTATCTAATCAGAGTCATAGGGCCTCTGTGTAGGATCCTTAATGTCATCTCAAGCTGATGAGAATAAGCTTCTGGCCCCAACTTTCTACCTGTTACATAGTGGGGACTATGATTTGCGTTAACAAAGCCAAACCTTTAGGATACTCTCCATATACTCAGATGATCTAATTGACAGTTGTCCCAACAAAGGAGGCATCTCTACTGATAAAAAAATAGTCCATTTTCAAAGGTGTGACTTGTGTTAGGCTACCCTGTGCAGAATAGCACCACCCTTTGTGGGAGGGCCTGTTTCCCTCTTATCAAGTGAGTTTGATAGTTGGGTGGGCCCAAGGGGCGATTCTGCTGCTCACCAATAGCAGCTTTCCCTACTCTCCACTGTAAGAAGTGTTACTGCTGTCCCTGCAACCTTGCCTAGGATTGGATGGGCCTCCGGATGTGAGGGGGAACTGACAGGGTTGATTCAGTTGCCTTGGCCGGCTAGGCAGGTGGCCCTTTCCTTCCTCACTCCTTTGTGTGCTTTCCCCCAGTCTGCCTCTCAGTAAAAAGGCACAGCCTGATATTTTTTCATTTCTGCCACTTCCAAATTCCCTCTGCCTTGGTGAGTCCAAAAATCTGAGGCCCTGTCATCTTGGATCCCCTCCAAATACCCTTCTCTCCTACAGTCATTGCCTTTGGGCTCTTATCTGTGCCATGATGTGGAGCCCTGGTTAGCATTCGACACTGAAGCAGGCCACAAGGATCTTGTGTGTCTCCAAAGTCCCTGTAGCAGCCTAGGGCCCTGCTTAGCTTCACTTCAAGAATTGTAGGCCTGGGTTCCCTTGCACTTTCTTCACAGTCCCAGGTGCGCTATGACAATTCCCAGTGTCCCCCCTCTGCTGATAAACCTCAACCTGACCAACCCTTGAGTTACAGCGTTTCTGTCAGCTCCACGAAGAATTCTGGTCAATTAGAGTTTACAGCTCTGTCCTGGGCATACGGACTAGATCACTTAGGAGTGGCACCATCACGCCCTGGGTATATCCTCAGTAGTGTTCCGCATCCTGTGCCAGGAGTCAGCATGTGCCCGTGGCCCAGGGGAAGCTTAGTGTGAGTGGACCTTCTGCCTCCCTTGCAGTCCCCAGCTCTAGTAGACAGGCATTCAGTGAGGCTTCCTAGCTGATGTTCCTATTGTGAGGAAGCTGGCCTTTGCGTAGCCCTTTATGCGCACTTCAGAACCACTGAACCTTTGTAGGCTTTTCGGGTCCTACTCCACCTGGGAAAATATGCATATTATGCATGTTGTATAAGTTTCCTATTGTTGCTGTAACAAATTACCACAAACACAGTGGCTTAAAACAACACAGACTTATTATAGTTCTGGAGATCAGAAGTCCAGAATCCTCCTCACAGGGCTAAAGTCAAGGTTTCTTCCGGAGGCTCTTGGGAAGAATCTGTGTCCTTGCCTTTCCCAGCTCCTAGAGGCCACCTCGGCTTGTGAACCCCTTGCTCCATACTCAAAACCAGCAATGTTGCATCTCCCTGACCCTCCTTCTGTAGTCACATCTCCCTCTGACCACAGTTTTAAGGACTCATATGATTAGATTGAGTCCACCTGGGTAATCCAGAATCCCCTTCTCAAGGTCCTTTTCTTAATCGCACATTTGCTTTGTGTAATTTTTCCAAGTCCCTTTGGTCGTGTAAGATAGCATGTTCACAGGGTCTGGGGGTTAGGACAGGGACATCTCTGGAGGGCCACTTTCGGCTACCACACATATTTTCATAGGAACACCAACAAACCAGATTATTCACAAACTAAATTAATTCTATCCTGTAAGAGCCTAATTGCCCCTAGTGTATGTCTTCCTGACAGATTATAAACCCCTGTTTTTGGTTTCTAGCATTTAGCTCAGTTCCCTGAATACTGTAAGTAGTCAATGGAGCTTCGTTTATAAGAATAAGGATGCCCAGTCTTGGGGTAGGGGGCACAAGTCTGTCTCTGTGTGTGTTGGGGACAGCAGAGGTTCATGGTAGCAGACATGATAATATGGGCTGCAGTCAGTTGTCAGAGTTATCATTGGACAAACTGGTATGATTGGGCGTGACGTCTGGTAGAGGATACAATGAACCAATGTGCCAAAATGCTGAGTGAGAGCAATTGTGCTGCTAAAGCCAACTTGTAGAGCGAGACCGCCACACTGGTCAAACTTCTAGTCATAGGGAGCTGTTCTTTTCCTCAAAGAACGCAGTTTTCCTTCCCTAGCCACAACCATTGGTATTGTCATCTGAGGAAAAAACCAAGCTCTCCTGCTGGAGCAGGATGTCAGCCTGTGTGCACGGGGCCTGGGTCCCTCCTCCCCTTGATCACGCACCTAGGGTTGGACTACATGTCAAGATGTGCTTGCATTTTTGTCTTATTTCGCCTCCCTCAACCATGCTTTTCTTTGTTTGCTTTTAGTGATGTTGAAGGCTATAAGTATTTCTAGTAACACAGAGGATCCTGATCCACAAAGAATGTTTCATATAAACTGCAGTTTGAGGTCAATAGGGACAAAATATCCAAAAATAGTGGAATGGCCAGACAGAGCAAAACATGACATTTTCTTTTTTCTTTTCCCCCCAAATCACAACCTTTTCTTTTTCTTTTCTGATTATAATAACGGACAGTATGCATGCACACTTTAAAAAATGTACCAAAATGTATGTAGTAGAAAACAAAAAGTATTCAGTAATGACAACAGAAATAATCTCAGCTAACATATGCAGAAATATGTATACATATATATATACACACTCAAAAGCACATATATGTTTATTAAAATGCAAACATTTTATAATCTCTTTTTTTTTTACTCAATACATTGAGAATATTTTTCCATTTCAACTCACACATCCTTTTTTTAAACTGGGTTATAGTATTCTATATATGTGTGTCATAGTTCATTTACTTAATTCTCTAATGGGAATTTCAGTAAATTTCATGAATATTTGCTTTATTTTTTTAGTAGTCACCATTAAATTATTAACACATGTATTTAAAGCTAACAAACAACCAAAAAGAAAAAAATACCCAAGGTCTGAAATTAATCTCTGGCCCCTTCCTAGACAAGAAAAGAAATTTAAAACACTTCACTATTGAACACAGCTCGCCTCCCCTATCACCCTACCATCTTCCTTATTAGTATTGCTCAGAATTTTAATTTTGCCTCTTTGAAAAACCACAGAATAATTCAATTCATTAAAGTTTAGAAAACATATTACCCATTCATTATTACTAATTTCTGTGCTCACTAGTCTTTCCTGAGTCTGACTCCTCCCCACCTGGGCTCTGGAAGTGGCAGGGATGTGCAGAAGCTCCAAAGCCAGACTGCCTCCATCAGACCGTCAGTTCTGCCACTTGAAAGCTGCATGGCTTTGGATAAGTGACTTAACTTTTCCGTGCTTCAGTTTCCTCGTCTATAAAATCAGGGTAATTATAGTAACCACCTCATCAAATTGCTGTGAGAATTAAATAAATTAATGCCTTTGAACAGTACCTTTGCACGAGTAAGTTGTCAATAAATATTTGCTACAATTATTATATTCCTATAGTAGGTTCTTTCCACTGAGGGTCTTTCAGTTACATACATATGTTTTCATGTTACTAATTAGCATCCTTTCATTTCAGCTTGAAGAACTCCTTTCAGCATATCTTATAACACAGGTCTAATGGTGATGAACTCACTCAGCTTTTGTTTGTTTGGGAAAGTCTATCTCTCCTTCGTTTCTGAAAGACAACTTTGCTGGGTAAAGTATTCTTGGTTGGCAGATTTTCTAGTTCTTATACTCTGAATATATCATCCCACTCTCTCCTGGCCTGCAAGTTTTCTGCTGAGAAATCTGTTGGTCATGGCCTTTTGCAGGTTCCCTTTATATGTGAAGAAGTTTTTTCTCTTGCTGCTTTTAAAATTCTCTCTGTCTTTGATTTTATATAGTTTTATTATAATGTACCTTGGAGAAACTCGTTTGGGGTTGAAATTTTGGGATGACCTATTAGCTTCATGAATTTGGACATCCAGACATCTCCTCAGATTTGGGAAGTTCTCAGTCACTGTTTCTTCTTTTCTTTTTTAACGTTTTAAGTTTTAAAAAATTTTTGGCTGCGTTGGGTCTTCGTTGCTTCGTGCAGGCTTTCTTCTAGATGCAGCGAGCGGGGGCTACTCTTTGTTGTGGTGCGTGGGCTTCTCATTGCAGGGGCTTCTCTTGTTGTGGAGCATGGGCTCCAGGCGTGTGGGCTTCAGTGGTTGCAGTGCATGGGCTCAGTAGTTGTGGCTCGTGGGCTCTAGAGCTCAGGCTCAGTAGCTGTGGCGCACGGGCCTAGTTGCTCCACGGCATGTGGGATCTTCCCGGACCAGGGCTTGAACCCGTGTCCCCTGCATTGGCGGGGGGATTCTTAACCACTGAACCACAATGGAAGCCCAGTCACTATTTCTTTAAATAAGCTTTCTTCTCCTTCCTCCCTTTCTCCTCATTCTGGGACTCCAATTATGTGTAGATTGTTTCTTTTAATGGTATCTCATAATTCACATAGACTGTCTTCCTTCTTTTCATTCTTTTTTCTTTTTGCTCCTCTGACTGGATGATTTCAAATGACCTGCCCTTTAGGTAACCAATTCTTTCTTTTGCTTGATTGAGTCTATTTCAACTCATTTGAAACTGTTGAATTCTTCAGGCAGTGTATTCTTCAACTCTAAGATTTCTGTCTTTCTTTTCTTTATGGTTTCTATTTCTTTGTTGAACTCATTTTCTTCATGCATTATATTCCTAAATTCATTTAATTGTCTATCTGTTTTCTTTTAGTTCACTAAATTTCTTTAAGAGGATTATTCTGAATTCTTTGTCAGACAGTTCATAGATCTCCATTTCTTTAAGGTCAGTCATTGGAGTTTTTATAGCTTCCTTTGGTGGAGTCATGTTTCTTTGATTATTCATGATCCCTCTGGCCTTGCGTTGGTACCTGTGCATTTGAGGAAGTAGTCACCTCTTCCAGTCTTTACAGACTGACTTTGACGGGCAAAGCCTGTCAGCCTATCCAGAGACTCTGGGTGGATCGTCTGGTGTGTCTATGGGCAGGCTTGCTGCTGGATTCCTTGGGCAGGCAGGTCTGGTACCTGGGTCAGTAGGTAGAAAGGCTTGGTGTTTGGGTAAGAGGGGATCAGCTTGGTGTCTGGGTCCATGGTGGCTCACTGGGGCAGGCCTGGTGCTTGAGTCTGCACTGATGGGCCTGGGACCTGGGTCTGTGTGGGCAGACCTGGATCTTGGGTCCACAGGAGCCAACCAGGTGCCAAGGACCAGTGGGTGGGCCCATCATCTGAATCTGTATGGGGCTTATCTGGTACTGGGATGGACTGGGAGCCTGATTTCACAGGAACTGGCCTGGAGGCTGGGGCCACAGGGCCAGCCTGGCACTAGGGCAAGCCTGGAGTCTGGGGCTATAGGAGGCATCCTGTCACCTGGGGCCTCAGGGGCCAGCCTAGAGGTTGTGTCTGTGGGTCCAGACTGGTTCTGGTGCGGACTGCAAGTCTGGGTCCATGGGAGCTAGCCTTGAGGGTAGGGCCTCAGGGGCTGGCCTAGTGATGGGGTGGGCTAGGAGCCTGGGTCTGTAGCAGCCTATCTGGAGTCTATATCCACGGGGGCCAGCACGGCACTGAGGTGGGATGGGGGCCTGGGGTTATAGGAGCTGGCCTGGTGCTGGGTTGGGTCAAAAGCCTGGTCTTTGGTAGTCGGCCTGGTGCTGGGCCCAGCCAGGAGCCTAGGTTGGTGGGGGCCCACTTGGAGCCTGGGTTTGTGGGGGGCGGGGGAAGAAGGGAGGTGTTTTATAGTCCTATGATTAGGTCTCAGTCTTTTAGTGAGACTGTGCCTCTGGACTGTGAACTTCACATGTGCTTCTCAGTCCCCCCACCAATACCCTGAGATGGAACAGGATGGCTAGAGGGGGCTTGAACTGGGTATTTCCCTTCCCTAGGCCAGTTAGGCTCTGATAAAACCCCACCAGGTTAGGCTCTGGTTAAATAGTTTCTCCTGAAGGCAGACCTTGTTAAGAACTGAATGTTCTGGTTTATTTCAAAATAGTTCCTGCAGAATAGTTCTGCCAGAAGAATGGTGGGGAAGCAGGTTGTGGTGGGATTTTTCTTCAGTGTTTACTGTGAGAACCTGGTGGAGATCCAGAAGGTAAAACTCACAAATATGTGGAAGCCCCCAATGACTGGGGCCCCCTTGAGTTTTCAGAGGTCTCCACACTGAGCCTCCAGCAATTTGTAAATCATAGTTCAGGTTTCCCTACCTCGGTGCTGGTTTGCACAGAGGTTGCTGCTCCAGTGAGCTGTGATTTTCAGTATTTGCCTGTTGGTCTCTCCAATTTTGGGAGCAGCATTTTGCCCTGTGACTTCACTTCTCTTTTGGGTCTAAGAAGATGTGTTGATTTTTGCCTTTTACCTATTGTTAGGTTGGAGTGGCAACTTCCAAGCTTCTTATGTGCTGGACTAGAAACCAAAAGTCTCTTTTTACCTTTTCATCACTGAAATATGAAAAGGCTTAGTGATTTTGTATGAATCATTGCTGGGCCTCTTTCTTCCAGCAGTTCTTATCTGTTTCCCTTGTTTACCCTATTATTTTACTGAGGCTCCCAGAAGTTATATGTCAGTGGACTTCATGTTCTATTGACAGAATGTCCCCTGGCCAAAATATATGAAGAAGTGAGTAACTGGAATGGCTTGATCAGTCCTACCCTTTCTAATAAGGTTTTCCCAATCTGTCATCCAGTGAGCCTACCCACTTCCTTTTGGTTCTTAATGACCCCTCTTACATTCCAAAAAATAACCCAACAGTTCTCACTAGTTTATCTTATTTTCACAGATGTTTATTGTTTTTTCTTTTTACCATACTTAATGGTTTTACACACTGCTTTATGGAACCTGGTTGTACGTTTTGTGATGAGTACTTTATATATTTTAAATACTTATGACTTTACATCTTTTGTTGCTAGCGGATATCAACTGTTGGACTGTGATTGGGCTGAATCCTCAAATAAATGTCTCTTTCATCTTCAACCTTCCAGTTCTCTTGTGTTTTACATCTGTTTCCTTGGGAGTGGGCTCAAACTTTCATTCCCTATATTCCTTAAATTTTTCCCCTTAGCCTTTTATTGAGTGTAAGAATTCTGGTTGTATCGATACAGATTTGCCTCACACATCAATTCTCTCTTTCCAATGACTCTTCTTCTCACTGCTGCCTTGTGCCTTATCACTGCAGACCTAGTCTCCCACCTGGTCTAACTCTTTTCAGTGTCTCCCCATTCCATATTATTTTTCTAAGACAGTGGAATACTTTTAATCTCAAGTACCTCAAAACTCAACTCAGACAATTTTTAGGCAATGAATGTGGTTTACTGGCTAATAGAACTAAAAAGTCCAAGGTAGGATAGGCTTCAGGGTTGGTTTGATTTAATATTTCAACCATGTCCTCAAAGACCTGGGTTCTTTACCTTTCTCTGCTCTGCCTTCAGTCTTGTCAGCCTCATTCCAAACCTGGCTTCTCTCCGAGTGGCAAAATGAATCCAGAAATTCAAATTTCATATCTATATATCACTCTGCCCAGAAAGGGAAGAAGTATCCCTTATGGTGGCTCTTCCAGAGAACTGAAAAAGCTTCTTTCCTAGAAGCCCATTACTGTAAAGGATACATTATGTGTTACTGGACAAAATTAGTCCAGATGCCCTTCCTGTACTGACACGTGTGCCTGAGAAATGGCATGCTGTGTGGCTTAGCTGCGGCTTATATGATCCAATCATTGTAGAAAGAGGAATGGTATGACCTGGTGAATTTAGACCAATCTGAGACCACTCCTCTAGTGCTGGGAGTCCAGTCAGCTTCTTGATAAACATGAGAGAGAAGCTGACATCTGACTGAAAGTCTGGAAATTCTGAGGAAGGAGGAATAGGGAAATGGACGTTGAGTAAGAAATGCCCGGAACCTTTACATGGTTACTTCAAAAATTGATAAAACACCACTTTTATTTTATTGTTCTGCTGCTCTAGTCCAAGAACAAAATCTGTCCTGCCACCTGTTTTTGTAAGATTTTACTGAAACACAGCTGCACTCATTTAAAAAGTATTGTCTATGGCTGCTTTCACAGCACAATGGAGAGTTGAGTAGTTGTGACAGAGACCCTATGACCTGCAAAACCTAAAGCATTTATTATTTGGCCCTTTCAGAAAGTTTGCTGAGCCTTGGCCTGAGAGATTAAATCTAAACTCATCCTGGATTTCAAAGTGTTCTATCATCTATTATCACTCTACTGATCTTATTTAATTGGCATTATCCACTGTATACAACCTCTCTAATCCAATCAGATTAGTTTATTCACCTACCCGAAATAGTGCATGTTCATTCTTCACTTTTCTCTTTTGTTCCTGGCTTATCCAACTTGGAATGTTCTCCTTCAATCTTATGTATCATTGAAGGCCCATCTCAAGTTCATGAAGTTTTCTTTGTTAGCTTTACCCACACTGGAGCCTTCTTTCCTACATTTATTGCCCCTATCACACTACAAAGCATTTTGAGTCTGTATATGTTTTATAAATATATCAGATGAATACACATCTGTCCAATTAAAAGCAAAACTCCTGGATATTAGAGTCTTGGTAAAATCATATTTTTTTGTGTCTTTTATAGAAATTCAAGCCATACTGGACCAAGAGAAGGCACTTAACTAATACATACTAGTCCTGTCAAACTCCGCCTCACACATACCCAGAATTAGTCCACTTCTCTGCACCCCTCTCCCACCCTAATCTGAGCTCCACCTGCTCTCATCTGGCCTAATGCTACAGTCTCCCAAGTGCCCCCTGCTCCTTCTAGCCTGTACAGTCTTCTCCCCCCATAACAAACGGACTGACTGTAAATATTTAAATCAGATGATGTTATTCTCCTACTTAAAATCCTCCACTTCCATGACATATCTAGAAGAGAAGTTGTGATCTGTTTCTGCCTAGAGCTGCCCTTTCATCTCCTTTCGCTTGTCGGTGGTCACTCAGCTCTAGGTTCTCTCAGTCCTTTCTGCCTGGAATACTCCCCTCCGGGTCATGAACATCTGGCTCTTCATAACTGAGGTCTCAGCTCTCTCCTCCTTGCCTGATCACCCAATCTGTACTGACTCCTCACTTCCTGTATATCATTCTATATCACAGCATCCAGCTTCACTTTCTTCATTGTCCTGATCTTGATAAAATTTGTCTTGTTTACTTAACTGTTTCCCCTATAAATGCAGCTCCATGAGCTTGCCTAATTTGTTCACTGCTAATTTGTTCATGGCTATATTTCCAACCCCTAGAATAGTGCCTGGTGCATAAGAGGTATTCAGTAGCTTTTTGTGGAAAAAATAAACAAAACGATTCATAGATTTATTTTCTTTTGAAATAGGAAAAAAGGACTTTTGTTCACTCTCATTAAAATGCATTTACTAAGCACCTACTTTCATGGTGCTTAGTAAATGCATTTTACCACTTAGGGTTTTGCAAAAACTGTTCTTAGGGGCTATGTTAGTTTCCTAGGGATGCCGTAACAAATTACCACAAACTGAATGGCTTAAATAACTTTATTCTCTCGCCATTCAGGAGGCCAGAAGTGTTGGCAGGGTTCATTCCTTCTGGAGGCTCTGAGGGAGAATCCATCCCATGCCTCTTTCCTAGCTTCTGGTGGTTGCGGCAATCCTTGGCATCCTGTGACTGGTAGGCACATCACTCCAATCTCTCCTTCCATCTTCGCATCATGTTTTCTCTGTGTGTCTCTCTGTGTCCTCTTCTGTCTCTTATCAGGACACTCTCATTGGATTTATGGCTCACTCTAATACAGTAAGATCTCATCTTGATCCTTAACTAATTATATCTGCAGTTGCCCTATTTCCAAGTAAGATCACATTCTGAGGTTCTGCATGGACATGAATTTGGAGGGGGGGGACACTATTCAACCCATTACAGGGGTCTACAATATGACACAGAAATTAACAATCTACTCTTCCTGTAGTTTAGTGCACCTAGGTTGTTTTTTGAGTGGCCAGCAATCATCTCCCTTCCCAGGAACACCCCAATTTCTTATTGGGGAATTACTTCTCCCCTTTTGTGGACAATCTTGGTAGGGATGTAAATCAATATTTCTCATCCCAGGGTAACCAAGGAGCCACATGTGACCCAAGGGAAGGCACCTGGACTCCTGGGATTTTTATTTTTCCAAATTTATGTTTCTTTATATTTTGGCAACCTTTCAAGACAGAGCCTTTACTCCATACTAAATTTCCCACGATTGTAGCACTAGAAATCTGTGAATTCACAGAACACATTAAACAATCTAGACTCTTAGAACTTTTAACCTTGGGTTAGGGACATACAAGGATGGGAAATAAAGTGTGAGTATACATTGGAGCAGCAGCACCTTGACAAGATCTGTAAGTTGTTTTTGCTGCCTGGACTCCAGGAGCCTGTCCTCATTCCTGTCTTGTGTCCAGGTCTGGCCCTCTAGCCCCCTGTCCATCCCATGAGTTCCTGGCTAGTACTCTGTTAAAGTCCCTTTTTGCTTGTTAGCCAGAATCCATTCCTATCATTTGCAACCGAAGAAACTCGACTGTTACACTGAGATCCAGATTTGTTCAGTACTGGTGCAGTTTTGCATATTTAGCTCTGAATTCTGACATGCTGAGTTTACTACTACATGAGATACTACCTTCAAAATGTCAATTTCATCTCAAACCTACAAATTAGTGCAATTACAAGACAGCATATTAGCATTATTATTAATTTATTTATAACCCGTCTTGTTCCAAAAGGATTGCATTGTGTTAAGTTATCCTACAAAGCAAGGAAAAGTACATTTAAAATAAGAAATGAAAATGAGGCAAGGGAAGAATAGGATAGAGAAGTGAGATGGGGCCGTGAGTGAACCTAATCCGTAAAATGGTTACTGAGAAGACCTAGACAGTAGGTAGAGAAAAGATGCAATACCGTGAGAGGGTCTACAGGCTACTGTTTTTGCTGTGGTATTGAGCAACAGTATTTTCTATTATTTATATTATTCTTGAAATAATTATTCTATTATTTATATTATTCTTGAAATAATACCTTCTCAACCCACATTTCTGTTAAAAAACCTTGAAATCTCTTTATAGTAAAGTGGGACCATGAGATAATTAAGCAACTTGCCAAATAGGAACTGCCAAATACCAGAAAAGACAATGAATTTGCTTAAAGTCATTATGTTATCAGTTTAAAGATGGTAAAAAAAAAAAAAAAAGTCCTAAAACATCAGCTTTAAATTTATTATTTTTTTGGTTAATATTACTCAAAAAACCTTTAATCTATAGTGCCTTATTTTAAATTGGTGATAATTTATTTTGCTTTACATAATAGATGGATCTTGGAAAACTTAATTTTACAATCTTTTGTTACAGATGAAAATATTTTAAACACAATAGAGAAACTGACTGTTTGAAAGAACACCTGTAGTCAATCTTTCTGCAAATCAAATATTACCCCCTTGTTTATTATTTTAGTGATGTGGGGTTTTCACATACTATAGAAATGCTGGTTCCCCTCTTGCAGTTTTTATAAAGGAAGCAAAGCCTAGATTTTAAATGCAAACGCTGCGTAAAGATATTGCTCATACACAGTAACACAGTAAACACAATCATAAGATACTGATCTTCATTATTATAATGAAGATTTTCCCATTTTAATATTTATTGCATTTTTTTTTCCTACCAAACCTTTTCCAAACAGGATCTGAGGCAACTATTGAATACTTCACAAGTGCCACCTAGTGCTTTCTTTGAAAGTAACATTTTTATTTTATTTATTTATTTATTTTAAAAATATTTATTTACTTATTTATTTGGTTCCACCATTTCTTGGTTGCGGCAGGCAGGGTCCTTAGTTGTGGCCTTCGAACTCTTAGTTGTGGCATGCATGTGGGATCTAGTTCCCTGACCAGCGAGCAAACCCGGGCCCCCTGCGTTGGGAGCACAGAGTCCCCCAGGGAAGTCCCAACATTTTTATTTTTTATAAATTTATTTATTTATTTGTTTATTTTTGGCTGTGTTGGGTCTTTGTTGCTGTGCACGGGCTCTCTATAGTTGCAGTGAGCGGGGGCTACTCTTCATTGCTGTACACGGGTTTCTAATTGTCGTGGCTTCTCTTGTTGCAGAGCACGGGCTCTAGGCGCACGAGCTTCAGTAGTTGTGGCACACAGGCTCAGTAGTTGTGGCGCACGGGCTTAGTTGCTCCGCGGCATGTGGGATCTTCCCCGGCCAGGGATCAAACCCGTGTCTCCTGCATTGGCAGGCAGATTCTTAACCACTGCACCACCAGGGAAGCCTGGAAAGTAACATTTTTTTTAATCTTCAGAAACCAGAACGAAACAAGATGTGAAAGACCCATACTCCCAGGGCAGAGCCTGTTTAAATAGCTCTGCTTCCTAAAAAAGAGTCTGTTTTCAGTCAAAAAAGGATTTGAAAGAAGAATTTGGAAGTAAGTTTGACTGTAGTCAGATCTTCCAATACTGGTTGGTTTTATTTCTACATAAGTACAGGTTTCCCCTCTCTCTGAAAGTGGAGTGTTCCTGTGAAACCTTTTATAAGCCAAAATGACGTAAAGCAAAGAAGCAGTTACCTTAGGACACATCTTGCTAAAGGATGCACAGAATAAATCGAGATAAAGCACAAGTGCTCATAGACACAGCTCAAAGCTGTGGAGGCTTGATGCTGAGATGCTGAGTGTATGTAGTTACCGGGGAAGGAGGTGGGCAGCGCTACTCTACCGCTCAGGGTGCGCGCTGCCTCTATAATAGCTCGCTGCAAAACAAGCACTGAACACTATTTTCCCTTTTTTGCCTTGTTTTGTAGAAGTGAAAATCTTTTTCAGATTTCTTTTAATAAGTGAAAACAGGTACTTATGTAGGTCTTTCGTAAAAGGGAAGTGGCATAGAGCAAAGTTTGGAAAAGCAGGGGATCCCTGTATAGATGGAGTTAAGTAAAGGGTACTAAAGAAAGGAAAAATGAAGGTATTTCACTACAGAAGTAACAGCAATATTTTCAAAAGTACTTTCTTCGAACTCCCAATAGGAGCTGATATCTCTCAGAAGCTCTAATTCTACCATCATTATTTTACGCCCCAAGTCACTACTCCTCCCCACTGTCTTTAAGGCACTGAAACATCATTGTTACCATCATCACCACCATCATCATCACCACCTACAGTCGCACAATCACAAACACCAGCCGAGTGATTCTTGTTGTAGGACCCAGTGCTGCCGTCAAGGAAACAAACACAGGCTTCAGTCTCTGCAATCAAGGAGCTTAATGTCAACTTGGAGAGAGGAATAGAAGGAGGAGGAGGAGGAGGAGGAGAAGTATGAACATAATAGTAAAACAGCGATACTAGATAAAAGCCATCACCGCTTTCCCAGTTCACAGACCAGAAATCATTGGAACTACCCCACCCTTTACCCACTCCTGGTACCAGAGTCCTGTAGTCCTTGTCGGAAATGCCTTTCTGGTTGTTCTCTTTTCCTCCTCTATTGTCCATTTATTCCTCCACCTCATGCCTGGAAAATTGCAACAGACTTATCCTTTGGCTCTCTGCTTCTCCTCCTGCCAGCTAACATCACTGCAGTGCTGCCTTTAACTTTTCATTCTCTCCCTCAAGAACCAGTATGGCTCTCTGTGCTTATCAGACCATGGACACAAATCTCTGAGTCCAGCTTTGAAGGCCTTCTGTAATTTACATGGACTTTGTCCATTCAATTTGATGGGCCACTACACTCCAACACTAAATTTTTATCCCCAAGGGGTAGTTCTCTCTTTACTTTGAAACCAAGGGCCACACTATGCTTTCATTTCCTTTTTTAAATTGTGTGTGGTTTTTTTTTCTGGTATTTCTACTTTTTTTTTTTTTTTTGTGGTCTTTTGTGCCATTTGCTTACTTTCAACTTTTCCCAATTATTTCATTATATTGTTATTCTATCACTTATTACCATTCTCCTCCCCACCGCTTTTTTTCCTACTGCCCTCCCTCCTGGGCATCACATTCTCCTCCAATCTCTTCTGGTTGCTCTTTCATCTTGCTCCACAGCAAATCATATGGAAACTTCCCTTTCCTGCTCCTTGGATTTATTCTGCTGTTTCCTGGGTCACTGGTCTTCCCCTTTTTTTCCTCCTTGTTGTGCTGCAAAATATTTTCAAGCAACTTCCCCAAAATGAGCATGTTAAGAAGTAAATGTTCCAAGTTCTTGCATGTCTGAAAATGTCTTCATTCTACTTTCACCCTTAATTGTGTTTGTCTGGACACAATATTCTAGTTTATAATCATGTTACCAAAGAGCTTGGCATCTGTTTCCTCACCGTGTGTTAGTACCTGAGTTTCTGATAAGAAGTTTGATGTCAATCTGACTCTTGTTCTTCTGTAATGTGGAAGATGAATTCCTACTATTTCACTACTATCAAGTCAAATCCTAACAGTCCATTTTTCCATTTTAAACCTGAGCCCCACAGGTCTGTGTTGTGCTTTTAATGCTAACTTACGATATTTCGGAGATGTACTTTGAAAATATAGAAAAAAAGTCTAGTAAAGAGATGAAGAAAATGTTTCTTCTCTACTGCAGCTACAAAGGGAGAGGCATTCTTCCTCATCTTAAAACTTGGTCAAGGGATCTGATGAGGAAGGTGGTAAATGTGAACTCTCGCAAGGACACCACTCTTGTTTCCTATGTGGTATGAAGTCTTGCACAAATATTCATAACTGTTACCAGCTCATTCTCTTCTCTCTAATATAAATCTATCATTGGAATTATTATTTGAGCAAAGGAGTCTTGTAGATGCTAGAGATTTTAAAAATTATTGCCATGTCACGTGAACATAACCTTCAGTGACACCTGTTTTACTTGTTATGGTTTGTTAGGATAGTCTTATTTGTTGTCCTGGTGATAATGTTGTAGTTGACACCTATGTTTCCAAGTGGTATAAACATTATCAGAAGAGGATTCTTGGCTCTCTCCTCTTCCTATTTGCATAATGGACAAGTAAGTCTACTTTGCTAGAGTCCTTAGCATGACAAAGAGTTTGAGTCTTGTCCATTTACATTTCTACCTGGTTGTATATTCAGTTGCTTCAGCACCATGGAACACAGCGACAATTTCTCAAACCAAGAGTTAGTTTTCTTGTTTTGTTTGGTTTTTGTTTTTTTAATTTAATTTAATTTAATTAATT
This sequence comes from Balaenoptera borealis, assembly GCF_965194805.1. Lineage (NCBI taxonomy): Eukaryota > Metazoa > Chordata > Mammalia > Artiodactyla > Balaenopteridae > Balaenoptera > Balaenoptera borealis. Next base: position 58,802,831 of record NC_138863.1, on the reverse strand, counting down.
TATTAATTTATTTATTTTGGGCTGTGTTGGGTCTTTGTTGCTGTGCGCGGGCTTTCTCTAGTTGCGGTGAGTGGGGGCTACTCCTCGTAGTGGTGCGTGGGCTTCTCATTGCGGTGGCTTCTCTTATTGCAGAGCACGGGCTCTAGGCACCTGGGCTTCAGGAGTTGTGGCTTGCAGCCTCTAGAGCGCAGGCTCAGTAGTTGTGGTGCACGGGCTTAGTTGCTCTGTGACATGTGGGATCTTCCTGGACCAGGGCTCGAACCTGTGTCCCCTGCATTGGCAGGCGGATTCTTAACCACTGTGCCACCAGGGAAGCCCCAAGAGTTAGTTTTACAAGATATTTTGCTTCTAATACCTGAGTACTATTCAAAACATGTCACCTACAGCAGAAACTAACACACCATTGTAAAGCAATTATAGTCCAATAAAGATGTTAATAAAAAAAATGTCACCTTTTCAGTGTTACTTGCAACATATTTGTATCATTTCAGTGTCCTTCAGGAACTTTGGGAGGGGAGAGGAACATTGAACAACAATATAAAAATGCAAAGTGGCAGTACCTTTAATTTAAAAAAATGTTACCCCCTGCCTCTAGACACACAAATATCCTAGAATATTCTTCTAAATATGGTAAAAATCTTCCTACCAAGACCAAAATTATTCTCTGTATTACCATAACATTAAATCTTTACTAAATCCATTATTCTATAGAGTAATCAGTTCTAGGACATAGAACAATAGAAAAGAATTATATTGTGGAAAAGGAACTTTCCTTAGATCCATATGAAGCTCCATATCATAATTGAAAGTGCTCAAATAGATAATAAGCAGAACAGAATAGAGTCCAGAAATAGGCCCGCATATAGAAGATCACTTGATTTATCACAAAGGTGCCAATGAAATTCATGGGGGAAGGAGAGACTTTTTTAATATATGGTACTGGTTCAAAGGATATTTGCATTTTAAAATTGGATAGATATTATCAAATTATTCACCAGAAAGCTAACACTAATTTATACTCACCAACATGGCTGAAGAGCACTTCATGGCCTAATCATATAAATATTCAAGGATGTTTGCAAAGAATGGATATTCTGTTTATTGAGCACAAAGTACTCTTTCTGTATAATGCAATTCATTCATTATTCAAGTGACAGGTATTTCCTAGATGCCTCGTATATTCTAGGTACTGCTCTAGGGCCTGGGGACTTGGCTGAAGGCAAAGTACCTGCTTTCTTGGAGCTTACATTCTTGGCGGAGTGGGAGGGGGGTGGTGAGAGATAATAAACAGATACAAAAAATATAATTTTATAGAGTTCTAAGTTGTATGAGGGAAAAACCCAACAGGGCAAGGGGTTAGAGAGACTAGGGGTGAGGGCTCTAGTTCAGATAGGAGAGTCAGGGAAGACCTCTCTGCAGAGGTAAGAAGGAGGAGTCCAAACAAAGTTAAAGGGGAAGGTGTGTGTCCAGGCAGAAGCTCAGCAAGTAGAAAGGCCCCAGGTCAGGAAAGTGTTTGGTGTGGGAGAGACTCCAAGAGAGACTAATGTGGCTGGAGAGTGTAGGAGAGATGCTCACAGAGGTAGGCAGGGGCTGGTTCGTGCTGACCTTGTTGGCCATAGCAAGACGTTTGGATTTTATTCCAGTGCAATAGGAAGCCGTTGAAGGGTCTTCAGCACTGATGTGGCATGATCTGATTAATATTTATAGAAGATAATTTTGATTGCTCTGAGCAAATGAATTGGAGGGGAAAGAAATGGGACGAAAAGACCTTTAGTTGTGGCCAGAGGGACAGTAGTTTCGACTAGGTGGTAGCTGGGGAAGTGTTGAAATGTGACCAAAATTGGGACATACCTGGATGTTATAACAGGACTTGCTGACGGTTTGGCTGTCAGGGGTTGGGTGGGGCCGGGGGAAGAGGGGAGTCAAGGATGACTCCTAGGTTTGGGGCCTAAACAACTGGGTCAGTGGCAGTGCCGCCAACTGAGACAGAGATAATTGAGGGAGACAGTGGGGGGCACTGGAAGAAAAACCTTGGTGTGTATGAGTGGAACAACCCAATGCCCATCAATAGATGAAAGGATAAACAAAATGTAATATATCCATACAATGAAATATTATTCAGCTATGAAAAGAAATGACATACTGATACCTGTTACAACATGGCTGAACCTTGAAAACATTATACTAAGTGAAAAGGAACCAGACAGAAAAGCCCACATATTGTATGACTCCATGTATATGAAATATCCAGAATAAGCAAATCTACAGAGTCAGAAAATAGATTAGTGTTTGCCAGGGGCTCAGGGTGGGAGGAGGAACTGGAGAGTGACTGCTTAATGGAGGTTTCCATTTGGGGTGATGAAAAAGTTCTGAAGCTAGACAATAGAGGTACCTGCACAACATTGTGAAGATACTAAATGCTGTGGAATTTTATACTTTAGAATGGCGACAGCGGTAAATGTTACTTGTATTTTACCACAGTAAAAAAATCTGAGACAACAACAACAAAAATTTTAGGATGTATGTAGGGAAACTCAAGAATTTAGTTTGGGACATGTTAAATTTGAAATGCCTATTAGATATTCAAGTAGAGCTAGATAAAGGAATCTGGAGCTCAGGGGAAAGTTCAGGACTGGAGAAATAAATCTGGGAGTCATTAGCATAGGGATGATATTTAAAGACTGAGAATTAGGTGAGAACTGCCATCTAGGAAGGCAGTGGAGGAAGAGAAGAAAGGAAAGACTGAGCCTGGACTACCTTGATACTGGTCAGGAATAGGAGGAGGAGCCAGCAAAACAGGGTGGGCACACTGCTCCACAAAGCAGTAGGAAAGTAGGAGAACGTGGCATCTCTGGAGCTCAGGTAGAGAGCATTTTGGGGAGAGGGGCACCAAGTGTCAATTACCATTGAGAGATGGAGTACAATGAAGATGGTTGGATTTTGTGTGATGGAAGTCCCTGTGATCTTTACAAAGTTGTTTGTAGTTCCAAGTGGTTTTATGCATTACTCAAATATACTAGCTTAAAATATTTTTTGGTCTATTAATTTCTCCAATAGATATATTAAGGTTTCCACCATCAGTACAGATTGATCAGTTTTTATTTCTCCTTGTTAAATTTTAAAATTCTGTATTAAGAGAACGTGTTCTTGACTCTCATGTCTTGTTAGTGAATTGTGATTTTTATCACTTGGAAATAGCCTTCTTTCCTTTTAATTGTAATGGCATATGTAGCTGGACTTTTTTTTACTCCAAATTAAAACTTGGTTTTTTAATATGGGAACTTAACTCATTCACATTTTGTATTGTTAATGTGTTTAAATACACTCATGTTATCTTGGCTTATGTTTTCTATTCAGGTGTTTTTTTGTTTTTGTTTTTGTTTGTTTTCTTTTCTGTTTCTTCTTGCTGTCTTTTGTTTGAGCAAGTTTTCTTTATTCCATTTTCTTCAGGGGTTGGCAAAGTTATGAACTCAGTTTCGGTTATTTAGATAGTTAACTTAAAATTTGAACTCTCATGGTTACACATGTTTTTTATCAGCATCTAGAATTAATCTACCTTCATGTCTTCCCATTAAACAAGAAATTTTTACTCTGACTTCCTCCTTTTGCCTCTATAGGTATAAGCAATTTACCAAATTAGTTTTATTCTAGTTAAGTTTTACTTTTTGTTTTGACTCAGTTTTTTCCTTTTACCCCATATTATCTTTTTCTTTGGATTACCTTTTGTCATTGTTGTTTTGTTCAAGTGCATTTTTGAGAGCTATAATTATTTTAGAGATAGTGTGATTGTGGCAAAACTCCTGAATCCTTGTATGTTAAAAATGTCTCCAATTTGCTCTCACAGTTGATTGTACATTTCCCTTGGTATAGATTTCCAGGTACAAAATCATTTTTCTTTCAGAATTTGGAATGTATTACGCAGGTGTCTTTAGCACCCCGTATTGCTGATGCGAAGTCTGATGCTAATCTGCTTCTTCTCTGATCATAAGTAACAGAAACTGGCTCTGGCTAATTTGTGCAGAAAAATAATATGTTGGCAGGCTATTGGGTAGCTCACAGAATTACCTAGAAGGCTGAAAATCAGGCTTGGAAAGCCAGCAGGAACCAAGGGGGCAACAACCAAGGATACTCTGTAGGAACAGTCTGGTTAGGTCATTGCCGCCAGTCTTTGTGGGTATCACTCCAGATACAGGTCCTGGGTGAAACAGCTAACACTCAAATTGCCGAACCTGAAAGCGGGGTTATTTGCCAGGCGCCCAATAACCACATGTGGTAGGCAGAAAAATGGTCCCAAAGATGTCCATGGCCTAACGCTTGGAACCTGTGAACATGTTCCCTTAAATGGCAAAGGGACTTCACAGATGTGATTAAGTTAGTTTGAGAAAGGGTGACTAGCCTGGATTATCCAGGTGGACCCAATTACATGATTACTTAAAAGTAGAGAAGCTCTCCCACCTGTGATCAGAGGGAGCCGTGACTAATACAGAAGGGTAAGAGAGATGCAATGTTGCTGTCTCTGAGGATGGAGGAAGGGGGCCATGAGCTAAGATATGTGATGGATGTTGGTAGCTGGAAAATGCAAAACACAAATTCTCCCCTAGTCTCCAGAAAGGAGTGCTGACACCTTGAGCTTAGTCCTGGACTTCTGATCTACAGAACGGTAAAGTAATAAATTTGTGCTGTTTTAAGCCACCGTTTGTGGAAAATCGTTATGGCAGCAATAGAAAACCAATACACCACACATTTGTAGTATTTCTTTGTCGTGATAGTAAAGCCAGGAAGGCCTCACTCTGGCGGCAACCTGTGAGCATTTTGTTCCTTGTAGAGCTACCTTGTCATCTAACACTTCCTCTTGGGTGCTCACTTCCTATCCCCCTCCGTCCCTGTGAAAACACTCCTGATGGTTTCTTTCTGCTAGTTTAGGGGCAGGGGAAGGCCATTGGGCCCCATGTTCTGAATACAGTTCTTTTTTTAAAAAATATATAAATTTATTTATTTTTGGCTGTGTTGGGTCTTCGTTACTGCGCACGGGCTTTTCTCTAGTTGTGGCGAGCAGGGGCTACTCTTTGTTGTGGTGTGCTGGCTTCTCATTGCGGTGGCTTCTCTTGTTGCAGAGCACGGGCTCTAGGTGCTCAGGCTTCAGTAGTTGTGGCTCACGGGCTCTAGGTGCTCGGGCTTCAGTAGTTGTGGCTCACGGGCTCTAGAGCGCAGGCTCAGTAGTTGGTGGCGCACGGGCTAAGTTGCTCCGCAGCATGTGGGATCTTCCCGGACCAGGGATCGAACCCGTGTCCCCTGCATTGGCAGGCGGATTCTTAACCACTGCGCCACCAGGGAAGCCCCTGAATACAGTTCTTTAATAAATTATCCTGATGGTTGATTCAGAGCCTTCTGTATTATTGTAAATGTCCCTCTGAGTATGGAAACTCTGGATTTGCTCTTTCCATTATTTTAATCATTTATTTGGTTTGTTTTCTGCAGCCAGTTTGGGGATGTGATTTTTCCTCACTCTTGTAAATGTTGATTAACTTTTATCTTTTAAGTATTTCAAATTTTTCTGGTAATAGTGCCTTTTCCTGTTTATCAGTGCCGTGTGAATTTCTTGGGGCTTCCCTGGTGGCGCAGTGGTTAAGAATCCGCCTGCTAATGCAGGGGACGCGGGTTCGAGCCCTAGTCAGGGAAGATCCCACATGCCGTGGAGCGACTAAGCCTGTGCGGCACAACTACTGAAGCCCGCACGCCTAGAGCCCGCGCTCCGCAACAAGAGAAGCCACGGCAATGAGAAGCCCGCGCACCACAACAAAGGGTAGCCCCCGCTCGCTGCAGCTAGAGAAAACCGGCGCGCAGCAATGAGGACCCAAAGCAGCCAAAAATAAATAAATAAAAAATAAATTTAAAAAAGAAAACAGTAAATAAATTAATCCTTTGAAAACAAACAAACAAAAAAACAACAACAAAAAAACAACACTTTGCACCTGTCATTGTAAGAAAATTTGAGTGGAAGGGGACATGATCTTATGAGCTCAATTCATCTTGATCCAGTTGTTGCCTATTACTTAGGCTGATTATTCTGAACCCGGGGCTCAGACAGAATCTGAAGGACTAGAAAGTTCCCTGAAGAGTGGGCCGTGTGGTCTCGTCTCAGCAACATGGAGGCCCAGGAGGAAGCCAGTGGAACACAGGGGTTGGGAGGGCCCAGGTTGGGGGTCGGGGAAGGCCCTTAACAGGAAAAGACAAAACAGACCTGAGTTCAAACCCTGATTTTGCCCCTTTCCAACTATGTAACCTTAAGCAAATTTAGCCTCTGTGAACTTCAGTTTCTTCACTTTAAAATGGTGATAACACCAGCTATCAGGCAAGGTTGCTCTAAGAATTAAAAGAGACAATATTGGTAAAGTGCTTATCATAGACTTGGCATTTAATAATATTGGGTATTTACTGAGTGCTTTTACATGGATTAATCTTGTTTAATCCTGATTTTTAAACCTATTACACAGATCAGGAAACTGAGGTGTAGAGAATTTAAGTAAGCTGCTTAAGGCTGTAATCACAAAGTGGCAGAGGAGGGATTTGAACCTGGGCAGTCTGGCTGACATCTCTGCACACACACATCATGCTACAGGTTACCCCAATGGGCGAGGGCTATTGGGCTGAGTGCTCTCCTCTGGTGGTTAAAATTTCCTGTGTGGTTTTGGTGGAGGGAGCCAGATTAATTTTAGGAATTAGGAAGGGATTGAGTCAGCAAGAGAGGTTTAAATGGCCCCAGTAATAGGCAAGCTGGAGCTGGTAGGTCATTGTAGGTTACTGTTTAGTATCCAAGTTTGTTGGCTTATTTGCTTTTATTATGTACTTATTTTGTGGAGGTAACACATATACATAACAGTAACGTGCACATATCTTAAAGGCACAGCTCAATGAATTTTCACACGTGTTTACACCTGTGTAATCACCATCCAGATCAAACTATAGAATATTTCTAGCCCCGTAGAAGGCTCCCTTGTGCTCCCTCCCAGTCAATACCTGGCCAAAGGTAACTATAGTACTAACCTCTGTCATTATGGGTCAGTTTAGTCTGTTTTGAACTTCATATAATCGAACATATGGTTTGTGTTCTCTCATATCTGACTTCTTTCACTCATCCTGTTTATTTTGATAAAGAACCAGATGCTATGAATTTGTGAGCAAATGACCACATTCCATGAGCAGGTAGCTAAGCTCCGAGCATGACCCCAAGGGCTCTGTACACAAGTACAGCCTTTTGTGCATCTCAGTAGCCAGCTGTGGGAGCTGGGAAAGAGAAGGAAAACTTGCCCAGGCAGGGCTGCCATTGGCTCCACACCTGAAGGCTCTCAGGACGCCCTGGGCTCAAGGGTAAACGTTCTAGGTACGCTATGGGTATGAAGTGAATGTTAGTTCCTTTCCTCTTTCTGGGATTCCCCGTGAGTCAGGTTTTGAGATGGAACAGCTGCCTAAGTTTGCTTGAGGGGGGCACGTTCTTTGCCCTTTTGCAGCTATAGTGGTGCATTGGAAAACTCTGAATTGCTCTACACACTTGGATGCAAGTAATGTCCACACCTCTCTCCAGCCTCTGGGAACCCATCTTCTCAGGGTAGGGGCATAGCTGTCTTCCCTGTGAAACATTGCCTTCCATCTCCTCCCTTTTTAGGGTAATTCCAGCTTCTTTTCTTGAAAAGATAAGAATTCTCAAAGTCTGTAAATTTAAAAAAAAGAAGACTTCCCTGGTGGTGCAGTGATTAAGACTCCGTGCTCCCAGTGCAGGGGACCCGGGTTCCATCCCTGGTCGGGGAACTAGATCCCACATGCATGCTGCAACTAAGAGTTCGAATGCCACAACTAAGTAGCCCTTGAGCCACAACTAAGACCTGGTGCAACCAAATAAATAAAAAAAAAATAAAGTAAATCTGGCTTTTTCCAGTTCTTAACCACAAAGAAGCTCTTAAAGCTCTTACAACTGAGCATAAGAGGGTCCTGTGCCTCAGAACAAAAAGCCAGGTTTCCTTCCAGAGAGGAAAGGAAGGGGGAAATCACCTTTCCCTCTACCAAGTAAGTCTCCAACAGAAGTAAGAACAGGGCACAAATGACTACATCAGTAATATCTCCTGTCCCACAGCCCTGGGTTCCAAATCTGCTCTCTGAGACTAACCATGGGGAAAACCTGGCAAAATCGCACTCTAATCATCTCAGCCCCAGTTCTTTCAGCTACAAAATGGTGGCGATACCAACCTTGCAAAGATGTTGTCATTGGTAAATTAGCTATTTGTAAAGCTCCATACTTAGGGTCCTAACGAGTGTATTTTCTTTTTTCTACAGGAGGAATCACCTGCTTGTATGGAAGTAGGAACAGCTGAACTGGGTGGCCTGGATCACAGGGCTCCGAGAACAGAGAAGCGAAGCACTTTGCCAGGTAGTTGGGAAGCCGGCTGGAGCTCAGAGAGGCTTTTCTCCCTTTTCTTTATGGTTCCGAGCGGGTAAGTGGCATGACTTAGGAGGTACTGGGAGGTGGCCCTGTACTCTCACATAGTCCCCAACCTGACTGATCACTAGGATTTCATGGAGAGTTTAGAAACATTCCTACCCAGCCACTTACTTTCTCCCACTCTGGCTGAGAATCTGATTCAGGACAAAAAACCCCCAGGTGATTCTGCTGACTAGTAAGGTTTAGAGACCTTTTCTAAAATATATTCCTGCCTGAAAGTCCAATAGTTTATTTATTTATTTTTTCAGCTTTGAGGAAAGTCTTTAATATCATTGCCCCACACAGTGAATTTGGGTAAAAGAGGAAACAGATGGAACTTTAACAGGCAAGTCTGGAGCCTGAAGCTTCATGGGAGCCCCTGGCGCCAAATAGAAGTGTAACAGGTCACCGGCACCCTTTCATGGCATTAAGGGCAGAAACGCAGTGCATGGGTCTTGAGTTTTAGGAAAGTCCAATAGTTTAAAACATTTCCATGTTATCTCAGTGGGGGGCATAAAAAATAGGACTGGGGGAGTCATGAGTCACCTTGACTACCCCGAAGGAAAAAACTTTTGTGGAACTGTCTAGATTATATGAACCTTATCACATACATTGTAAAGCCTACGTCTTGATTTCTGTGACAAAATTTTCATCAGGGTAGAAGAACAAAGCTTACCAGTACCTTGTTCAAGTAATTGGTACGACCCTCATTTCCAAACACTAAACTATACCTTTAATTGGGAATTTTTATTACATTAAAGTAAATTAGAATGATCGGGCATGTTTTTCTCTTCTCTGTAGCCCCTCCTTAGCTTGTTATTGAAGGCATATTAATAACTACCTCTCTAGGGTGCAACCGCTGAGCATTCTGATGAGAGAGAACGTAAGGAACGTAAGAACCTAAGGTCCTTAGGACTGGGAGCTGGGAGCTGAGAATGTCCATTAGAGGTAGTTAGAATCCTAACTGCTACATTAGGTCAGCACACGGAGAGAATGGGAATTCGAATTCTGATGGAAGATGGCTTTGGGGGATCAAACAAATCTAAAATTCTAGTAGTGTTTTATTACATATTGCTGTGATTGAAACCTTAATTTCGGAATTTGTAATTGAATTTGGGAGCATTGAAAATTTAGAGAGAGGGCAGAAATGAGAAAGGCTCAGGGAAGCCAGAGGATGTGGGCACAATACAAGCTCAGGTGGGAGATGAAGAGGGATGGAGTCAGAAAGTAAGAAGGTTGTAGAGGGAGAACAACACCAAAAATAACGATTATTTCCTTCAACCCTTTATGGTCCTTGCTGGGCAATTCCCATTCCAGTTTTTCCCTACCTCTTGTTATTATTTCATCCTGGTAAAAGAGAGAACCAAACTAATTTCTTGAGGTAGTCTCAAGATGACTTAAGTAGAAGTGTAGGAGATGCTTAGATATAGCCAGGAAAGTACCTACATGTATCAGATCACAGCTTTGCCCTATGTTGTTTAGATGCCTTATTGGGGGCAGTGCTCATGGAACTTTTGCAAACAATCTGGAGTTTGGAGGGTGTCTTCATCTCTCATATTTTTGAGAATTTGAATCCTGTCTGTGCTGTTCAGTGTATGTGTGTGTTGCATTTGTTTTTTGGGATTTGAATTCCTATTGGAACAAAACTGGCTTATTGCTGTGAAGAGGTTTGATTTTTGGTTTTTCTATACTTATAGAAAGCAAATGAAGTCTAAAAATTAAGTTTCTTGGTTCTATGTGCGCCAGATTTATACCTTCTCAAAATGAACAGAGGCTTTACTGATAGTGAATAAATGACTATAAATCTTCATAGCATGTCATTCCTCCCACTTTAACTTCCACCTATGCTCCCATTGGGTTATTTTTTTTTTTTGGCTGCGTCGGGTCTTAGTTGTGGCACACAGGCTCCAGGGCATGTGGACTCTAGTTGAGGCTCTTGAGCTCAGTAGTTGTGGCGAACAGGCTTAGTTGCCCCATGGCATGTGGGATCTTAGTTCCCTGACAAGGGATGGAACCCGCGTCCCCTGCATTGCAAGGCGGATTCTTTACCACTGGACCACCAGGGAAGTCCCCCCACTGGGTTATTTTGAGGCATCTGAAGTAAATCTCAGATGTCATTTCATTTCTGCTGTAAGCATTTCAGCATGTGTCTCTAAAAGATATGGACTCTTTTTAAAAACATAACTGCATATTTGGATTAAGTGACGAGCAAGATAAAGAGGGGTGCTTGCAAAACAAAATATAACCACAATACCTTTATAACTCCCCAAAATATTGATAAAATTTCCTTAATATCATCAAATATCTAATCAGGTTTAAATTTCCTGCATCATTTTTGGATTTTGCTGATTATTTCACTGAGATGTTGCTTAACATTTCCTCTGTTCCCTGTACATCCTGTAAGCTGAGTGTTAGATCTGGAGGTTTAATCTGACTTGGCTTGGTTTTTTTGGCAAGAACACTTCATATGTGGCATTATATAATTCCGTAGGAAACATATGATGGTAACAGGCATTAATTGTCTAGAAGATTGTACATTTTTGACCTCCCTCAACTCAACCATCAAGCTATACACACCCTTAGACACACCTCACATATACCCTCTCCTTTTTACTGTTGTTTTTTTTTTTTTCTCATCCCTAAAAACACCATCGTCTATTAACCATCACTGCAGATCCCTGCAGGTCAGGGTGTTTTGCCTGATACTCCACACTCGCTGTTAATTATGATAATTATGTATACTTTGCATCTGATGCTTACGTGTTGCCACTGGCCTCTGTTATACTGAAATCTTACTCTTCCCATTGGTACTAGGAAGATTAATTTTGTAAACGCACCTATGGTTGTTTTTTGTTTGTTTTGTTTTTATTTTATTGAAGTATAGTTTTTTTATTTATACATCTTTATTGGAGTATAATTGCTTCACAATGCTGTGTTATTTCTGTTGTACAACAAAGTAAATCAGCCATGTGCATAGTTGATTTACAATGTTGTATTTTTTTCTCATTAGTTACCTATTTTATACATAGTATCAATAGTGTACTGTTTTAACTGATTAGAAAATGGTTACTTGATTGTAAACTCATCTCACAGACATAATCTCCTTGGAAAATAATCAGAAGGTTCCATTAACTTGCAATATATGTAAATAAACATTTTCTCAGTTCCCACCTATGGTGATATTGTTGGTTGTCTATTCAACTGCCGTCCTTCTCACCCTTTTTATGTGCTGACAGAGAGCCCACTTCCCATTAAAGAGGCTGACCACTTTCCAAAGTGTCTGGTTTCTGGGAAACTCTTTCTTTCCCTCTTTATGAGGATACTGTCATCTTTGGTTCTTTACATGAGGTGTGAGGTTGTTATTTGGTGCTGCAATGACCGTCCTCTGACCATAGGGAGCAGGCTAAAGGATTAACACCAATGTGCCCAGGATGATGGGATGGAAATGTGGGAAGAATCCAGATGCTCAGTAAGTCATTGAGCCACTGAAATAGCCAACCTTGCAAATGCCATACCTCCAGACTTCTTATGTGAGATTATAAAAAGGGGTATTTAACCCACTTTTAGTTGATCATTTGCAGCTATAAACAACACACCAGGTATATTCAAATACACTTCTTTTGTTTCTGCTTACTATTTAAAGCCCTGATGTAGGGGAAAAAACCCTATAGACTTTGACCTTGAGTTTCCTGTAAAATCAGTCTCTCTTAACCACTCTAATAGAGCTAAAATGGTGATACACATAGCATAAATCATTGAATCATCAAAATAAACTTGTTTTGATGTCACTTTTAAAATAAAATCAGTTTTTTGATAAGATACAAGTTGAAAAAGCATACAGTAACTTAAAAGTGGAGATAGAGGCCTAAACGTTCTATGTTGGTGATAGGAATTAGAGTTGAAATATTTTCCAAGGCTCATTCTCAAAGCACATAACTAAGAGTTGACTTTGAGTGCTGGCAACAAAGGGAGACTTTTCTCCTATTACATTATGCTGGACATAATACTCGTATTAAGTAGGAGAACTGAAATTTCTGAATCTCCTCCTTTGCAACAAAACAATTCCCAAGTTTCAAATTGAATGCACAAGATTAGCAGGCAGAGTGATGAGGATTTAATTTTTCAAAAATAGTATGATGTTTGAAATCTGTCTAAGGAGCAGCTATAGAACCAAAAAAGTAAAGGATAGCTGATGATCTGTCTGTGCTTGCTCCTGCTTCTGTTTTTTTTAAATTGAGATATAATTGACCTATAACATTATGCCCCTGCTTGTATTTTGCATTCCCAGACTGTTATTTGGAAGCAGAGCTTCATTGTTTTTTGGTCAGTAGATTGCACCTTTGTCCTTGCAGACAAGGTGATGACAGCAAGTGGTTCCATGAAACCCTCGGTGACAAACCTTCTTTGTGCTGTGTGAGGAAGCCCTGGCTCATAAGTGGATGACATCAACAGGCTTCCACCCACTCCTCTGGATCCCTCAGTGTACAGACTCATCGGTAATGACTTTCACTCTGAACAGCTGCCGGCCTCCCTGGCTTCATTCACTGTGAAGATGGTGATCACACATCCCAGATTTCAAAAATCTGTCCTGTTTTCAGACCATGTGTCAGGCCATCTGCCCTTGTGTCTGATTAGGAAAATATGATCACCTTAATTATGGCACAACCCCTTCCAACTTCTCTGCCTGCTTGGAGGTTTTCCCAACATGTCTCATTGTTTGGGATACCTCTCAGGTGGTGTCCCTTCTCCTTCGCTAAATAAGCAAAATTACCCATGTGTTCAATGGAAATACCCTCCTTTAGGGATCCTGCCTAGAAGGGATTTAAACATAGCCAGTACTTAGACACAGTAAGGCAGAGCCTACTTCCCTATGAAAAGCTACCTGATCAGAATTCTGAGTGAGTTAAATGTCCGTTAGCACAATAAAATTCAAAGCCTTTGAAAATGCATAAGGTGATACATTTAAGCAGGTGAGCATAGCTTATCTTGGAAAAGTCACTGAAAGGAAGAAGGCAGGGTTGGAATTTAGCTTTGGAGATGAGATAGGAGCAAAGGGTAACTTCAGAGCCCACTGGGGGCAGCCTTGCTGTCTATAGGTTGTGGGTCAGGCAGCAGGCTCACTGTTTACTCTGACACTGTGGCTTGGAGAACATACCAGAATCTCTGCTATCTTTGGTGTCCTTAATTCAGTGAGCCAGGTACACGAAAGGTGCTCAGGAGATACTTGTTGAACTGCATTGACAAGTAACTTTTTCTTTCATCTACTGTGTTTGATACACGAGATAAATGCACTTGCAACCATCTTTCTGGTTCAGAGTATCAAAGCTGGTCTGAAATGCCATAAAGAGTGTTTGCACTTAAGGATAGTTATGGAGGTAGGACTTCGATTTTCTGAAAAAAAATTTTTTTTTACCTATGTAGCCAGAATATTAGAAATAAAATTTAGGAGGGGACAGACAATCCTTGGGTGTAAGGAGATTGGTAATGGCTTGGGACAGCTGAATAAATATATTTATCTGGTTCCGTGGGCCTTACCCCTTTTCACAACTACCAGGTGTTTTATAGACACGTTTTTCTGTGAAGTAGTCAAGCTGTAAACACCTTGAATCCTGACTGATAGTCATGTCTTTAAAAAAAAAAAAAAGAAAGAAAAAAAGAAAGGAAAGGGAAAAGAGAAGCACTATGTCATTCTCCTAATGGAAATATCTTTTGTCTCTGGAAGCACAGGACCAAGGGTGTGGACCATCACAGGGCCTTCACTCTACTTTCAACCCATCCTGATTATGGGCTTCCTGTAGGTCTGTCCCTCATATGTAACTGTGGTGCTCTGAGAGGAAACTCTGTACCCACTGCACCCCAAGCCCAATCTCACGTTTCTGTACAAAGAATGGTGGGTGCTCAGTAAATGTTTGTTGGGTAAAAAACATCAAGTGTTTAGCAGTATTGGTGAACAGTGTAGCTTCTCCTTCATGTTCACAAGTTAAATCACAGGGTTAAATCTTTCACATCCAGGTGTCTTAGTATACAGATATACACAGTAAGCATTTATGTCTGAGTGAGCAGAGCAAGGGCCACATTCATGAATACCATGGGAGCCTGTGGTATTAACCTTCCCCCCATATCACCAGCGCTGCCTGCTGAGCAACAAAGATGTTCTCCCTCTTCCTTTTTTTTTTAAATAAATTTTATTTATTTATTTTTGGCTGAGTTGGGTCTTCGGTGCTGCACGCGGGTTTTCTCTAGTTGCGGCGAGCGGGGGCTACTCTCATTGCGGTGGCTTCTCTTGTTGTGGAGCGTGGGCTCTAGGCACGAGGGCTTCAGTAGTTGTGGCACATGGGCTCAGTAGTTGTGGCTCTAGAGCACAGGCTCAGTAGTTGTGGCTCATGGGCTTAGTTGCTCCACGGCATGTGGGATCTTCCCGGACCAGGGCTCGAACCTGTGTCCGCTGCATTGGCAGGCGGATTCTTAACCACTGTGCCACCAGGGAAGCCCTCTTCCACTTCCTTTCAAGGTCTCACAGGTTCGTTGTAATACGTGGGAAAGGACCAGAGAGATTTTTAAGCCAAACTCTTCATTTTATAAGTGAAAAAAATTAGGTCTGGAGAGATGGAGCGACTTACCCAAGATCGTATATAGCTCGTCTTTGGCAAAACCAAGAAAGAATCTGAGTCTCCTTGAAAGTCGTTTTTCTTCCTGAAATATTTTAAAGTTTTATGTAAAAGATCTTCATTTCATGGCTATATATATGCCATCAAATAGTTGTTATAATCAATTACTCCTCAAGGAAACCCTAAAAAGTTTTAGCTAATTATTTCCCATTTGACACATTTCAGGATGTCAAATAAGAAGTTCTTACTGAGACATCAAGATAAGATACGTGACAAGCCAAAGAGGAGAGCCATAAAAAGATAGAAATCTTTAAAGCGGTTATCCAAAAAACTGGTAATATGACTCCAATCCTTTAGGAACACTCAAGGTAAAAAGATGTTGGGCCTCTGAGGAGGGCTCAATAAGTAGCACCTGTCTTCCGCACCCAGGTTCTGAACAAATTGTGAAACAACATGAAAGGTAGCAGATGAAGGTCAAAATATCACCTTCCTTACTGAAAGAGGCTGAGTGGAGAGCAGGACTTAGTGTGGCAGCCAAGTGGGGTGTTAACTAAACCCCAGATTTAGGACGACCTTGTGGGCAGAACCAGTACAAGCCTGAGGGCAAGACCACTGCCAAGAGGAAGAAGAGGGGCCAGGCTAAACTTTTCCAGTGAGTGAATAGTGTCGGTAAGCGGTGCCGGGAAAATTCCAGTATGTTACAGCTAGTTCAGGATTCTCTACAAGAGCAGAGAACAGCCATTCCCCGTAACAAAAAGGGGGTTGAAGATGGACAGGGAAGATATGTGATGAGGTTTCTCTGGAGGAAGATAATCTGAAAGCCCCTCCCACTCCAAAATTGCTTTCTCATGGAAAAGGTTTCAGTCAGGAAGCTTTACACCTGCAGCTTGGAGGGTGCTGGCGACTGGAGTTTTGCTCCCACTTGGAAGCTAAAAGGAAAGAGAATTCTAACAGTAGCTGCGAAGGAGAGGTGGCTGGACTGGGTAGGCCGGCAGCGTTTGGAGAGAGAAAGAGAGAAGTGGGGCAGGGGCCGGGTGGGAGGAGAGAGGAGAGGAGGAGGGGAGAGAGGGAGAGGTGGAGACTTCGTTCCTGTCCAACAGGGCCACCTAGTAGAGAGAGGGGCTCTCAGGCTTTCGAGGGGAGAAGCTGGAGTTTTGACGCAGAGTTGAGGAAGTTTTAGCTAATCTGGGGAGCCTCAGGTGAGAGGTCCCCAGCAATGGGGGATGGTGGGTGTCTGAAGAACCGTGAGGGCACTGCACAACAGGAAGAGGCAGCTTTCAGTATGCTAGCTCAGCTCAGAAAGAGAAGCCAGTCAATTAAGAACTCCCCCCACTCCGCCCTTACTTCTCCCTCTTCCCACTTTGACCCTGGAATAACCACGTTTAGTGAAATGGGGCAGATAGTTGGAAACAGTAGGTAGAGGAAAGGAAAAGATGGACCTTGCCCCCATTCCCTGGTTTCTTGGCTGCACAAGGCCCCAGAGAATAAAGGGAAAAGTTTCACCTTTAAATCTGATTCCAGGAGTTGATTATTACACAAGATTGGCTATTCTCACTTATTAATTGAGACTGTTGGAGACTTAATGTGGCTGTAGGACTTTTCATTACCTGGGAGTGATTTAAAACCAGTCATAGGATTATGGAGGTTTTCATCCAGGGGCAGGGAAAGAACATTCCCTCACTGGATAATTTTAAAAGAGACAGTGGAAATAAAAGTGAGTTGCTTTCTCATTTGAGTAAATTAGTTTCTTCAAATTGAACAGCCTGTCGACTTTATTTTGTTGGTTTTTATTTCTCTAGCCCGCCAACATACGATTGCCTGCGGTATCTCTACATTTATTAAGCATGCTGCCTAAACCAGCATTTGGGACATTAAGAACACTGGGAACTCCAGCTAAGCAAGGGCCCCATCCCACTGATGGCACTTGCTACATTTTCCCCACGTGGTGGAGTGCACACACAGCAACTTGGGGCTACTTCTCTAGCAAGTTATGAGCTCAAGCAGGAAAATGATAAATGCATTCTAGTCAGTACAGTGGTCTTTCCATGATCTCTTTCTTTTCAAAGCACTCTCCCAGCAGATAGCACGCTAGTTAAACCTGTTGGTGAGTAAACCGAAGGAAATATGTTAAAGGACTCCATCCAGTCCTGCCCAAAGCCAGGCAGAGGAGGCCAGCTTGAGTTCTCACTACCGTCTCCCAACACCCTTTGTTGTTTTCTCAGAATAGTTTCCCCCTGTAAGACATTAGTGATTCCTAGGGCTTCTTTAATAAGTTTCTTTATCATATGTGAAGTGATTGAAAACTGCCCATCATGAATCTGGCAAACCCCTCTCATGAGCTTCAAGACTGTTCTGATTACAATAATTACAGTTTTATGAATATCCTACCTAGAGAGTAACAATTTTACTATGTCAGACTACACCACACAAAGATGCATCAGTTTCATCTGCAGTGAAAAATAGAGCCTAATAGCTCAGTTGCATATTTATGATGGTCAAACATCAAGATGCAACGTAAGTACTTCAGCTGAAAGAATTCTGATCATTATTCATAACCTTGAGATGATAAGGGTAAAGGCTTGTCAGCTTTCATGAATTATTTTTTTCATGATT
Source organism: Balaenoptera borealis (assembly GCF_965194805.1). Classification (NCBI taxonomy): domain Eukaryota; kingdom Metazoa; phylum Chordata; class Mammalia; order Artiodactyla; family Balaenopteridae; genus Balaenoptera; species Balaenoptera borealis. The sequence goes on along the minus strand of NC_138863.1, from coordinate 58,785,137 downwards.
TTTGCTATTTTGATTTGATTTTTAAAACTCCATAATTTAACACGTATTAACATTTGGATTCCACCCCACCCCTCATGATATGTAGACGAGGCACACCAACAAAAGATTAATAGATATGATTGATAGTCAAAGGGAGAGGATTAGGTAATTGTAAGACATAATTATGTTTCAGGTACAATAGTGCCAGTCCAACGAGTTTTCTTCTTGCCTAAGTTTCTTCAGCCATGATGCAAATAATGGACACAGTGTTTAGGTTTGAGGAATACATATTAGTTTAATGCAAAGAAAAAACTGTTCCATTATTACACATAGTGGTCAGTGCCAGTCGAAGTGTGCTCTGAGAACCCGTAGCGTCAGGCATCACCTAGAAGCCTGTTAAAGATGTAAATCCTCAGGTCCCCACCCCAGACTTGCTGAGTCAGAATCTTTGGCCGTGGAGCGCAGGACTCTGTCTTAACAAGCCCTCCAGGTGATCCTCTGAGGTTTGAGAACCACTGCTGTAGCATCTTGCAGCTCTTCCCACTGGCTGCAGTGAAACGTTGCCAGGTGTGGACGCGGTAGTCCCAGCAGCGCTGTAGGTGTTCCCTGTTAACTGCAGCAGTGTGCGTTCCAGGGCAGCTTAAGTGAACAGGCTCTTTTGGTCAAATTCCTGAGTGCAGAGGTTCCTCTTACGTGGATTTTTTTCTTCTCTTTAAATCCCCAGATGTCACAAGCCATAGTTTCTTCCCATTACCACTCGTAATTGTTAGTTTATCCTCCCTGGTAGAGGGATGTTGTGATATCCTTTCTAATGTCAAAAGATTTCCACCACCCTGAACCTCTGCTGATCCTTTCCCTTTATTACAACCATTTCCCTAAAGTCATCTTGAGTTGTTTAAAAAATTTTAACATCCAACATGATGCTCTTTATATTTCTTATGGCAGTGCCATAAGAAATGCACTCTATATTTTGATAGCACTGTGAGTGAAAATTATTTACCATAACTCACCAGAAAATGGTATAGGGAATTGTCACATGTTGCAAGCACACTTAATTCAAGAAAACATGATAGAACATACTTAGTACAAATGCTGATGCTCACTAACCAGGACTGTGCGGTGCTGTCAGTGACACAGTTTTTCTTTGAGAGGTTAAGGTAGCTCTCGGTGTGAGGGAAATGGATCACAGAATTTGGTAATAGATGAAAAAGGGGGAGGGAAGGGAAGAAGGGAGTGAGGGAGGGAAAGAGGGAGATTGAGAGAGAATATTTTAATGAAAATATTTTAGAGACAAGTAGCATCTTAATGAATCAGCATGCGTGGGGCAACGTTAAATGGAGTAGAAGAGTATGACAAAAAGTGAATGCCGGGCTTCCCTGGTGGTGCAGTGGTTGAGAATCTGCCTGCCAATGCAGGGGACATGGGTTCGAGCCCTGGTCTGGGAAGATGACACATGCCGCGGAGCAACTGGGCCCGTGAGCCACAATTACTGAGCCTGCGCGTCTGGAGCCTGTGCTCCGCAACAAGAGAGGCCGCGATAGTGAGAGGCCCGCGCACCGCGATGAAGAGTGGCCCCCGCTTGCCGCAACTAGAGAAAGCCCTTGCACAGAAACGAAGACCCAACACAGCCAAAAATAAATAAATAAATAATTTTTTTAAAAAAGTGAATGCCATCTTATCATTTAATCTTCATATTACTTTATACATTCTATATATAAAAATATATTCTCACATATATGAATATATTCTTTTAAAGACCCAAATGCAAGGGTAAACAGTGATTCTAAATCCTGAATGTGCATCAGAATGACCTTGAAGCTTGTTAAAAATACAAATTCCCACGGTCATGGTTGTTTTGGCAACACATATACTGAAATTCAAGCGATACAGAGAAAATTAGCATGGTCCCTGTGCGAGGATAACATGGAAACTCATGAAGCATTCCATATTATTTTTTGTATTTTATTTTATTTAGTTTTTTTTATATAGTAGGTTCTTATTAGTTATCTATATTATACATATTAGTGTATATATGTCAATCCCAATCTCCCAATTCATCCCACCCCCCCCTCACTTTCCCACTTTGGTGTCCATACATTTGTTCTCTACATCTGTGTCTCTGTATTTGCCTTGCAAACCAGTTCATCTGCACCATTTTTCTAGATTCCACATATATGCGTTAATATATATTTGTTTTTCTCTTTTGACTTACTTCACTCTGTATGAGTCTCTAGTTCCATTCACGTCTCTACAAATGACCCAATTTCGTTCTTTTTTATGGCTGACTAATATTCCACTGTATATATGTACCACATCTTCTTTATCCATTCGTCTGTCGATGGGCATTTAGGTTGCTTCCATGACCTGGCTGCTGTAAACAGTGCTGCACTGAACACTGGGGTGCATGTGTCTTTTTGAATTATGGTTTTCTCTGGGTATATGCCCAGTAGAGGGATTGCTGGGTCATATGGTAGTTCTGTTTTTAGTTTTTTAAGGAACCTCCATACTGTTCTCCACAGTGGCTGTACCAATTTACATTCCCACCAACAGTGCAAGAGGGTTCCCTTTTCTCCACACCCTCTCCAGCATTTATTTGCAGATTTTCTGATGATGCCCATTCTAACTGGTGTGAGATGATACCTCATTGTAGTTTTGATTTGCATTGCTCTAATAATTAGTGATGTTGAGCAGCTTTTCATGTGCCTCTTGGCCATCTGTATGTCTTCTTTGGAGAGATGTCTATTTAGGTCTTCTGCCCATTTTTTGATTTAGTTGTTTGTTTTTTTAATATTGAGCTGCATGAGCTGTTTATATATTTTAGAGATTAATCCTTTGTCTGTTGATTTGTTTGCAAATATTTTCTCCCATTCTGAAGCTTGTCTTTTCATCTTGTTTATAGTTTCCTTTGTTGTGCAAAAGGTTTTAAGTTTCATTAGGTCCCATTGTTTATTTTTGTTTTTATTTCCATTACTCTAGGAGGTGGGTCAAAAAAAGATCTTGCTGTGGTTTATGTCAAAGAGTGTTCTTCCTGTGTTTTCCTCTAAGAGTTTTATAGTGTCCAGTCTTACATTTAGATCTTGAATCCATTTTGAGTTTATTTTTGTGTATGCTGTTAGGCAGTGTTCTAATTTCATTCTTTTACATGGAGCTGTCCAGTTTTCCCAGCACCACTTATTGAAGAGACTGTCTTTTCTCCGTTGTATATCCTTGTCTCCTTTGTCATAGATTAGTTGACCATAGGTGCATGGGTTTGTCTCTGGGCTTTCTGTCCTGTTCCATTGATATATATTTCTGTTTTTGTGGCAGTACAATATTGTCTTGATTACTGTAGCTTTGTAGTATAGTCTGAAGTCAGGGAGTCTGATTCCTCCAGCTCCGTTTTTTTCCCTCAAGATTGCTTTGGCTATTCGAGGTCTTTTGTGGCTCCATACAAATTTAAGATTTTTTGTTCTAGTTCTGTAAAAAAAATGCCACTGGTAATTTGATAGGGATTGCATTGAATCTGTAGATTGCTTTGGGTAGTATAGTTATTTTCACAATATTGATTCTTCCAATCCAAGAACATGGTATATCTCTCCATCTGTTTGTGTCATCTTTGATTTCTTTCACCAGTGTCTTATAGTTTTCTGAATACAGGTCTTTACCTCCTTAGGTAGGTTTATTCCTAGGTATTTTATTCTTTTTGTTGCAGTGGTAAATGGGATTGTTTCCTTAATTTCTCTTTATGATCTTTCGTTGTTAGTGTGCAGGAATGCAAGAGATTTCTGTGCATTAATTTTATATCATGCAAATTTACCAGTTTCATTGATGAGCTCTAGTAGTTTTCTGGTGGCATCTTTAGGATTCTCTATGTATATGTATAGTATCATGTCATCTGCACACAGTGACAGTTGTACTTCTCCTTTTCCAATTTGTATTCCTTTTATTTCTTTTTCTTCTCTTATTACCGTGGCTAGGACTTCCAAAACTATGTTGAATAATAGTGGCGAGAGTGGACATCCTTGTCTTGTTCCTGATCTTAGAGGAAATACTTTCAGTTTTTCACCATTGAGAATGATGTTTGCTGTGGGTTTGTCGTATATGGCCTTTATTATGTTGAGGTAGGTTCCCTCTATGCCCACTTTCTGGAAAGATTTTATCATAAATGGGTGTTGAATTTTGTCAAAAGCTTTTTCTGCATCTATTGAGATGATCATATGGTTTATATTCTTCAATTTGTTAATATGGTGTTCCACATTGATTGATTTGTGTATATTGAAGAATCGTTGCATCCCTGGGATAAATCCCACTTGATCGTGGTGTATGATCCTTTTAATGTGCTGTTGGATTCTGTTTGCTAGTATTTTTTTGAGGATTTTTGCATCTATATACATCAGTGATATTGGTCTGTAATTTTCTTTTTTTGTAGTATCTCTATCTGGTTTTGGTACCAGGGTGATGGTGGCCTCATAGAATGAGTTTGGGAGTGTTCCTTCCTCTGCAGTTTTTTGGAAGAGTTTGAGAAGGATGGGTGTTAGCTCTTCTCTAAATGTTTGATAGAATTCACCTGTGAAGCCATCTGTTCCTGGACTTTTGTTTGTTGGAAGATTTTTAATCGCGATTTCAATTTCATTTCTTGTGATTGGTCTCTTCATATTTTCTAATTCTTCCTGATTCAGTCTTGAAAGTTCTACCTTTCCAAGAATTTGTCCATTTCTTCCAGGTTGTCCATTTTATTGGCATAGTGTTGCTTTTAGTAGTCTCTTGTGATGCTTTGTATTTCTGCGGTGTCTGTTGTAACTTCTCCTTTTTCATTTCTGATTTTATTGATTTGAGTCCTCTCCCTCTTTTTCTTGATGAGTCTGGCTAACGGCTTATCAATTTTGTTTATCTTCTCAAAGAACCAGCTTTTAGTTTTATTGATCTTTGCTATTGTTTTCTTTGTTTCTATTTCATTTATTTCTGCTCTGATCTTTATATTTCTTTCCTTCTACTAACTTTGGGTTTTGTTTGTTCTTCATTCTCTAGTTCCTTTAGGTGTAAGGTTAGATTGTTTATTTGAGATTTTTCTTGTTTCTTGAGGTAGGATTGTATTGCTATAAACTTCCCTCTTAGAACTGCTTTTGCTGCGTCCCATAGGTTTTGGATTGTCATGATTTTTTTGTCGTTTGTCTCTAGGTATTTTTTGATTTCCTCTTTGATTTCTTCAGTGATCTCTTGGTTATTTAGTAACGTATTGTTTAGCCTCCATGTGTTTGTGTCTTTTACATTTTTTTCCCTGTAATTTATTTCTAGTCTCATAGTGTTGGGGTCAGAAAAGGTGCTTGATATGATTTCAGTTTTCTCAAATTTACCGAGGCTTGATTTGTGGCCAAAGATGTGATCTATCCTGGAGAATGTTCCGTGTGCACTTGAGAAGAAAGTGTAATCTGCTGTTTTTGGATAGAATGTCCTGTAAATATCCATTAAATCTATCTGGTCTGTTGTGTCATTTAAAGCTTGTGTTTCTTTATTAATTTTCTGTTTGGATGATCTGTCCATTGGTGTATGTGACATATTAAAGCCCCACACCATTATTGTGTTACTGTCGATTTCCCCTTTTATAGCTGTTAGCATTTGCCTTATGGATTGAGGTGCTCCTATGTTGGGTGCATATATATTTATAATTGTTATATCTTCTTCTTGGGTTGATCCCTTGACCATTATGCAGTGTCCTTCCTTGTCTCTTATGACATTCTTTATTTTAAAGTCTATTTTATCTGATATGAGTATTGCTACTCCAGCTTTCTTTTGATTTCCATTTTCATGGAATATCTTTTTCCATCTCCTCTCTTTCAGTCTGTATGTGTCCCTAGGTCTGAAGTGGGTCTCTTGTAGACAGCCTATATATGGGTCTTGTTTTTGTATCCATTCAGCAAGCCTGTGTCTTTTGGTTGGAGCATTTAATCCATTCACATTTAAGGTAATTATCAATATGTATGCTCCTATGACCATTTTCTTAATTGGTTTGGGTTTGTTTTTGTAGGTCCTTTTCTTCTCTTGTGTTTCCCACTTAGAGAAGTTCCTTTAGCATTTGTTGTAGAGCTGGTTTGGTGGTGGTGAATTCTCTTAGCTTTTGCTTGTCTGTAAAGCTTTTCATTTCTCCTTCGAATCTGAATGAGATCCTTGCTGGGTAGAGTAATCTTGGTTGTAGGTTCTTCCCTTTGATCACTTTAAATATATTGTGCCACTCCCTTCTGGCTTGTAGAGTTTCTGTTGAGAAATAGCTGTTAACCTTATGGGAGTTCCCTTGTATGTTATTTGTCGTTTTTCCCTTGTTGGTTTCAATAATTTTTCTTTGTCTTTAATTTTTTTCAATTTGCTTACTTTGTGTCTCGGCATTTTTCTCCTTGGGTTTATCCTGCATGGGACTCTCTGTGCTTCCTGGACTTGGGTGGCTATTTCCTTTCCCATGTTAGGGAAATTTTCGACTATAATCTCTTCAAATATTTTCTCGGGTCCTTTCTCTCTCTCTCTTCTCCTTCTGGGACCTCTATAATGTGAATGCGTTTAGAGGTGCATTTAATATTGTCCCAGAGATCTCTTAGGCTATTTTCATTTCTTTTCATTCTTTTTTCTTTATTCTGTTGTGTGGCAGTGAATTCCACCATCCTGTCTTCCAGGTCACTTATCTGTTCTTCTACCTCAGTTTTTCTGCTATTGATTCCTTCTAGTGTATTTTTCATTTCAGTTATTGTATTGTTCATCTCTGTTTGTTTGTTCTTTAGTTCTTCTAGGTGTTTGTTCTTTAATTCTTCTAGGTCTTTGTTAAACATTTCTTGCATCTTCTCAGTCTTTGCCTCCATTCTTTTTCCGAGGTCATGGGTCATCTTCACTATCATTATTCTGAATTCTTTTTCTGGAAGGTTGCCTATCTCCACTTCATTTAATTGTTTTTCTGGGGTTTTATCTTGTTCCTTCATCTGGTACATAGTCCTCTGCCTTTTCATTTTGTCTATATTTCTGTGAATGTGGTTTTCCTTCCACAGGCTGCAGAATTGTGATTCTTGTTGCTTCTGCTGTCTACTGTCTGGTGGATGAGGAACTTGTGCAAGCTTCCTGATGGGAGGGACTGGTGATGGGTAGAGCTGGGTGTTGCTCAGGTGGGCAGAGCTCAGTAAAAGTTTAATCAGCTTGTCTGCTGATGGGTGGGGCTGGGTTCCCTCCCTGTTGGTTGTTTGGCCTGAAGCGACCCAGCACTGGAGCCTACCTGGCTCTTTGGTGGGGCTAATGGCAGACTCTGGGGGGGCTCACGCCAAGGAGTACTTCCCAGAACTTCTGCTGCCAGTGTTGTTGCCCCCACAGTGAGCCACAGCCACCCCCTGCCTCTGCGGGAGACCCTCCAACACTAGCAGGTAGGTCTGGTTCAGTCTCCTATGGGGTCACTGCTCCTTCCCCTTGGTCCTGATGCACACACTACTTTGTGTGTGCCCTCCAAGAGTGGAGTCTCTGTATCCCCCAGTCCTGTCAGAGTCCTGCAGTCAAATCCCACTAGCCTTCAAAGTCTCATTCTCTGGGAATTCCTCCTCCTGTTGCCAGACCCTCAGCTTGGGAAGTCTGATATGGGGCTCAGAACCTTCACTCCAGTGGGTGGACTTCTGTGGTATAATTGTTCTCCAGTTTGTGAGTCACCCACCCAGCAGTTATGAGATTTGATTTTATTGTGATTGCGCCCCTCCTACCATCTCATTGTGGCTTCTCCTTTGTCTTTGGATGTGGGATATCTTTTTTGGTGAGTTCCAGTGTATTCCTGTCGATGATTGTTCAGCAGTTAGTTGTGATTCTGGTGCTCTCACAGGAGGGAACGAGTGCACGTCCTTCAACTCTGCCATCTTGAACCAATCTCTGAAGCATTCCATATTTTAAAAAATTTCCTGGGTTCCAAGACATATTTATTTTGGTAGGTCTGAGGTGGAGCCCAGGAATCTGCATGTAATAACCACCCCAGGTGATTCTGGTGCAGATGATCCTTAACTTTCATTGTGAGAAACACTGCAAATCTCACTCAGAAAAAGCAGAGAAACACATGTGAATGTGAGGCAGTAAGGCTGAACCAATTGCACAGGAGTTGTACCTTCTTTGGATCCCAGTGGTTCAGTAAATAAAGCTTTTGAACAGCACGTGTATTCTGCCTAGTTCTAAACTTATTTGTGCACTTGCCTCCACCCCCAAAAGACTGTAAGCTCCCTGAAACACAGGAATTATGTGGTATACTGACAGTTGTATCTTCAGCTAGGCTCACCCCCTGCCTTCTTATTGAGAATATGCTCAGTAATATTTGTTAAATGAATGAAGACAATAAGGGTAAAAATGTAATTCAAAGAGTGTGATTGAAACAGAGAGGGGTTTAGTCTTGGCCTCCTTTCACCCACCAGCTAGCTATGAGACCTAGAGTCACTTTATCTCCTGATGTCTCAGCCCTGCATTTGTTACATGTGAGATCAGTTTCTTCCTCCTTCATAGGGCTGCTGTGGGGTAAAAGTGATATAATGTATGTGAAACTTTCCTTGAAATTGCAGAGCCACTTGTTTCAATTTTTTAGAGTGTGACTGTCTTTTTTTCTAACCTCATTTTTCCTGTGAATGAGTGCAAGTTTATATGACTGGGGCAAAGTACACAACATTCACTTCTGGCCATTATGGGGAAGCAAATTCTATTATTTGGAATTTAAAAGAACTACATGACTTTTCCAACTTCAAGGAGAGTAAAAAATAAATTCGATACTAAAAATTTGTAATGTAAATGGAATAACTGCCCCACAAATAATGGGCAGTACAAAGGAAGGGAGGTACACAGGAGCAAATTAACTATTCACATTGATGTTTGATTCTGAGATGGGGACTTTCAGATACCTGTGTTTAATGAAATGATCTCTGAATTTTAGTGGCTCCCCTAAGATCACCATAAAAGGTAACAGTTATCTGATAAGATGAGCTGAAAAGTACAAGTATATAACATCCCTTTCAAAACCTCAAGGTAGAGATTATGATTACCCCTCAAGCTGTAAAGAACCAAAGAATTGAAAGAAACTAGGTCACTTACAAGAGGTGATGTGCCCTGGGTAGTAAATGCTGGTCCAGGACTGGAGCCAGTTTATATCCCAATGAGGAAAAAGATAATGTAGTGAGTTTTCCATGAAGCTATATTTATTCAATTGAGCCTACTGTCTTTTATGTATGTATGTATTTATTATTTTAGTAACTTTAAAAAATTAAAGTATAGTTGATTTACAATATTTTATTAGTTTCAGGTGTACAGCATAGTGATTCAGTATTTTTGCAGATTATAGTCCATTATAGGTTATTACAAGATAATGGCTATACATCCCTGTGTTACAGAGTAAATTCTTATTACCTATTTTATACATAGTAGTTTGTGTCTGTTAACCCATACCCCTAATTTGTCCCTCTCCCCTTACCTCTCCCCTTTGGTAACCACAAGTTTGTTTTCTATATCTGTGAGTCTGTTTCTGTTTTGCATATATATTCATTTGTATTAGGTTTTAGATTCCACATGTAAGTGATATCAGACAGTATTTGTCTTTCTCTGACTTATTTCACTAAGCATAGTATTCTCTAGGTCCATCCACATTTCCACAAATGGCAAAATTTCATTCTTTTTTATGGCTGGGTAGTATTCCATTGTGTGTGTGTGTGTGTGTGTGTGTGTGTGTGTGTGTGTGTGTGTGTGTGTTTAGCACATCTTCTTAATCCAGTCATCTGTTGATGGGCTCTTGGGTTGCTTCTATACCTTGGCTATTGTAAATAGTATTGTTACGAACATTAGGGTGCATATATCTTTTTGAATTAGCGTTTTTGTTTTTTCTGGGTAAATGCCCAGGAGTGGAATTGCTGGATCATATGGTAGTTCCATTTTTAGTTTTTTAAATTTTTTTCAGTAGATCTTTATTGGAGTATAATTGCTTCACAATATTGTGTTAGTTTCTGTGGCCCAACAAAGCAAATCAACCATATGCATACACATGTCCCCATATCCCCTCCCTCTTGAGCCTCCCTCCCATCCTCCCTATAGCACCCCTCTAGGTCATCACAAAGCACTGAACCCATCTCCCTGTGCCATGCTGCTGCTTCCCACCAGCCAACTATTTTACATTTGGTAGTGTATATATGTTGATGCTACTCTCACTTCACCCCAGCTTTGCCCTCCCACCCCATGTCCTCAAGTCCATTCTCTATGTCTACCTCTTTATTCCTACCCTGCAACTAGGTTCATCAGACCATTTTTTTTTTTAGATTCTATATATATGTGTTAGCATACGGTATTTGCTTTTTCTCTTTCTTACTTCACACTGTATGACAGACTGTAGGTATATCCACCTCACTACAAATAACTCAATTTTGTTTCTTTTTATGGCTGAGTAATATTCCATTGTATATATGTGCCACATCTTCTTTATCCATTCATCTGTCGATGGACATTTAGGTTGCTTCCATGTCCTGGCTATTGTAAATAGAGCTGCAATGAACATTGTGGTACATGTCTCTTTTTGAATTTTGGTTTTCTCAGGATATATGCCCAGTAGTGGGATTGCTGGGTCATATGGTAGGTCTGTTTTTAGTTTTTTAAGGAACCTCCATACTGTTCTCCGTAGTGGTTGTTATCAATTTACATTCCTACCAACAGTGCAGGAGGTTTCCTTTTTTACCACACCCTTTCCAGCATTTATTGTTTCTAGATTTTTTGATAATGACCATTCTGACCGGCGTGAGGTGATACCTCATCGCAGTTTTGATTTACATTTCTCTAATAATTAGTGATGCTGAGCATCTTTTCATGTGCCTCTTGGCCATCTGTATGTCTTCTTGGAGAGATGTCTATTTAGGTCTTCTGCCCATGTTTTAACTGGATTGTTTGTTTTTTTGATATTGAGCTCCATGAGCTTTTTGTATATTTTGGAGATTAATCCTTTGTCTGTTGTTTCATTTGCAAATGTTTTCTCCCATTCTGAAGGTTGTCTTTTTGTCTTGTCTTTGGTTTTCTTTGCTGTGCAAGAGCTTTTAAGTTTAATTAAGTCCCATTTGTTTATTTTTCTTTATACTTCTGTTACTCTAGGAGGTGGGTCAAAAAAGTTCTTGCTGTGGTTTATGTCAAGGAGTGTTTTTCCTGTGTTTTCCTCTAAGAGTTTTATAGTGTCTGATCTTACATTTAAATCTTTATTCCATTTGGAGTTTATTTTTGTGTATGGTGTTCGGTAGTGTTCTCATTTCATTCTTTTACATGTGAGATTTCCATGAAGCTATATTTATTCAATTTTTCCCAGCACCACTTATTGAAGAGGCTGTCTTTTCTCCATTGTATGTTCTTGCCTCCTTTGTTGTAAATTAGGTGCCCATATGCATGTGGGTTTATCTCTGGGCATTTTATCCTGTACCATTGATCTATATTCTGTTTTTGTGCCAGTACCATACTTTCTTGATTACTGTAGCTTTGTGGTATAGTTTGAAGTCGGCAAGCCTGATTCCTCCAGCTCCGTTTTTCTTTCTCAAGATTGCTTTGGCTATTCGGCGTCTTTTGTGTTTCCATACGAATTGTAAGATTTTTTGTTCTAATTCTGTGAAGAATGCCATTGGTAATTTGATAGGGATTGCATTGAATCTGTAGATTGCTTTGGGTAGTATAGTCATTTTCACAATATTGATTCTTCCAATCCAAGAACATGGTATATTTCTCCATCTATTTATGTCATCTTTGATTTCTTTCACCAGTGTTTTATAGTTTTCTGAGTATAAGTCTTTTGCCTCCTTAGGCAGGTTTATTCCTAGGTATTTTATTCTTTTTGTTGCAGTGGTAAATGGAAGTGTTTGCTTAATTTCTCTTTCTGATTTTTCATTGTTGGTATATAGGAATGCCAGAGATTTCTGTGCATTAATTTTATATCCTGCAACCTTAACCAAATTCATTTAGTTCTAGTAGTTCTCTGGTGGCATCCTTAGGATTTTCTATGTATAGTATCATGTCATCTGCAAACAGTGACAGTTTTACTCCTTTTCCAATTTGTATTCCTTTTATTTCTTTTTCTTCTCTGATTGCTGTGGCTAGAACTTCCAAAATTATGTTGAATAAGAATGGTAATAGTCTTGTTCCTGATCTTAGTGGAAATGCTTTCAGTTTTTCACCATTGAGTGTGATGCTTGCTGTGGGTTTGTCATACATGGCCTTTATTATGTTGAGGTAGGTTCCCTCTATGCCCATTTTCTGGAGAGTTTTTATTGTAAATGGGTGTTGAATTTTGTCAAAAGCTTTTTCTGCATCTATTGAGATGATCATACGGTTTTTATTCTTCAATTTGTTAATATGGTCTGTCACATTGATCGATTTGCATGTATTGAAGAATCCTTGCATCCCTGGGATACATCCCACTTGATCGTGGTGTATGATCCTTTTAATGTGCTGTTGGAATTTGTTTGCTAGTATTTTGTTGAGGATTTTTGCATCTATATACATCAGTGATATTGGTCTATAATTTTCTTTTTTAGTGATATCTTTTTCTGGTTTTGGTATCAGGGTGATGGTAGCTTCGTAGAATGAAATTGTGAGTGTTCCTTCCTCTGCAATTTTTTGGAAGAGTTTGAGAAAGATCGGTGTTAGCTCTTCTCTAAATGTTTGATAGAATTCGCCTGTGAAGCCATCTGGTCATGGACTTTTGTTTGTTGGAAGATTTTTAATTACACTTTCAATTTCATTACTTGTGATAGGTCTGCTTATATTTTCTAATTCTTCCTGGTTCAATCTTGGAAAATTGTACCTTTCCATGAATTTGTCCATTTCTTCGTGGTTGTCCATTTTATTGGCATATAGTTGTGTGTAGTAGTCTCTTAAAATCCTTTGTATTTCTGCAGTGTCAGTTGTGATTTCTCCTTTTTCATTTCTAATTTTATTGATTTGAGTCCTCTCCCTGTTTTTCTTGATGAGTCTGGCTAAGGGTTTATCAATTTTGTTTATCTTCTCAAAGAACCAGCTTTTAGTTTTATTGATCTTTGCTTTTGTAGTCTTTGTTTCTGTTTTGTTTATTTCTGATCTTTATGATTTGTTTCCTTCTACCGACTTTGGGTTTTCTTTGTTCTTCTTTCTCTAGTTGTTTTAAGTGTAGGGTTAGATTGTTTATTTGAGATTTTTCTTGTTTCTTGAGGTGAGATTGAATTGCTATAAACTTCCCTCTTAGAACTGCTTTTGCTGTGTCCCACAGGTTTTGGGTTGTCGTGTTTTCATTGTCATTTGTTTCTGTGTATTTTTTTATTTCTTCTTTGATTTCTTCAGTGATCTCTTGGTTATTTAGTAGCACACTGTTTAGCCTCCATGTATTTGTGTTTTTTACAGTTTTTTTCCTGTAATTGATTTCCAATCTCATAGCGTTGTGGTCAGAGAAGATGCTTGATATGATTTCAGTTTCCTTAAATTTTCTGAGGCTTGACTTGTGACCCAAGATGTGATCTATCTTGGAGAATGTTCCATGTTCACTTGAGAAGAGAGTGTATTCTGCCACTTTTGAGTGGAATGTTCTATAAATATCAATTAGATCTATCTGATCTATTGTGTCATTTAAAGCTTGTGTTTCCTTATTTATTTTCTGTTTGGATGATCTGTCCGTTGGTGTAGGTGGGGTGTAAAAGTCCCCTACTATTATTGTGTTATTGTTGATTTCTCCTTTCATGGTCGTTAGCATTTGCCTTATGTATTGAGGTGCTCCTATGTTGGGTGCATGAACATTTATTAATGTTACATCTTCTTCTTGGACTGATCCTTTGATTATTATGTAGTGTCCCTCCTTATCTCTTGTAACAGGCTTTATTTTAAAGTCTATTTTATCTCATATAAGTATTGCTACTCCAGCTATCTTTTGATTTCCATTTGTATGGAATATCTTTTTCCATCCCTTCACTTTCAGTCTGTATGTGTCCCTAGGTCTGAAGTGGGTCTCTTGTAGACAGCATGTATAAGGGTCTTGTTTTTGTATCCATTCAGTGACTCTGTGTCTTTTGGTGGGACATTTAATCCATTTACATTCGAGGTTATTATCGATATGTATGTTCCTATTACCATTTTCTTAATTTTGGGGGGTTTGTTTTTGTGGGTCTTTTTCTTCTCTTGTGTTTCCCACTTAGAGAAGTTTCTTTAGCATTTGTTGTAGAGCTGGTTTGGTGGTGCTGAATTCTCTTAGCTTTTGTTTGTCTGAAAAGCTTTTGACTTCTCCATTGAATCTAAATGAGATCCTTGCTGGGTAATCTTGGTTGTAGGTTTTTCTCTTTCATCACTTTAAGTATATCCTGCCACTCCCTTCTGGCCTGCAGAGTTTCTGCTGAAAAATCAGCTGATAACTTTATGGGAATTCCTTTGTGTGTTATTTTTTGTTTTTCCCTTGCTGCTTTTAATATTTTTTCTTTGAATTTAACTTTTATTAGTTTGATTAATATGTGTGTTGGTGTGTTTTCCCTAGGTTTATCCTGTATGGGACTCTCTGTGCTTCCTGGACTTGGGTGACTATTTCCTTTCCCGTGTTAGGGAAGTTTTCAACTATAATCTCTTCAAATATTTTCTCAGACTGTTTCTTTTTCTCTTCTTCTTCTGGGACCCCTATAATTCGAATGTTGGTGCAATTAGTGTTGTCCCAGAGGTCTCTGAGATTATCTTCAATTCTTTTCATTCTTTTTTCTTTATTCTGCTCCTCAGCAGTTATTTCCATCATTTTGTCTTCCAGCTCACTTATTTGTTCTTCTGCCTCAGTTTTTCTGTTATTGATTCCTTCTAGTGTATTTTTCATTTCAGTTATTGTGTTGTTCACCTGTGTTTGTTTGTTCTTTATTTCTTCTACATCTTTGTTAAACATTTCTTGTATTTTCTCAATCTGTGCTTCCATTCTATTTCCTAGATTCTGGATCATCTTTACTATCATTACTCTGAATCCTTTTTCAGGTAGATTGCCTATTTCCTCTTCATTTATTTGATCTTGGAGGTTTTTACCTTGCTCCTTCATCTGTGACATTTTTTTGCCATCTAATTTTTTTAATGAGTGGGATTGTGTTCCTGTCTTACTGGTTGTTTAGCCTGAGGCTTCCAACACTGGAGTTTGTAGGCTATTGGGTAGAGCTGGGTCTTGGTGCTGAGATGAGGAACTCCATGAGACCTCACTCTGATGAGTATTCCCTTGGGTCTGAGGTTCTCTGTTAGTCCAGTGGTTTGGACTCGGAGCTCCCACTGCCGGAGCTTTGACCCAACCGTGGGCTCGAGAACCAAGGTCCCGCAAGCTGTGTGGGGCGGCAAAAAAAGAAACAATATCAAAGTAAAAAATAAAATTAGACTAGGAAACTATCAGATATGTTAGAAAGAATGTAAAAATAAAAATATAGACGAATCAACAACTGGAAAGTTCATTAGTACCACAATAGCAAAAAAGAGGAGGAGGGAAAAGAAAAGAAAAAAAAAATGGGGGGAAAAGGCCTTGGCTGTGGAGGGCAGGGCCTAAGCAAGGTCGAGTTTTGGGCTGTGGGCAGGGCCAATGCTCAGGACCCACAGGGCTGCAAAAGGCCCTGGGGACTGTGAGGGTTTGGGCTTAGGCTCAAGGAACAGAAGGGGCCCAGGTGTGACCCCCAGCCCTGGTCTCAGAGGGCAGGGGACCTCACTTGGGGCCCAGTAGGTTTCCTGGACTGGAGTGGGCAGGGCATACGCCCTCCTATCCTGCTCCTCTGGTCTAGGAGGGCCCCTCCTGCCTCCCTCTCCTGATCTCCTGGGCCTCCCTCCTATGCCCCCAGGACCAGTGTGGCCAGGGGAGAGGGGGAGGGCTTGGAGGGCAGGGGACTGGCCTGGGATCTCAGCAGGCTCCCTGTGCCCAAGTGGGCAGGGCAGTTGCCCTCCCTCCTCTCCTGTTCCTCAGGATGGCTCTTCCTGCCTGCCTCTCCTGATCACCCTGACCTCCATCCTATGCCCTCAAGTACCCACACGGCCTGGAGGGGGCCTTGGAGGGCCGGGGATCAACCTGGGAGCTCCGCAGGCTCCCTGGGCCCAAATGGGCGGGGCAATCGCCTTCGCTCCTCTCCCACTCTTCCCGGAGAGTTCCTCCCACCTGCCTCTCCTGATCTCCCCAGCCTCAGGGATGCCAATCCTGTCTGGCCTCCACTTCTCCTCCCCCCTCAGTCCCCCTACATCCTACTTGTTCACTTTGGGGTTCCTCCTGCCTCCTTGGGCATCAGAGTTCCCCACCAGCGGCCGGCAGGCGCCCTAGTTGTGGCGAGACTCTAACTCTGTGTCTTCCCACACTGCCATCTTGACTCCACCTCCATTTTTAGTTTTTTGAGGAACCTTCATACTGTTTTCCATAGTGGCTGCACCAATTTACATTCCTACCAACAGTGTACAAGGGTTCCCTTTTCTCCACATACTCTCCAACATTTGTTGTTTGTAGACTTTTTGGTGATAGCCATTCTGACAGGTGTGAGGTGATACCTCATTGTGGTTTTGATTTGCATTTCTCTAGTAATTAGTGGTGTTGAACATTTTTTCTTGTGCCGGTTAGCCATCTGTATGTCTTTTTTGGAAAAATATTCAGATCTTTCCGTTTTTTGATTGGGTGTTTGTTTTTCTGATATTGAATTGTATTAGCTGTTTACATATTTGGGATATTAATCCCTTGTCAGTCACATCATTTGCAAATATTTTCTCCCATTCCATAGGTTGCTTTTTTGTTGTGTCCTTTGCTGTGCAAAAGCTTTTAAATTTAATTAGGTCTCATTTGTTTTTGCTATAATTTATATGGCAAAGAGTGTTCTGCCTCTGTTCTCTTCTAGTTTTATGATTTTCATTCTTACATTTAGGTTTTTAAACCATTTTGAGTTTATTGTTTTATTTGGTGTGAGGGGATACTCTAATCTCATTGGTGGCTGTCCAGTTTTCCCAGCACCACTTGTTGAAGAGGTTGTCTTTTCTCCACTGTATATTCTTGCCTTCTTTGTTTTAGATTAATTGACCATAAGTGCATGGGTTTATTTCTGGGCTCTATACTGTTCCATTGATCCACGGGTCTGTTTTTGTGCCAGTACCATACTTTTTTGATTACTGTAGCTATGTGGTATAATCTGAAATCTGGGAGGGTTATGCCTCCAGCTTTGTTCTTTTTCCTCAAGATTGTTTTTGGGGTCTTTTGTGGTTTCATACGAATTTTAGGATTATTTGTTCTACTTCTGTGAAAAATGTCATGCGTATTTTGATAGAGATTGCATTTAATCTGTAGATTGCTTTGGGCAGAATGGCCATTTTAACAGTATTCTTCCAATCCAAGAGCATGGGATATCTTTCCTCTTTGTATCATCTTCAATTTCCTTCATCAAAACTTTTCAGAGTATAAGTCTTTCACCTCCTTGGTTAAGTTTATTCCTTGGTTAAGTTTATTCCTAGGTATTTTATTCTTTTTGGTGAGATTTTAAATGGGATTTTTTTTTTTTTTTTTACTTTCTCTTTCTGATATTTTGTTATTAGTGTATAGAAATGTAACAGATTTTTGTACATTAATCTTGTATCCTGTGACCTTGCTGAATTCATTTATTAGTTCTAATGGTTTTTGGGTGGAAGCTTTAGGGTTTTCTATACAGAGTATCATGTCATCTGCAAATAGTGACAGTTTTACTTTTTTCCCTTCCAATTTGGATACCTTTTATTTCTTTTTCATGTCTGATTGTTGTGGCTAGGACTTCCGATTCTTTTTTAAAAAGAAGTGGTGAGAGTGGGCATCCTTATCTTTTTCCTGAGTTTAGTGGGAAGGCTATCATCTTTTCATCATTGTGTATGATGTTGGTTGTGGGTTTGTTGTAAATAGCCTTTATTATTTTGAGATATGTTCCTGTTATACCCACTTTGATGAGAGTTTTTATCATGAATGGATGTTGGGTTTTATCAAGTGCTTTTTCTTGTCTATTGAGATGATCATGTGATTTTTATCCTTCCTTTTGTTATTGTGGTATATCATGTTGGTTGATTTGGGAATATTGACCCTGGAATAAATCTAACTTGATCATGGTGTATGATCCTTTTAATGTATTGTTGGATTTAGTTTGCTAATATTTAGTTGAGGATTTTTGCATCTATATTCATCAAAGATATTGGCCTGTAATTTTCTTTTTTTGTAGTGTGTTTGGTTTTGGTATCAGGGCAGTAGTGGCCTCATGGAATGAATTTGGGTGTGTTCCATACTCTTCAACTTTTTTGGAATAGTTTGAGAAGGATATGTATTAGTTCTTCTTTATATTTTGGTGGAATTACTGGTGATGCTGTCCCATCCTGGACATTTGTTTGCTGGGAGTTTTTGAATTACAAATTCAATTTCACTTCTAGTGATCAGTATGTTCAAATTGTCTGTTTCCTCTTGATTCAGTCTTGGCAAGCCATATGTTTCTAGAAATTTGTCCATTTCTTCTAGGTTGTCCAATTTGTTGGCATGTAACTGTTTGTAGTATTCTGTTATGATTTTTTATATCTCTGTAGTATCGGTTGTAATTTCTCTTCTTATTCTGTTTGAGTCCTCTTTTCTTCCTGGTGAGCCTGGCTAAAGGTTTTTCAATTTTGTTTATCTTTTCAAAAACCCAGCTCTTGGTTTCACTGATCTTTTCTATTGTTTTCTATCTCTGTTTATTTATTTCCTCTCTGATCTTTATTATTTCCTTCCTTTTGCTGACTTTGGGCTTTGTTTTTTATTTTTCTAATTCTTTTAGGTGGTAGTTTAGGTTGATTATTTGAGATTTTTCTTTTTTATTTAGGACGGCCTATATTGCTATAAACTTTCCTCTTAGAACTGCTTTTGCTGCATCCCATAGATTTTGGAAAGCTGTGTTTCCATTTTCATTTGTCTTGGGGTATTTTCTGATTTCCTCTTTGATTTCATTGACCCATTGGTTTTTTAGTAGCATGTAGTTTAGTCCCCACATGTTTGTTCTTTTTCCATTTTTCTTTATGTAGTTTATTTCTAGTTTCATACCATTGTAGTCAGAAAAAATGCTTGATATAATTTCTGTCCTCTTAAATTTGTTGAGGCTTGTTTCGTGCCCTAGTATCCCAGTATGTTCTTCAGGATAGTATGTGGTCTATCTTGGAGAACGTTGCATATGCAGTTGAAAAGATGTGTATTCTGCTGTTTGGGGATGAAATGTCTTGTAGATAAATCTATTCAATCCAACTGGTCTATTTTTTTTTTTTATCGAATGGTTTTTATTTGCTTAAGTACCCCTACATTTTTTTTTAACATCTTTATTGGAGTGTAATTGGTTTACAATGGTGTGTTAGTTTCTGCTTTATAACAAAGTGAATCAGTTATACATATACATATATCCCCATATCTCTTCCCTCTTGTGTCTCCCTCCCTCCCACCCTCCCTATCCCACCCCTCTAGGTGGTCACAAAGCACCGAGCTGATCTCCCTGCCAACTGGTCTATTGTGTCATTTAAGCACTGTTGCCTTATTGATTTTCTGTCTGAATGATCTGTCCATTGATCTAAGTGGAGTCTTAAAGTCCCCTACTATTATTGTATTATTGTCAGTTTCTCCCTTTATGTCTGTTAATATTTGCTTTATGTGCTCCTATATTGGGTGCATATATGTTAAGAAGTGTAATGTTCTCTTCTTGTATTGATCCCTTTATCATTATATAATGCTCTTCTTTGTCTTTTGTTATAGCCTTTGTTTTAAAGTCTATTTTGTCTGATATGAGTATTGCTACCCCTGCTTTCTTGTCATTTCCATTTGTGTGAAATATCTTTTTCCATCCCCTCACTTTCAGTCTATGTGTGTCTTTAGCCCTGAAGTAAGTCTCTTGTAGGCAGCATGTTGAAGGGTCTTTTTTTTTTTTTTTTTAATCCAGTCAGTCACCATATGTCTTTTGATTGGAGCAT